>NC_092236.1:14024517-14067017 GCF_036320965.1 Panulirus ornatus | reverse complement strand
ATATAAGGTGTGAGTATACATGGTGTTGTGATTATATAAGGTGCTTGTGAGTATACATGGTGTTGTGAGTTTACAGTGTAGTGATTATATAAGGTGTTGAGAGTATATATGGTGTCGTGAGTATACATGGTATTGTGATTATATAAGGTGTTGTGAGTATACATGGTGTTGTGAGTATACAGTGTAGTGATTATATAAGGTGTTGTGAGTATACATGGTGTTGTGAGTACAAGGTGCTGTGGGTATACACAGTGTTGTGATTATATAAGGTGTTGTGCGTATACACGGTGTCGTGAGTATACAAGGTACTGTGAGTATACGTGTTGTGAGTATACATGGTGTAAGTATACAAGGCGTCATGAGCATAAAAGGTGTTGTGAGTATATAAGGTATTATGAGTATACATGGTGTAAGTATACAAGGTGTCATGAGCATAAAAGGTGTTGTGAGTATACAAGGTGTTGTGAGTATACAAGGTGTCGTGAATATACAAAGTGTCGTGAATATACAAGGTATTATGAGTATACAAGGTGTTGTGAGTATACAAGGTGACGTGAATATACAAGGTGTCGTGAATAAACAAGGTATTATGAGTATACAAGGTGTTGTGAGTATACATGGTGTTGTGAGTGTACAAAGTGTCGTGAATATACATGGTGCTGTTAGTATATAAGGTGTAGTTCAGTATACACAATGTTGTGATCATATCCGTTGTTGTGAGCACTTAAGTTACAAGAATACAAGGTGTTGTGAGTATACGTGGTTGTGTGAGAACACAAAGTGTTTATGATAGACGATAGATGGACATAGAGGGACAATAGAAGGACACATACGGACGGTAGATAGATAGCGAACCAACGATAGGTTGACGAAGAACGATAGATGGACACAGGCGGACACTGGACGGATGAGAGACCACACACACACACACACACACCAGACGGAAACAAGACAGACAAAGGACAGATGATAGACGGGCTGGATACGATAGACGGTCTGCAGACCGGAACATTTGTTACATCAAATGAAACATCACATTTACACCGATTACACACACACACACACACCACACACACAAACTTATTCTGTGTGAGATAGTGACAAAACTGTATAGTTACAAATTAATAACAATAGTGAGAGATATAGACAGCTAAAAAAGAAAAAAATATATAAGTTCAAAGTTGTTCAACTAGACCATCTAACCATTTCCTCTTTGAAGTTGTAGCGAGTGGCAACTGTTTGTGACAACATGAGTGAAACCAGGGAGATAATGGCTACAAAATGCCCCGGAGCATCTTGTATGGTTTGGCGTTTAGAGGAAAATAAAACATTACTTCCGTGAAAATAATGCCTACTGTACAATGAGCTGTGGCGTTATCATCATTATTGATGTATATATATATATATATATATATATATATATATATATATATATATATATATATATATATATATATACTACAGCCCTATGGCCTTCTTCTGCCTCACGGGAGCACGAGCTAACTGGCCATTCCCAGCCAATATGCTAACTGACGAGACCGAATGCCATCCTTCCCATCCCAAAGGGCACTCGCTGTAACTCCCTTCCCTTCCCTTCCCTGCTAACTAGTAGCATGCCCTTTACGCTCCCTAAATCAGATACAATTTAAACACAGCGTTCCGCCTGAAGCCGCAATTATGCCAGCATTAAGGTCCCCCCTTTTTCTTCGTGTCGCCAATCGATGGGTTTTCACATGTCATCAATCGATGATCTACCTCGCCCACGAAGTAGACACGATACACAATCCAGTGAAGGGATCACTTCTCAATCAATATACGTCCCGACTCCATCTCAGGCCACACTGACCAACCGAAATTCACTTCATAACTTTAAATATAAGCAATATCACTAGAGTGTTCAGACACGTCGGGACCAAGTTGGCTAAACACGGGGACGACCCAGTAGGTATTTCAAAATCCTGGTCACACACCGGGCTTCCGCAAGGTCGTCTAACTTTACCTCAACCTCCGTGTAGCATGTCCTGTCTTTATGCGTAAATTGCATGAGATTAGAAGCGACGATTAGTAAAATACTAACTTAATCTTTTAAATATCCAACCGTAAAACTCAAATGGAGTAACACTAACCTTTATCAATAGTTTGACAGGAATGATTTAGATATTTTCTTTCTTTCTTTCTTTTTCTCTCTCTCTCCTTTCTGTATTTTGGAGAAACCTAGTGGTTGATACACATGATCTGCAGTGAACTAGAAAGGAAAAAAAGGATGGAAGGTAAATCACACCCGCATTGCGTGTGGCCCTGTAAGTAATTAAAGATTGGCTCCAGTCTGCAATCATCGGTCGTGTCCGTGCCCCAGAGAAAGGGAAGAAATTTACATTTTCTACTTGTGGGTCAGGGAGAGAGAGAGAGAGAGAGAGAGAGAGAGAGAGAGAGAGAGAGAGAGAGAGAGAGAGAGAGAGAGAGAGAGAGAGAGAGAAATCATGGATATCGTCACTAAAGGAACTTCACAATCACTCTACTATTCTTAGTAGCTCAGTCCAGATAACTTGCCACCGACCGAGTTTAAACTTTTTTCGTGTGTCCACAAATATCAGACAGTATTGATGTTATGCCATAACACGAGTCACTTGTCAGGAAAGTTTTCAAAAGGTCGCTTCATGTCGTAAGCGGTTACAACGCTTCCGAGTGAGCGGGACTTCTGTGAAATGGGTCACTTGACCACTGATTTCACATGCATAATATCGGTCTATCTATCTATCTATCTATCTATCTATCTATCTATCTATATACATATATATATATATATATATATATATATATATATATATATATATATATATATATATAAAGGGTACAAATGTCTTAGCTTATTACGGTGCAAAATATTTCATTTTCATTCATTTCTTTTGTCAGTCTCAACTCTGCCTGTTACCTATCCTTGTTTCAATCACCCCTTCTCTCTCTCTCTCTCTCTCTCTCTCTCTCTCTCTATGTTTCTCAACCGTCAGAATGGTGTTTACTCGCGAGAAAAGCAGGACAAAGGACACAGCGTCACTGTGGTTGGGAAGGATCAGTCAGACTACACGGACCATTTTGTGTGCTACCGGCCGCAGGATGACGCCCTTACGGTTTTTTTTTTTTCAATTAGTGTGAGAGAGAGAGAGAGAGAGAGAGAGAGAGAGAGAGAGAGAGAGAGAGAGAGAGAGAGAGAGAGAGAGAGAATCTTCGCTTTGATGGCTGCTTCACTGCGCATTTAGGTGGCCGCCGTTAGCCCGGGAGGGGAGCGGAGGAGAGGTGGGCGGGTTGGGGTGTGAGGAGAGGAGGAAGCACTTCTGGTGGGCAGGTTTGGGGACGACATTATCCAAGCCACTCTGCTCGAGGGCTTGAGGAAAGCCTGACTCTGCTGCCATCCTCGGTAATGATAACATTCACTTATCACTCGTCTTATTACAGATTCAGGTATCTGATCATATCAGGGGATTGACATAGCCAATTAAGGGGATATATATATATATATATATATATATATATATATATATATATATATATATATATATATATATATATATATATATACTCCTTTTTTCTTATGTATCTTTGTTCTGTGTGTGTGTGTGTGTGTGTGTGTGTGTGTGTGCGTGTGTGTGTGTGTGTGTGTGTGTGTAAGCTATTGTGCGAGACTATGTATACGCAGCGTTAGGACAAACTGCTGGAGGGATACATGATGACTGGTATTTCACCCCGACTCCTCCAGCAAAATTGGTGACACACTCATAACGTCTCTTTAAGGCCGATCGAATACTAAGAGCTACGATGAGGTCACTCAAGTCATGTTACAATCAATGTTGTTGTTTTTTTTTTCTTCAGTGTAAACGCCCACGTCCAGCGAGGACAAAACACGTGTAAACAGATCATTTCACTCAATTTCATTGTTCAAAGTTCCACTACACTCATGACGCTCCCGTGGCAGAGGACAGGTCAGCGCTAATATCCAGGCATCTAACCCAGGATGAGATGGTTTTTTTCTGCTGCTTTGCCCCAACCTACCACCATCCCGCGACGCTCAGCTGGTTAAATACGACTAAGGAAACAAGTCAAAGTCATTAACCATTCACTTTGCGGGTTTCCTCTACCCTCTCATTTTAATGAATCTACTTTTAATTTTCTCGTCGTCTATATGCGTACTAGTATTTACCATCTCTTTTCCCCAGTGGGAATAAAAGTCTGCATAATTTACCCGGCCACCATTCCCGATGCATTTGTGTGTCGTGTGAGGGCGAGGCCCGTCATGAGCGGTGATGGCGGAGAGAGACAAATGTTCCCATTACTGGCCTGGCTGGGCCCTCCCGTGCGCTGTCTCCCTCGGCAATGTCGCCATCAAGATGCCCTGACGTCCTACGTAAACATCCCGCGAGGGTCAGGTCGTGGGTAGGAGGGCGGGAGAGGATTGTTGAGGAGAGGCGTCTATGCCAGGAGGAGGAGGGGAGGAGGAGGAGAGTGAGCGGGCAAGAGAGGAGGAGGTATTTCAGTAGGTTGGACTGTTTTCTGTTAATTCCATTTTCTTTAGTGTTAAAGCCGCCTGGATGCCTATGGGGTATCCTTGATGAAGAAACTACTTTGAAATTACGTAATGACTGGTAGTGTATGATTAATCTAGACCCAAACAACCACTTCAGCGTTATCTACTATATGATTTCCCAACCTACCAAACCCAATTCCGCAGTGTATGAATCGCCCCAGTACTAAAACTAGCGCTCGTTAAAGACATTTCATCACGAAAACTAGCATCACCTTAGCCCCACCTAACAAGACGAGTATCATCCAAAGTAGGGGCACCAAAAATGCAATTCAGCATACTATGATAGCAAGAAGAAAAGATTTTTGAGGGAAAAATCAAACTACCTAAAAAAAAAAAAAAATCGAAATCTGGCATGGGCAAAACTAAGCCCACCATTTTTTTTTATGCAGTTGGGAGTTCCATCATCAAATTCCTTAAATAAAGGAAGGCGGATTCTTAAGAAAGGGGTACTCCTTTCGGGTCCTACCTAAAGTCATGTTACACCAGACTGTGCTTACGCGTGAGTTCGGTTACTCACACCTTACCATTTTCATCATGAAACCTCATAATCTTACATAAGCCAACATATTCATATATTTCTAAAGAGGGGGGATATCAGATCTTAGGCCATCAACTAGAGAGGTTTTTAAAAGCTTATATCATCCTTCTTTGAAGTCCGTTTATAGCATGGACCTAAACGAAAAAAAAGAAAAAGGGAGAGCTAAGTAAGCATTGTCTAAGATGATGACCTAAAATGTGGCCCCGAACTCCCTAGGTCAAATATAACCCTTAATCAGCTGAAATATGATCACCAAACAAGTGCATGTAATTTTGTTATTTACCTTCTCCATCGCTAGGCAGTGTAGTGTGGCTGTCACGAGTCAAAAACAAGACATCTTGAGAATTCTTCAATCATTCAAATATTTCAAGTGTTCACACTGTATTTCAAGTCGTGTGTGTGTGTGTATATATATATATATATATATATATATATATATATATGTATACAACAGAGGAACTATTTTATATTCAATCCATTTATCATCGCTCTGTGTCGTAACATTTCACCATATTGTTCACCAATCACTTTGATAAATTTCATTGTTTCCACGCACGGATTACGAGGCATTTTATGTAGCAATATTTCCCCTATAATCACCAGTCACTCTCTGCCCAGTATTTCACCATACTCCACCCATCGCCATATATGTTTTCACTATATCATTGATCGCTCATTATATACATATATGTCGGAAAAAATAATTCCATCGTATAATTCACTAATTACTATACGTTGAAATGATTTCATTACATTGTTGACCATTACTATCTGCTCCTGGAAATGATTTTGATCTGAGTGATCACTTTATACAAGCTTTCTTATAGTTTCAAATCATGAACCATTACTCACCGTTTGGCAGATGATGAGTGACGTGTGAGTAGGGGGGTCATATGAGTGGGAGTAACCATTACTGGAACAGCTGCATTTTCCAAGACACGAGTGACCCCCCCTTTGACCTGACCCACACAACAAGCGAGGCTGATCAAACGAATTCACAAACGCACATCAATCACAGGATTTTTCTCTTTTGTTTCTAGTCCTCAAAAAATAAAAAGATTCATATATTTTTGCATCACTTGAAACGTACGTAAATATTTCTTCTCTCGTTTTCCTCACTTCGTTTGCCGTTTCGTTAAAATCAAATCACGTACACTATACAATATATATATTTCACCGTGGTATGACTGGCCTCAGCTTGTACCAACTCACGTCGAGACACGCAAACAACCGAAGTGTGAGAGAGAGAGAGATCCAAGTGTGTGACGAAATCACATGTACACAGCAGCGTTCTCGTCTCTTTGATTTCCCACTCGTGTGTCACCAAGCATAATACGTTAGCACGGCACACGCTAGCGACCTGTACTGAGTGCTGTCAACGTAAAGTGAAATAGTGCGTGTGAATGAGAGGAGGTGGCGTGGCGGCTGCCTCACACGGGTCAGCAACCCTAGTCCAGTTTCCCTCAATAAGTGTTATCACGTGAGTCACGTCTTTTCCCAAACCAAGTCAAGGTATAACTGAAGTAGTTTCTATCGAGTCATTAATGTTGACGTGAACTCCCGTTGCCGGATGCCTCAATATCAGTTGTGGAATGAGTGGATAAGCGTTTTATTATAATCACCAATGAATGATACTCATATTTCCATCCATTATCATAACTGGCAAGATTTATTTGTCTAGATATTCAGAGAACAGCATTGCATGGATAGCATTAGTGAATAGCTATGGGGGAGGTGGAGGCGACTATAGAATGTACAGAAGTGTAAAGGAATCGACGGGTTAGATTACGGTCGTTTGCTCATTTGGTGCATCGTGATTGGTGTGTTGGAGGGGTGTGACTTATATGGTAAGCCGAGTGAGAGGGTATGTTTCTGCTGGTGAATACGTAAGCGAGAAGAAAAAAATTTTGATGCCAAACATCTCAATTACCACTGTAACCTTGTTAGCACAATGACAACTGTAGCAAACAATGATATTTCATCTGTATATTTTTCTTCTTTTATTTACCATAGTTTGATAGGGATGTTAAACGATCATAGCATCTGGATAATGGAGCTCTGATTTACGTATGCAAAAATGTTCTGGACCTCCATGAACGTGTTGTTGAGCCTCCGCGGATGTGACAGTTGCAAACCAGTGGGCGGGGCCAAGATATTTTGTATTTACGAAGTTAACAAAAGTCTATACAGAATGGATGTAGCGTCATAAAGTGTACTTATAGAAATCATATATAAACAGGACAGCTCTAGAATGTGTACGACAAACAAAGCCATACATCGCAAATACACTTATCTTACGGAAGTGGAAAAACTAAGTCGAATTCACTGTCATAAAGGCAGTCGATTTAAAAATTGGTTTTCATGACGCCAACACTGAACCAAAACTGAGTACTTACGACTTATATCTATTTCTGTATATACACAGATGAAATATGTAAGATTATGGTCAGGAAATATATAGATAAATGATTGTATCAGATAACAAAATAGCATTAGTGCAAATATACCGGCGTTTCAAAATGTAAACATTGATGGTGTCGATTAGAACTATCCTGCGTGGCCTACAGGTCTTCTATTTTTTTTTTTTCTGTCTTTCGTATGTGTTTATTTCATTACGTCATATACCGTATTTACGGCCCGATTGAACTCTACTCAGCGTATCAACTGACCTACGTAGGCCTACGGACAGAATGCTATATCCTCTCTTTCTTATGTTTTCATTTCATTACTTCATGGCACGTAAAAGATTGAGTAGCAGTATTTGCGTCCTGACGTAAGTTTCCTCAATGTTTCGGGCGACGCTCGTAGCCCGGCCCGTGGGGCTCCGCCCACTCGTTTGCTGGTGTCTATGTTAGCAGAGTTACCACGGCTTTGGTATTTAATGACCTTATGATTAAATAAATAAATAGATAAACAATAAGTACCATTGATCAGCAAGTTTAAAAAGTTATTCCATTAATCGTAGTGGAAATCGAGACATACGGTGCCATGTTTTGACTTGTCAGCAAAACGCAGATGAAGTACTGGTAATAAAAGTCTCTGTACCTCGCCTCACTCAGGCCATGGACTGTTGCTACCCAATACTCAGTCTTCATAATTCCGGAGTACCTGCAGAAGATGAGACGTGCCAGGACTACTGTAGTGTTATACCAAACAGCTCGCTTGTGATATCCATGGTAACAAACCCGAGTGAATTAAATTATACGACTTTGTACTGCTAAATGTAATCGTGTTATTTACTCGGAGTAGTAAATTACACAGCAATTGATTTATCTTGAACAGAAAGAGCAATAGAGAGATATTAGGTGATACAATATATCTGAAAAAGGAGAGGAATCAGATGAACACTTTGTGAACTCACTTGAATGGCTTCATGATACAGGCAAGCCTCGAGTGCAGGCAGCCTCTACTGTGGTGTGACGCTACGTCTAGCTAACCTCACTCATGACTGTACTCATCATACGTCACACATTCGCTAAACACAATGATAATTCATAATTTTAGAATGTAGAGACACACCTGTGAGGGTTTGAAGACCAAAATATTTCCTCAATACATAGTGACTGGTGAACAGTTTAGAGGAATTAATTGCCATTTATAATGATTGGTGAACAAAACAGTGCAGACATTGGTACATATAGTGATTAGTGATCAATATGGTGGCAATATTACTACATTCAGTGATCAATGTGGTCGAAATATAGCAACATAAGATTATTTGTGAGATATATGTTGGATATATATATTTGTGAAGAGCACTGCTGAAATATTATGGATATATAGCGACTATAGTGATTGGTGAATAGTATACTGAAACTTTTCCAACATATAGTGAGTAAAGGAAGAAAATAGAAGGTGACATTGTTGCATACTGTATTGGATGATCATTTTGTGGAGATGCTCCAATGTATTGATTAAAGTTAATGGTGAACAGTATGGTGGAAATATTGCAAATTGCTTTGAATGGTGGAACAATGATTGCGAAAAATTGAAACTTAAAAGATTATTGTAAACAGTATGGTCGATATATTGCTGCACTGGTGAACAACATAGTAAAACTCTGAAACAAATAGTGAATAAAATGATTAGTGATCAATTTGATGAAAATGTTTCAAAGCGAAGTTAAATGGATTAATACAGTGTAACCTTCAGAAATGCAATACAGCACCTGAATAAAATTTCACTGGAAATCAGAAAAAAGTGATTCATTTTCGGTAAAGCTTCGTCACTCGTGACTGATGGCTTACACAACCATACACCGTCTGGATTACTTAAGGTAAGTAATGTGACTATTTTTAGTTTTGGGTAGTTTAGGGAAACATTTAGGTCATCATCTCCAACATTGTTCGACTAGCCTTTTAAAATATAAGTTTGTTGTAAGGTAAGTACTAAAAATGGAAAACTTGAAGAGATGAGATATGGATGATTACATAATTAATAGGTAGCCATTAATATTACAGGTTTTCATGATGAAGATGTACAGTATTAATCCCACAACACACATAACCAACCATTCAACGTATACTTACTTATGCTCATTTCCCCTGGAAATTGCCGTGCACCCTATTGCTACTACCATACACCCCCTGCAATATACCCACTACCATATACCCAATACCATATATCCAATAATATACCCACTACCATATACCCAATACCATATATCCAATAATATACCCAATACCATATACCCAATACCATATACCCTTTACCGTATACCATCTACCATTTACCCTCTCCTGTATAACCCATACCATATACCCTTTTATCATATACCCCGTACCGTATACCACCTACCATATACTTCCTATCATACAATTACCTCTTCCCACATACCCCGACTCCTGATGATATTTCTAGGCGGATCCAACTCTACTTCATACCACAATACCACCTTACCCCAGTACCACCGTGTCCCATACACCAATACCCGCTTACCCCTCCCCTTTTTTTAAGCCATGCCCTTCTGCCACAAAGCTCATACCACCATACTCCCATCCATATATGTTATTAGGAACATCTTATTTTTTGTTTAGATATGTCACAAGTACCCTCAGAATAATCATAGGATCTCCCAATGGTATTGAATGTTTTTCTTTCAGGGACCTCGTTTTCAAGTGAAGAAAAAAATATATTGAAAATACTACTAGTGATTATTATGATCATTGTGATTGATGACAATATTACAGTATATACTGATGATTATGTTGATTGATGAACAGCATGGTGAAAACATTCCAACAGTTATTGATTATAGTGAATGTGAACACTATGGTGAGGATAATGCCCACATACATTGATTATAGTGAATGGTGAACAGAATGCAACATATACAGGTTAGCGAACAGTTTGGTGGAAATAATGCCACAGAGGTGAACATTACCTTGAAATACAGCAACATATAGTGATTAAAATGATTAGTGAACAACCGAATGAAAATATTGCAGTGATGATAAATAAGTTATAACCTCTAGGAACACGTACCGTACCTGAATAAAGTGAGATTACATAGAAAATGTGGAAAAAAACTAGTGATTAATTACCGGAAAGCCTCGTCTCTGTGACTGATGGCCTACACAGCCCTAGGCTACACCTCGGGGGACGTCATAAGGTAAGTGACATAACTACCCGGATGTCATAAGGTAAATGACATAATTACTTTATGATCAACTTGTTTGATCTTCTTTTTTTTCAGCTGGTAGCGAGTTACGTTTAGGCTTCAGGTCAATTTTTAGCTCATCTTTCATCCCTTCGATTATTACTAGGGAAAACTAGAGAAACAAATATGGCTTCGGTTCTTGCACAAGTGGTTTTCAACCTGGTGCTTCCCAATCCATTCTCAATATGGATATCGCCTTAACTGATGGATAACGTCATTTGGATTTTAAGTTTTCATGATAAACATAACTGGATGTATAGTACATGTTCATCCTCATCCACCAGACTCGCCATCCTTTATGTTGTGTCAACATCTTGTTTATTGTCTTTGTTCAGCGTACCACAAGAATAAATAATTCTAGGATCCATCAAAGACATTATCGAGAAGGATTTTTATATGGATTTTTTTTTTCAAGTGGAATATAATGGACAATATTACAGATCCACCCAAATCGGTGACTACATACATAATTTTTTTCCTCCGCCGGCATTACCTGAAAAACTGGTTGTGATGGAGCGTCAACCAGACCGTATTATTGAAGTATTTTACGTCTCTTTTTTTCATAATTTTTGATCAGGTTTAGTTCGTAATTTCTATTCTCATTTTTTAATCACAGGTTTGGTGTCAGTTGTCCATTGCAGATCACACACACACACACACACACACACACACACACACACACATACATACACACCAGCAAACAGAAAGCACGCGCGCCCGTACGCGCTCAACAAACATGCATGCAAACAAACACACAAGCGGACTGCTACGAATTGCACGTATTCAGCCTAATGAATCTTGTAAAAGTGTCCAATAGTTTTTAATAACAGTTTGTTAATATTCAGTGTACAATAACAGTTTTAGTTTTATTACTTGAAAACTATAGATGACTACAACAGTCCTAACTAACTCTGTTTGCGATCCTATACACAAACATTCGGATTCATGTGTACTGATGTTCACTTGTTTTACATTATGAGATCAGTAATCAAATTCCAAATGTATTCGACCTTAAAATCATGAGATTTATTGGAGAATATCCCGACGTTCAAGCTTCCTTGATTATTATTTTTATTCGCTAAGTAAAGTTCACTCAGGTATGTTTAACGCAGTCGAAAATTGATATTGGAAATGGTAAATATGACGGAAATGTGAAGTGGACGAGAAATTCGAATATAGATCGTTTGTTGAGATGAGTTGTTCAAACGAGGCGGGGAATTTCAGGAAGCTGTGTGTTGCCAAACCTCAACTCAGTAGCGACAAGGGAGAAAGAAACAACACTTTCTGTCGTTGTTCAGGAAAGGAACAAACCATATTCTCTAGAAGTAGCAATGTCGTATGTCCCTCTTGTATGTGTGTGTGTGTGTGTGTGTGTGTGTGTGCGTGTCTGTGTGTCTATGTGTGTGAGGGAGAGTTCCATGATGGTGCTCTATACCCAACTACCTGTGCTGAGCCATTGTGTTAATGAATTAAGCTTGGAAATTACAGATATTAGTCTCAAATTGCCTCTAGCCACAACACACACACACACACACACACACACACACACACACACATATATATATATATATATATATATATATATATATATATATATATATATATATATATATATATGTATATATATGTAATCAGGGAATTAGCAGGTGTAGCGATAGTGTTATCATTCTGTCTTAAAACTGGTGTTACTCTGCCAAGCAGGCTGTCAATCAGTTGAGCGTGCGTGTGTAGTGGAAAGTTCTGCTTAACGAAAAGTTTGTGGTTCTCTGGCGTTGGTTTTCGATGCAGACACAAAAAAGGAAAATTGACTCGTGCATTATAAATTGACACGGGAAATGGGATTTCATATTTATTAAATTTGTATAACACCATTCGTTCAATATTCTTATCCTTTCTAATACACACATCAGAAACTAATGGTGATATTTTTCTTGTTTATCTTTTTTTTTTTGAGTGATCAGTATCATGAAGCAGAGAGACTGTTACTTCAGAGTACTAGAGCTCCTGAACTACTGAACATCGGCCAGGTTAGGTCGGTCCTCACCTTGCCTGTGATGAAGCAGGCTAGCGCCAGTGTAGGGCATCACATCCACTTCAGCAGTGTCTGAAAACTGATACACACAGCACACGTACATGACGTTGCTATTCCTTTTTTTTTTTTTTTTGTAGTGCGTGAGAGGCACTGTCCTGAAACTGTATATGACCTTCAGTCAAGAGGCTGAGAAGGGAAGAAACGATGTTTAAAGACAGATTGTTCTCTCTCTTAAATGTTTAAGTGACGCGTCGTAGACCCCCATATTAATGTCTGTCTCTCTTGGGTTGAGATGACCATGAATTTTATAAATCGTGCTTTACTTTTTCAGTTCTTAGATGTCAGTGGTAAAGGGAAGTGATTTTAATTATTCTTCGTAAAGTGGGAAATCGTTTATATATATATATATATATATATATATATATATATATATATATATATATATATATATATATATATTCCTATGAGTCCACGGGGAAAATGAAACACGTTAAGTTACCAAGTGCACTTTCGTGTAATAATCACATCATCAGGGGAGACACAAGAGAGAAATATAAGTCAGTTGATATACATCGAAGAGACGAAACTAGGACACCATTTGGTAAACATGTGAATGTCCAAAACATACAACGAGCGTTCATAAACTTATCATTTACAAAGTTTATCAACAATAAAGTTATCTAATTTGTATAGACCATCACTAATATTAAGATTATAATTCTTTGTGTATGTAATAAAAGAAGGTTTTGTAAAAGCTGGTAGAATGATATTGAGAAAATGAGAGAACATAAGAAAAAAAGATTACTTTCAAAATATGTTGTTGTATATATAAATATATATGTTATATATATATATATATATATATATTTTTTTTTTTTTTTTTTTTTTTTTTTTTTATACTTTGTCGCTGTCTCCCGCGTTTGCGAGGTAGCGCAAGGAAACAGACGAAAGAAATGGCCCAACCCCCCCCCCATACACATGTACATACACACGTCCACACACGCAAATATACATACCTACACAGCTTTCCATGGTTTACCCCAGACGCTTCACATGCCTTGATTCACTCCACTGACAGCACGTCAACCCCTGTATACCACATCGCTCCAATTCACTCTATTCCTTGCCCTCCTTTCACCCTCCTGCATGTTCAGGCCCCGATCACACAAAATCTTTTTCACTCCATGTTTCCACCTCCAATTTGGTCTCCCTCTTCTCCTCGTTCCCTCCACCTCCGACACACATATCCCCCTGGTCAATCTTTCCTCACTCATTCTCTCCATGTGCCCAAACCACTTCAAAACACCCTCCTCTGCTCTCTCAACCACGCTCTTTTTATTTCCACACATCTCTCTCACCCCCACGTCACTCACTCGATCAAACCACCCCACACCACACATTGTCCTCAAACATCTCATTTCCAGCACATCCATCCTCCTGCGCACAACTCTATCCATAGCCCACGCCTCGCAACCATACAACATTGTTGGAACCACTATTCCTTCAAACATACCCATTTTTGCTTTCCGAGATAATGTTCTCGACTTCCACACATTTTTCAAGGCTCCCAAAACTTTCGCCCCCTCCCCCACCCTATGATCCACCTCCGCTTCCATGGCTCCATCCGCCGACAGATCCACTCCCAGATATCTAAAACACTTCACTTCCTCCAGCTTCTCTCCATTCAAACTCACCTCCCAATTGACTTGACCCTCAACCCTACTGTACCCAATAACCCTGCTCTTATTCACACTTACTCTTAACTTTCTTCTTCCACACACTTTACCAAACTCAGTCACCAGCTTCTGCAGTTTCTCACATGAATCAGCCACCAGCGCTGTATCATCAGCGAACAACAACTGACTCACTTCCCAAGCTCTCTCATCCCCAACAGACTTCATACTTGCCCCTCTTTCCAGGACTCTTGCATTTACCTCCCTAACAACCCCATCCATAAACAAATTAAACAACCATGGAGACATCACACACCCCTGCCGCAAACCTATATATATATATATATATATATATATGTGTGTGTGTGTGTGTGTGTGTTTGAAGTCACAATAGACGCTAATGTGGGTGTTGGTCAGAAATATATTGAACAGCGTGAGGCTTCCTCGCTGTCTCTACCATAACCCCTGTATAAGTGGTCGCTTTGATGGAGCTACGACCCAGTTATGCCAGCTAGTGTGTCACTGCGACCCGTCTGTGCCAGCCAGTGTGGCACTGTGACCCATATGCCAGCTAGTGTGGCACTGTGACCCACATGCCAGCTAGTGTGGCACTGTGACCCACATGCCAGCTAGTGTGGCACTGTGACCCACATGCCAGCTAGTGTGGCACTGTGACCCACATGCCAGCTAGTGTGGCACTTTGACCCACATGCCAGCTAGTGTGGCACTGTGACCCACATGCCAGCTAGTGTGGCACTGTGACCCACATGCTAGCTAGTGTGGCACTGTGACCCACATGCTAGCTTGTGTGGCACTGTGACCCACATGCTAGCTAGTGTGGCACTGTGACCCACATGCCAGCTAGTGTGGCACTTTGACCCACATGCCAGCTAGTGTGGCACTGTGACCCACATGCCAGCTAGTGTGGCACTGTGACCCACATGCTAGCTTGTGTGGCACTGTGACCCACATGCCAGCTAGTGTGGCACTGTGACCCACATGCTAGCTTGTGTGGCACTGTGACCCACATGCCAGCTAGTGTGGCACTGTGACCCACATGCTAGCTTGTGTGGCACTGTGACCCACATGCCAGCTAGTGTGGCACTGTGACCCACATCTTAGCTTGTGTGGCGATGCCACTCATATGCAGGCTAAAAAAGTGTAGTGAGTGCTGCGCGGTAGCCCTACCTGGTGGCAAGATCTAGTCATATGTACTCGTAGGTATTTCTTTCACTCACTCACTCGCTCTCGCTCGCTCTTGATGTCTCCCGCTGTGTGTAGCTGTATGTGCTGGAGTGTGATCCGACGCTCTGGCGGTATACCCCGATCAATAACACAGTCTCGCTTGGTCCAACTTAGTGTATTTAATGATCGACTATATATATATATATATATATATATATATATATATATATATATATATATATATATATATATATATATATACACACACTTATTGATCAAATGTTTACATGCAGTGTTGTATATTCATGATTGTTCGTGTAAGTGTTAGCGTTTGTGTGTTAATGCGTGTATGTACAGTGCAGGATTGTTTGTATGTTGATTTATGTGTTTGTATGTACTCGTATTTCTATTGTTTGGGGAGGGGATTTTACACTAGAGGTGCCCCATCTCTTGAGCTTTCTCTGCTGTCGTACAGGTGTTTAAATTTCTGTATGCTGTCCATGGTCATAAACTCGTGTTTCGTTCCATTCCCTTGAAATGTATGTAAGGATCTGTTTACTAAAAAGACTCTTTCTTTACTTCATGTAATGGTCACTGGTTGTATTAACTTTACATCTTTCGAAGAAATATTCTTCGCCTTGAAAACTTAAATGTTTTGTTCAAGTCACCCCCTACTCTTCTTTCTTCCATGAGTGACTGGTGTAAGGCTTTGAGTGTGTGTGTGTGTGTGTGTGTGTGTGTGTGTGTGTGTTTCTTTGCCCTACTTGTGTGGGTTTAGTCGTGTTGGAGTATTTTCTCTTATATTCTTGAATATTGATCTACTTATTTATATGTGAAGTTGTCGGTCACTTATTCAAAATACTTTTTTTTTCTTTATCTCTTTTGATCGTCGAGAACTTGTCTTTCATGGTATTCACAACGTTTTCTAATATTAGACTCACACACCAGATACATTTCACCGTGGAATATTCTCATATTTACATTCCCACATACGTGTCCAACTTGCTATGTAAATCTTACATTCCAGACACCTTAGAGGCAATCTTATAACTCCCTCAGCCGAGGATGGACGGGATTGCGAGACGTCTCGTACAGAACCGCGCTCTCGTCTCGACCTTGTGTTCAAGGTCTCCTTAGACATAAGCTACTGTACATAACCTCGACGTGTGTGTGTGTGTGTGTGTGTGTGTGTGTGTGTGTGTGTGTGTGTGTGTGTGTGGTCATTGCCCAGCTACCCATCCTAGATTGTAAAGGACTTCTGTTTGCAGATCTGAGGCATAGATGTATGACATTCCCATTTGCCCATCTCGAGTGTTAGTTCCATCTGCCCATACTGTTCTACGACAACAGCCTCGGCTGCAAATCTGAAGAGGCGTGTTTATAAAGTCGTGGTTTCACATCCCTAAAACCGTGGCGTAACAACAGTGCTGAATGCGAATCAGAATATGGTTCTCCAACACGCACATATCTCCGACTGATGATACCCCGTCTTAGATACGAATTCCCAGCGAATCATCTTTCTAGAATGTGGCTCGCCAGCACGTACCCATCTCAGATAGAGACGTTCCCCAATTGCACATCCCTGTGAGTCAGCTTGTTAGGACTATGGCTCCCCGACACGCACACAAGACACAGAGAGGAGACCCACCCACCCACCCAGCTGCGCATTCCAGTGGTCAGCTTAGAGTTTGTATTTGTTAGTGTGGCGACGTCTGATGCCGCCACGCACTCAGGATTGCGTCCTTGAAACGCTTTGTCGAGAGTCTCGATGGTGCCTGCTATCAAGATGGTCCGAGGAGAGGAGGACCGAGTCGACGAAAGGAGATGGGGGTGGGATGGACAGTCAGACAAACAGACAGACAGAAAGACAGGTAGAGTGTGTGTGCAGTTGAACTAGGAGGTGTGTGCAGTTGAACCGTGTAGTGTCTGTGTGCGTTGAACTAGTAAGATGGTGCAGTTGAACCTACATTAAACCCTCTCTTCATTGACACAGATTCTATGGCAAGCGTCGCTGATCCCCCTCACTGACCCACCTCAGTTCTTCGTGAGATTCACTTTCTCCTGCAGAGGACGGTTTTGGTTCTTGTGATTATCATTATTGCCAGTGACCGTCTGCTCTTCCAGTAAAAGGCTTCTTTCTATCTTCGTGAATGGCTTTCCTCTTTTCTGTGAACGAAAACCCTTTACAGGGCAGAGAATACTTGACTGCGGACGGCATTGTCTGCAGTGAATGGTATGGTTTCCAGTGAACGTGTTACTTTCCACTGAACGACACATATTTTTCAGTGACTTTCGTAGTGAAAAACCTAAATAGTACAGTCCAGCATGAATGCCTTGGTTTCGAGTGAGGTTTTCTAGTATAACGACATGGTTTCTGATGGACATTGCAATCATTGTGGTTGATGATATCTTTTCCCCTGAGAACAGAATAGGATTCTGGTGAAGTGTATAGTACGCAGTGTTCAGCGAATGGCACACTGTTTACAGTGAACTTCACTCAGTATTCAGTTCACAGGGACTGACACAGTTTATAGTGAATGACGCAGCTCACAGTGAGCGAAACGCAGCTTACAGTGAATGGCCCACACACTCCAGTGAAGGAAAAACTGTTTACAGTGAACGTTAGAGTTTGGGGCTGGAAGTCCTGATCGCCGTTCATGCAGCAATCTCGATGGATCAAACACTGTCCAGGGAATTGAGGGGGTTCTTGTTGGATGAAATAGCCACCTTCCTCTTAGACTTCTTGAAGTTGTCCTGCATTAGTCTTCTGAAACCAAGACACTATATATATATATATATATATATATATATATATATATATATATATATATATATATATATATATGATGCCATTTGGTAAACAATTTTACCAGATGGCGTTTTAGCTTCATTGTATATCAACTGACTGTTATATTACTTTCTTGTATCTCCCCTGATGATGTGATTATTACACGAAAGTGCACTTGGGAACTTGTCGTGTTTTATTTCCCCATGGGTTCATAGGTGTGTGTATATATATATATATATATATATATATATATATATATATATATATATATATATATATATATATATATATAAAATGTCTGCTTTCATGATTGTTTTTTCATCTAACTCACTCATTAGCCAGAGAAATAGGATTTGATATAGAAGTCTGTTTTGTTGAATCCATCGAATACGTTCATTTGACTCTCCATTCAAGACTTCTCTCAAGCGCGGGTGGAAGAGCCATCGATCCAGTTGGATTCAAAAGACCCAGAATAGAAAATAAACGGCACCTGCATGCGAGCCCTTGTGTCTATCCTGACCGTTGATGCGTGTTGTAGCTGCGTCTAAAGGCGACCCTTACGGAAGCTCGAAGGGAATATTAAAGTTACGACCATTTTTATAACACTCGCTCCGAAGCTTCATATGAGCCGTTGTCTCGGTAGAGCAAAACCCATTGAGAGGATGCGTCCTACATGAACGGTTTGGAGCTCCACTCTGAGGAACTGGACGAATTAAGATAACCCGGAAGAGGAATCTATAGTTTTGAGACTTTAGAGCGATCATTGTCATTCCTGGAAAAAGTGGGAATTAGAAATCGGAAAATGCGGTGGTAATGGATGTGAATATTCTGAAGACGCTTCGATAATATGGAGCATATTTAAGGGATATCATGTGTAAACATTGTATATATATATATATATATATATATATATATATATATATATATATATATATATATATATATATATGTATGTATTCCTGTGAGTCCACGGGGATAATGAAACACGAAAAGTTCCCAAGTGCACTTTCGTGTAATAATCACATCATCAGGGGAGACACAAGAGAGAAATATAACAGTCAGTTGATATATCAACTAACTGTTATATTTCTCTCTTGTGTCTCCCTGATGATGTGATTATTACACGAAAGTGCACTTGGGAACTTTTCGTGTTTCATTTTCCCCGTGGACTCACAGGAATATCTTAATCACGCGCAAAATTGTGATCCTTTCCAATATATATATGTGTATATATATATATATATATATATATATATATATATATATATATATATATATATATATATATATATATATATATATATATATATATATATATATATATATATATATATATATATATATATATATATATATATATATATATATATATATATATATATATATATATATCCTGCATAGTGTACAGTAATTAATATTTCAGAAATTCTAATACGTGAAAGACAGTCGAACCTGGTTCTTTAACTCGGTAGAAATACCCTGTAAGGCTCTACGTAGGGATGACTATGGGTTCTTAGTCTCCTTCTTCTTGCCTTCTTATGCCATGTACACGCTCCTCTGCTTCCGTCCGAGAAAGAGGGAGGGGAAGTGGATGATTGATAGATTGAGAGGCAGGCAAACGACAGATAGCAAGAGACAGACAGAAAGACAGACGGACCAAAAAAAAAAAAAGAATGAATAAGACAGACAGACACAGAGAGGGAAGCAACGAGTCTTGCATTGAGACAGACGAGCTGCAGATGAATAATGAGTGAAACCAACCATTCATCCAGACAGACGGACACATAGATAGGAAAACTAGTAATAAAAGTCAATAAATATAAGGTCCACGAAAGATATTACCCGGATGCCTGGGCTAGGCTTCGTTGCCTTTCGACTATACCATGATGACCCTGTGTGGTGATGACTGGTGGTCTCCAGTGTCAAGTTGCAAGTCGTCTTTTGTGTTTCCAGTTCGTAAATGCGTCCAGAAATGGATGAAAATTTGAGGAATCATGACAAATGTGACGGTATTATTTTTTTTTCTTTCTTTTTGTGTGCGTGTCATCTGGTTAGATGTATATAAATAATCCGATTTATTTTACGTTGGTAAAGTCGTTCGTGTTTGGGTCTCATGATGTGGAATGCTTCTGTGTGGGAGTTGGTGTGTGTGTGTGTGTGTGTGTGTGTGTGTGTGTGTGTGTGTGTGTCTGTGTGTGTGATACTGTTGTCTGTTAATACTTTATGTGTTACTGGAAGTTATATTCTTGTGTTGTCCCGTCTTGTAACCTTGCCTATGTACCGTGTATTTGCTCATATATATATATATATATATATATATATATATATATATATATATATATATATATATATATATATATATATACACACACCAGCTTAAGTCAGGTATCAATTTATCGATGGGCTTCACGGGTAGGATGAACAGCTGGGGTTGCTGTGGGCCGATTGCCAGCTGGGCCCGTGTGCAAATCATATGTGTGGTTTAGCTTCTCTTACTCGTTCTAATGTTAAGACTATTATTCACAAAATATTGTATGTGTCTTGTTTAGTGTGATGTCTTGTTCAGTGTGAACGTAAACAATTTCATGTCATTATTTTGTAAGTCACTTCATAAGTTAATGCCAAAGCGTGTTAGTAATTCATCCTTTATATCATTACTTACACTTGAAACCCAGCACCTTCTCTCGCTGTTAATATTCAAATTTAACATCAAGTTCTCTCGTCATCTTTGATTAACATGTGTTAACATTACTTCCTCGCATGATTTTGAACGCCCTGGATGATGAATATTTCACTAGAGTTCTGCCACTGCTGGGAAAGCGTATTATCGACTCATATTTACAGAGGCAAGTCGTGTGATGCTAAAATTCCTGGCATAACTCTAACGATAAAAACCATTAGATATTCGCTGGAGAATGCCGGGGAAACAGAGGGCAGTTCAAAGGTGAGAATTGCAATAGTTTTCGCATCACACACACACACACACACACACACACACACACACACACACACACACACACACACACACACACATATACGCCTTTGCTCATTCACTTCGCCTATTTTGAACATCCCGGCGCCCCCTTTACATCAAAGAAAGCTTCGGATTAGATTACTTATCTCTTGTTCGTTCACAAACACGCATCACTCGGGAATTATGCGTTTATATATATATATATATATATATATATATATATATATATATATATATATATATATATATATATATATGTATATATATATATATATATATATATATATATATATATATATATATATATATATATATATATATATATATCCCTATGAGTCCACGGGGAAATGAAACACGATAAGTTCCCAAGTGCACTTTCGTGTGATAATCACATCATCAGGGCAGATACAAGACAGAAAAATAACAGTCAGTTGATGTATAACGAAGAGACGTATCTAGGACGCCATTTGGTGTATATATATATATATATATATATATATATATATATATATATATATATATATAAAACTTCAACATTCCTTTCATTGAAGTATGCACACTATTCTAAGGCCTGTATCAAGTTATATGTGTAACACTCAAAATACCCCCCTCTGTACACGATGAGGCGACCTCTATATGTATTACCAACGTGAGATCAGATGACACAAACCATGAGTAATACACCTGAGTTCATCACACGGCAGGAGGAAGCGTCTCTCTCTCGTGTAATGGAACCCACGTTCATCCTAGAGCGAAAGTCTGCCGTTCTTGCCTCAGCGTTTCCCGGGGAAAGTCTCTGCCTCAGTGGGCATAGCTGAGTAAGAGACCTGAAGCAGTAGTTAGACACCACTCTGAAGTTATCTCCGGCTAATTGCTGCTGGGATTCCTGCCAGATGTTCCCGTGGTCACACACACACACACACACACACACACACACACACACACACACACACACACACACACACACACACACACACACACACCTGAGGCTCGCACGAGGGGAGAGGGGTCGTCTATATGCGACTTTTCATCTCCCTAATAGGGAGGAAGGATGACCTGGAGTGACTCTTGTAGGTAATTCCCATCGTTGACTGTCCCTCGGGAGGGTTTGTAGTCAGTTATGTTTTAAGGGCGAGGGCTGGATGTATAGTGAAAAGTAAATTCATTTGTACTTCGGAAAAAACTTCTTTTTTCTTTTTAGAATTTATGCTATTAATTTATCTGTTCATAGTTACCCCAGAGCCAGCCCCGTTCTCAAAAGGTCTTGGTTTTACCCCCCAGAACCCCTTCTCAGAAAGGGTTTTGGTTTTACCCCCCAGAACCCCTACTCTGAAAGGGTCTTGGTGTTACCCCCAGAACCCCTTCTCTGAAAGGGTCTTCGTTTTACCCCCCCAAAACCCCTTCTCTGAAAGGGTCTTGGTTTTACCCCCCCCCCAGAACCCCTTCTCTGAAAGGGTCTTGGTTTTACCCCCCACCCCCAGAACCCCTTCTCTGAAAGGGTTTTGGTTTTACCCCCCCCCCCCAGAACCCCTTCTCTGAAAGGGTTTTGGTTTTACCCCCCCCCCCCCCCAGAACCCCTTCTCTGAAAGGGTCTTCGTTTTACCCCCTCCCCCCAGAACTCCTTCTCTGAAAGGGTCTTGGTTTTACCCCCCTCCCCCAGAACCCCTTCTCTGAAAGGGTTTTGGTTGTACCCCCCCAGAACCCCTTTCTGGGAATGTCCTTGTGTTACCCCTCGCGTTACCCCAGGACCCTTTTTTCCATGGACTGGTGCAACACCAAGGCGGCGCTACACTCAGTAGCAGGGGCAAGACGGTCTTCTTTGAAACGTGGATTTCTTTGACGAGACTCTGCTCTCTTTGGTCAGCTGACGATGATGATACAGCCTGTTCAAAGGTGTGGTATAATCTCAAGCAGGTGGAGTCCGGTAGTACACACACACA
This sequence comes from Panulirus ornatus, assembly GCF_036320965.1. Classification (NCBI taxonomy): domain Eukaryota; kingdom Metazoa; phylum Arthropoda; class Malacostraca; order Decapoda; family Palinuridae; genus Panulirus; species Panulirus ornatus. The sequence goes on along the minus strand of NC_092236.1, from coordinate 14,043,649 downwards.
CACACACACACACACACACACACGTGCACTTACACATGTGTATATGTTTACAGATAGGTAGATAGATAGATAAACAGACAGCTGTAGATGTAGATAGACAGATGAATGAGTAAGGTTCGAATCCTGTCGGCCCCGCATTTCACCCACTTGTCCATTCTACCCTCGGGGCTGGTCGATAAATTGGGTATGTGGCTTAGACTAGGACTAGGGAATATATATATATATATATATATATATATATATATATATATATATATATATATATATATATATATATATATATTACGTAAATATATGATTAGGGCACTCAGTTTCTCGTGCCATCTTATTTGGCATGAGAAAATGAATATATGCGTGTGTGAGTGTGGATTTACATGTATGCTTCGCCTTTCATGAATGTCTGTGTGTGTGTGTGTGTGTGTGTGTGTGTGTGTGTGTGTAATGATTAATGGTTTGGCACACGCTCTTCGAGGAATGTTTCGCTTGTCGCATTATACAAATAATTACATGCTTACCGCACGTGCGAGTTTACCCTGAAATATTCCTCGCCTGGAAAGTGCATATTTAAGTTCCTCACTCTCACTCACGCGGCAAATAACCACATGATCATGTTGTTTATACTGCTGTACTACTGTAACATTTGTCTCTGAATTATCGTCATATCGAAATACATTTCTTTGCATTCTGCATCGTAAACATTGGCTTGCATTAAACCAGAATTGTCCATTGCTCGAACGTCATCGTAAATCCCTCTTTGCCTCGTATCGTTTTATGCCCAAACTTGTAGCGTTCTCCTAACATTTGTGGTCTCATGAGTCCATCGGCTTTGCCCATGGTGGTCCAGCGCAGACGGAGAATTAGACAGCCAAAGAGGGAATTAACTTGGGGTGGGGAGAGAGAGAGAGAGAGAGAGAGAGAGAGAGAGAGAGAGAGAGAGAGAGAGAGAGAGAGAGAGAGAGATGTAGATGTGTCTTTTGAAATACAGAAACACAAGGCTGGGGCAAGTCGTAATGCAGGACGTGATTATGGTATAATTTGGAGCATTATGATCATCGTCTTTTGATGTGCAGGGTGATTGCTACATGTAGATAAAGTACGATGATTGGATAAGTAAGACGGGAGCCAGATGTGTCTTTGAAACTCCATCCTGTCTAGTTCCTTTTTGACAGCCGGAGAGATGGTGTTGAAGGCGATGTGTAGTGGAAACCATCTTTCAATATTAAAGTCTCTCAGGCTACGTCTGACATCTTTTAAAACCGTGAATTACTACTATCTCCCTCTCTTTTTTAAGAGACTGATTAGAGAGGTTCTTTTGGGGGGTACGATGTTACAAAACAGCGGACCCCTTCCTTCCTTCCTTCATTCGAAAACCTCTTGACTTAGTAATACGCGTTACCTGCGCAAGATATTCGGAACAGAATCAACTGGAATCTAATCCCAATGATAGATGGTCTTTTTCCCTTGGTGGAATCTAACATTTTCAATGAGCTTCGCGAGCAAGATTATGACCCTTATAGAAATGTAATTATTGTGAATTACTGTTTGGTTAATTATGGCCAGTTGTCATGGTTTGGGTATGGATGGTAAAGTATAAATTATGAGCGCGGCCATTATGTCTAATTGGGGGTAGTTTGTCTTATAGGATTGAATTAATAATCGTTAGGAGCCATTTGAGCAAAATGTCGTATATGATATTCCCCGTGAACCAGCTGGGTCCCGGCTCTTGGAAACTGTGCCTTATTTCCCCATGGAATAATGGCGTTCTTCCGCTCTGTGGATCGTCGTCTTACACGAATGCAGGCTTCGTAATTCCATGGCCTAATTACTTACCATCTGATTAAATCCTCATTAGTAGCAAATTCCCTCCTAAGATTATCCATTCCTTGTCCGTATTGAGCTTTCCCCGTTACCTATAAACGCTGATGATGATTTGTACACGAAATGACAAAAAAAAATGTGGTGAAGTTCCTGTCTGGTGTGGGTGGGTTTTGGGGGCCTTCAAGAACGCACGGGTTTCGGGAGTTGGCGTTAATTTGCAAGACACCAACCCTCGCCCGGAGCGTGGGCCGCTGCTGGAGTGCCTGCAAGACAGAAGGTCTTATGACTTAAGAGTCTGTGGAGAGAGGAGCGTGCGTGCTGATCAAGCCACAAGCGCTCCGGGCACAAAAACACGGAAGAGGTAAACTTTATGCGTAATCTTCAAGCGAGTGTTATTGTGTTTCGCGTAAGTAGGAGTCGTCACAGAACTTACTGCAGTTGACTACGCTTGAGAGGCAAAGATATTCTGAATTTCAGAAGATACACGCGTGCCTCACTTGACGGATATAAAGCGTCCTTAGTAGACTAAGCAAAGGCTCTCAGACAACACTCTTTAACTGGTATGCATGGAGAGCTTACATACTCCTCGTTGAGTCTTGCAGAACTTTGTGGTGAAGGGGTAGTGGTGGCGTTTCTATGAAGTCTTTGATATATTCAGCAGAGATGATGTCAAAACAATTGCTCATCCCTAATCACCCATTCTCGTTAGTCGAAATGTAGTGTACCAGGCAGGATAGGGCCTTTTACACACACACACACACACACACACACACACACACACACACACACACACACACACAAGGAATTATGGGCAAGGAAGACACGTTCAAACTCCCTGACCTTTCCAAGTCTCCCACTAGCCATCACCTCAATCGGTCACAAGCCGACATTCTAGGAGGGAACTGTTGCACCATCCCCGCCACCGGTAACTTGATACCACCTGATCCTTCTTTCCCAGGGTTGTAGTTCGACACCATAACCACGACAAGAAATATTCCCACCCTGATCATGGTGAACAAATCATCGAAAGTCTTTCGGAACTTGATTTTTGAATTTCACATCCCACCTGTCGATGATCGCACCAACACAGCAGCCTCCTCCCAGTCCCAAGCTGTTGGTGTAGATGTTTGAACCCACGTGAGGAACACGCCAGGTGATGGTTAGGATGGAGAAAGAGGATGATATATATATGAGAGAGAGAGAGAGAGAGAGAGAGAGAGAGATGATTAGGACGGAGACAGATATATATGGTTAGGGGAGAGAGAGAGAGAGAGAGAGAGAGAGAGAGAGAGAGAGAGAGAGAGAGAGAGAGAGAGAGAGAATGCATTATTAGTGGAGACTTAATATGTTTTTTTTTCCTTGGAATAAAAGAGTGCAGCAAACGCCGTCAGCATCCGTTCTCTCTCTCTCTCTCTCTCTCTCTCTCTCTCTCTCTCTCTCTCTCTCTCTCTCTCTCTCTCTCTCTCTCTCTCTCTCTCTCTCTGTGCATTATTTTTTCACTCCAGAATATTTTCAGAGAAGAAAAATGATGAGCAAGATTTTATGCCTGAGTGCTTCATGCCAGAGAGAAGTCAAGCATATGAAAAAAAAAGGTCCATAAATTCTTTTAATTTTTGTAGATAATTTTTTCTTTTATTTTTCATTTTTCTTTCTACCATTTGCATTGTCTTTCATTATTTTCCTTTCATTTTCCTACTTTCTCATCTTTTTTAGAAAGTTAGTTAGCAAATTCTAGTGCTATTGTTCCACACACTTTCTTTCAGTTTTTCTCTGAGTTTCTCAATTGCAAAAAGTGGATGTTCCGGTCAGTTGTATATATATATATATATATATATATATATATATATATATATATATATATATATTTTTTTTTTTTTTTTTTTTTTTTATACTTTGTCGCTGTCTCCCGCGTTTGCGAGGTAGCGCAAGGAAACAGACGAAAGAAATGGCCCAACCCCCCCCCCCCCATACACATGTACATACACACGTCCAGACACGCAAATATACATACTTACACAGCTTTCCATGGTTTACCCCAGACGCTTCACATGCCTTGCTTCAATCCACTGACAGCACGTCAACCCCTGTATACCACATGACTCCAATTCACTCTATTTCTTGCCCTCCTTTCACCCTCCTGCATGTTCAGGCCCCGATCACACAAAATCTTTTTCACTCCATCTTTCCACCTCCAATTTGGTCTCCCTCTTCTCCTCGTTCCCTCCACCTCCGACACATATATCCTCTTGGTCAATCTCTCCTCACTCATTCTCTCCATGTGCCCAAACCATTTCAAAACACCCTCTTCTGCTCTCTCGACCACGCTCTTTTTATTTCCACACATCTCTCTCACCCTTACGTTACTTACTCGATCAAACCACCTCACACCACACATTGTCCTCAAACATCTCATTTCCAGCACATCCATCCTCCTGCGCACAACTCTATCTATAGCCCACGCCTCGCAACCATACAGCATTGTTGGAACCACTATTCCCTCAAACATACCCATTTTTGCTTTCCGAGATAATGTTCTCGACTTCCACACATTTTTCAAGGCTCCCAAAATTTTCGCCCCCTCCCCCACCCTATGATCCACTTCCGCTTCCATGGTTCCATCCGCTGACAGATCCACTCCCAGATATCTAAAACACTTCACTTCCTCCAGTTTTTCTCCATTCAAACTCACCTCCCAATTGACTTGACCCTCACCCCTACTGTACCTAATAACCTTGCTCTTATTCACATTTACTCTCAACTTTCTTCTTCCACACACTTTACCAAACTCAGTCACCAGCTTCTGCAGTTTCTCACATGAATCAGCCACCAGCGCTGTATCATCAGCGAACAACAATTGACTCACTTCCCAAGCTCTCTCATCCCCAACAGACTTCATACTTGCCCCTCTTTCCAGGACTCTTGCATTTACCTCCTTTACAACCCCATCCATAAACAAATTAAACAACCATGGAGACATCACACACCCCTGCCGCAAACCTACATTCACTGAGAACCAATCACTTTCCTCTCTTCCTACACGTACACATGCCTTACATCCTCGATAAAAACTTTTCACTGCTTCTAACAACTTGCCTCCCACACCATATATTCTTAATACCTTCCACAGAGCATCTCTATCAACTCTATCATATGCCTTCTCCAGATCCATAAATGCTACATACAAATCCATTTGCTTTTCTAAGTATTTCTCACATACATTCTTCAAAGCAAACACCTGATCCACACATCCTCTACCACTTCTGAAACCGCACTGCTCTTCCCCAATCTGATGCTCTGTACATGCCTTCACCCTCTCAATCAATACCCTCCCATATAATTTACCAGGAATACTCAACAAACTTATACCTCTGTAATTTGAGCACTCACTCTTATCCCCTTTGCCTTTGTACAATGGCACTATGCACGCATTCCGCCAATCCTCAGGCACCTCACCATGAGTCATACATACATTAAATAACCTTACCAACCAGTCAACAATACAGCCACCCCCTTTCTTAATAAATTCCACTGCAATACCATCCAAACCTGCTGCCTTGCCGGCTTTCATCTTCCGCAAAGCTTTTACTACCTCTTCTCTGTTTATCAAATCATTTTCCCCAACCCTCTCACTTTGCACACCACCTCGACCAAAACACCCTATATCTGCCACTCTGTCATCAGACACATTCAACAAACCTTCAAAATACTCATTCCATCTCCTTCTCACATCACCGCTACTTGTTATCACCTCCCCATTTACGCCCTTCACTGAAGTTCCCACCTGCTCCCTTGTCTTACGCACCCTATTTACCTCCTTCCAGAACATCTTTTTATTCTCCCTAAAATTTACTGATAGTCTCTCACCCCAACTCTCATTTGCCCTTTTTTTCACCTCTTGCACCTTTCTCTTGACCTCCTGTCTCTTTCTTTTATACTTCTCCCACTCAATTGCATTTTTTCCCTGCAAAAATCGTCCAAATGCCTCTCTCTTCTCTTTCACTAATACTCTTACTTCTTCATCCCACCACTCACTACCCTTTCTAAACAGCCCACCTCCCACTCTTCTCATGCCACAAGCATCTTTTGCGCAATCCATCACTGATTCCCTAAATACATCCCATTCCTCCCCGACTCCCCTTACTTCCATTGTTCTCACCTTTTTCCATTCTGTACACAGTCTCTCCTGGTACTTCCCCACACAGGTCTCCTTCCCAAGCTCACTTACTCTCACCACCTTCTTCACCCCAACATTCACTCCTCTTTTCTGAAAACCCATACCAATCTTCACCTTAGCCTCCACAAGATAATGATCAGACATCCCTCCAGTTGCACCTCTCAGCACATTAACATCCAAAAGTCTCTCTTTCGCACGCCTGTCAATTAACACGTAATCCAATAACGCTCTCTGGCCATCTCTCCTACTTACATAAGTATACTTATGTATATCTCGCTTTTTAAACCAGGTATTCCCAATCATCAGTCCTTTTTCAGCACATAAATCTACAAGCTCTTCACCATTTCCATTTACAACACTGAACACCCCATGCATACCAATTATTCCCTCAACTGCCACATTACTCACCTTTGCATTCAAATCACCCATCACTATAACCCGGTCTCGTGCATCAAAACCGCTAACACACTCATTCAGCTGCTCCCAAAACACTTGCCTCTCATGATCTTTCTTCTCATGCCCAGGTGCATATGCACCAATAATCACCCACCTCTCTCCATCAACTTTCAATTTTACCCATATTAATCGAGAATTTACTTTCTTACATTCTATCACATACTCCCACAACTCCTGTTTCAGGAGTATTGCTACTCCTTCCCTTGCTCTTGTCCTCTCACTAACCCCTGACTTCACTCCCCAGACATTTCCAAACCACTCTTCCCCTTTACCCTTGAGCTTCGTTTCACTCAGAGCCAAAACATCCAGGTTCCTTTCCTCAAACATACTACCTATCTCTCCTTTTTTCACATCTTGGTTACATCCACACACATTTAGGCACCCCACTCTGAGCCTTCGAGGAGGATGATCACTCCTCGCGTGACTCCTTCTTCTGTTTCCCATTTTAGAAAGTTAATCCTCCCCTCCTTGTATTAACTTTCTATATATATATATATATATATATATATATATATATATATATATATATATATATATATATCAGTTGAGACGTGGATGACAGGGAGAGTTATTGTGAACGAATCTTTGAATCAGTTGAGACGTGGATGACAGGAAGAGTTACTGTGAACGAATCTTTGAATCAGTTGAGACGTGGATGACAGAGAGAGTTATTGTGAACGAATCTTTGAATCAGTTGAGACGTGGATGACAGAGAGAGTTATTGTGAACGAATCTTTGAATCAGTTGAGACGTGGATGACAGGAAGAGTTACTGTGAACGAATCTTTGAATCAGTTGAGACGTGGATGACAGAGAGAGTTATTGTGAACGAATCTTTGAATCAGTTGAGACGTGGATGACAGAGAGAGTTATTGTGAACGAATCTTTGAATCAGTTGAGACGTGGATGACAGGAAGAGTTACTGTGAACGAATCTTTGAATCAGTTGAGACGTGGATGACAGAGAGAGTTATTGTGAACGAATCTTTGAATCAGCTGAGACGTGGATGACAGAGAGAGTTATTGTGAACGAATCTTTGAATCAGTTGAGACGTGGATGACAGAGAGAGTTATTGTGAACGAATCTTTGAATCAGTTGAGACGTGGATGACAGAAGGAGTTACTGTGAACGAATCTTTGAATCAGTTGAGACGTGGATGACAGAGAGAGTTATTGTGAACGAATCTTTGACATCAGCTGAGACGTGGAGTGACAGAGGAGAGTTATTGTGAACGAATCTTTGAATCAGTTGAGACGTGGATGACAGAGAGAGTTATTGTGAACGAATCTTTGAATCAGTTGAGACGTGGATGACAGAGACAGTTATTGTGAACGAATCTTTGAATCAGTTGAGACGTGGATGACAGAGAGAGTTATTGTGAACGAATCTTTGAATCAGTTGAGACGTGGATGACAGAGACAGTTATTGTGAACGAATCTTTGAATCAGTTGAGACGTGGATGACAGAGACAGTTATTGTGAACGAATCTTTGAATCAGTTGAGACGTGGATGACAGAGAGAGTTATTGTGAACGAATCTTTGAATCAGTTGAGACGTGGATGACAGAGAGAGTTATTGTGAACGAATCTTTGAATCAGTTGAGACGTGGATGACAGAGACAGTTATTGTGAACGAATCTTTGAATCAGTTGAGACGTGGATGACAGAGACAGTTATTGTGAACGAATCTTTGAATTAGTTGATGACGGAGTGAGTTATGCTTTTTCTTTCCAGGGTTAAGGGAATTTGTGGCTCGATTGTTGCCTCTGAATATAACTGTAAGAATGAGGAATTAAAGCAGTTTCGGCGATTGAAAAGGAAACGGAGGTAGGGAAAGTGGAGTGAAAATATAAAGCAAGAAATAAAAGCAAGAATGTGAAGGGGTGAGAGTGAAAGGGGGGGACACACACACACGCACACACACACACACACACACACACACACACACACACACACACACACACACACATACACACACGGTATATGAAAAGGTTGCATAGAATACAACGCTGGTGAAATGTGAGGGGGGGGGGGGTGGTGGTGAGTGTGTGTGAGAGCGAAAGAGAGTGAAAAAAAAGAAAGTATGAGAAGAAAAGAGAAGGACAGAGAAAGTGTGTGTGGAAAAGTGAGAGAGAGAGAGAGAGAGAGAGAGAGAGAGAGAGAGAGAGAGAGAGAGAGAGAGAGAGAGAGAGAGAGAGAGAATCCTCAGCCATGTGAAGACGCAGACATGTCGCAAGTCATGTTTATGACCTGAGCAGTAGGAGCGTACCGTCGTTGCAAAGCCACACCAGAATATGATCCTTTTTATTTCCAACTCTTTTTTTTTTTTTTCTTTGTACAATTACAGTCTATTCTGCTTCTGTTTTCGGACTCGTCTGTAAACATTTAGACGAACAGAAGAAAGAAAAATCATAGACGTAGTAAGAGTAGGTTTGTTTACCATCCAATTATAGTGCGATTTTCTGTTTTTTCTTTTTTTAAACGCTTTCAGTGTGAGCTGAGTCGAGAGACGAGGGGAAAAAAAGAATATGAGGGTGGAGAAATAAGCAATTATTTTTGCCTACGTGGTGCCCTCAGCACTGCAGACATTATGAGAGAGAACTGAACGTATGTGGTGATGAGGATACACTGTTCTTTCCCCGTGGCGTGAGGTCATGGACACAAGAGGTGTGAGGGAAACAGCGAAACCCATTATGCTGACCGTCTGTGTGTACTTAGACAGACAGCGGGGTTCACCATGTATACACAGGAGACACAGACTCATCTGATACACACCATCGCACCTGTGTGGGTTCTTAGGGGAGGGGGAGACTGATCTTGGATCACTGACCCCCCCCCCTCCAGTGCCTAGCCTAGTGTGGCACTGTATTCACCGTCAGTGCGAGGTACTGACACAGGCGCCTCAAGGATCTTTATATAGAGAGTACACGTGCAGACACCTCCACACATGACACTGCCTCCTCCGAAGAATCAGCGAATCAGGCTGCCTCAGACGCTCACGCGTATAAAATGAGACGCATCAAAATTTCGACGCGTGAGAATACCCCTCCACGACGCTATTCAGGGACATCAGGCAGACGTCAGTCATTTGACGTCTGGGAAGCAGCAAGATGGTCCAGGACTCAATAGCAAACTTCAGGTAGATAGTGTCAGCAGGAGGGGTTCGAACACGACACCGAAGCGGATGGACAATGTTTTAGTTTGTTGAGGCTTCTTTTTTTGTGTGTGTGTGGCTCGTGTTTTGGGAGAATGATGCGGCTCTTCCTTGTTTTAAGCGGCGAGTCTGTTAGATCATCTGTCGTTCGGAACGAAATGAGCCAATAAGAGAGTAGGCTGAAGCGGGAATGACCATACGTTGTTAGTTCGAAGCCTGGGCACGAAGTGAGAGTGATACGATGAGGAGGACCAGATGCTCATGTATTATCTCTCATCCTTTCTCCTAGTCTCTCTCTCTTTATCCCTCCTCCGTATCTACTTCGCTTCCTCTAACCTCCTTTCCTTTCCCTGGTACTTCATCCCTCCCGCAGGTAGACAGTCCAACCTTCCAGCAGACAGAGGAATGAATAATGGTTGAGACTGATGATGCTTACGGTAGGAGTGGAGTCTTGGGCATGAGACAGGAAGAATAATTAATTGCCTTTGATTTCTTGCCGGTACAACCCTTAAGCACGATGGTACAACCTCTGGGTAAGGTGGCGTGACCTTTGTCCACAACCCTAAAAAGTAGGGTCAAAGGTCACGCGCCATCATACCCAAGGGTCGTACCGTCGTGGTCGTGGTTTTGCATCCTCCGAGGGTCGCACCGTCGTTACTTAAGGGTCACACCGTCGTGCCCCTCGGGGTCACACAGTCGTGTTTCACCAAAGTCACACCGTCGTGGCCCCCAGGGTCACACTGTCGTGCTCTCTCTCTCTCTCTCTCTCTCTCTCTCTCTCTCTCTCTCTCTCTCTCTCACACACACACACACAGTTGTTACTCAAGGAGTGAAAAGAATGAGCTGGATTACAGCGAAGAGGGAAGGGGAAGGAGGGGGGAAGAAATGTGTACAAATGGGTGGAGGTTGTATTTTATGGGGGGGAGGAGAGAGAGAGAGAGAGAGAGAGAGAGAGAGAGAGAGAGAGAGAGAGAGAGAGAGAGAGAGAGAGAGAGAGAGGCATCGGATTATAGCGGGAAAGAAAACGGGGGTAATTGGAAGAAGAATATCGGGCGTTAAGGGAGTTAATTATGTCTTGGGGCGCGTCACTCACATTTACACACACACACACACACTATGGCCGCCCCATTTTCTACTAACAAGAAGTTAATGAAGGTAAAGTAACCGGTTGTGTTCGAGCCGCTGGGCTCCTATGCTGAGGAGAATGGTTAAAGGGAATTACTACTTCTACACCTTCCCAATTTGAACAGGTAGTTTATGATTTCTCTCGGTATTAAAGATGGCATTTATGGATCCGACTGATCGAGAGAGATGAATGTTAAGTGACAAAGGGAACGTATTCTTTTTTTTTCTGTGTTAGCTGAGACGGCATGGGCTACTGAGGCCTTAATCAAGGACATTAAGGTTATATATATATATATATATATATATATATATATATATATATATATATATATATATATATATATATATATATACCTTAGCCTGAGCCTGGTACCTATTTTATCCACCAACCCCTTAGGGGTGGATGAACGGCTGGGTTGACTATGGGCCGACTGCCGCAACTAGGATTCGAACCTATACGCTCGACCCAGGACGGCCCGTGAATGCAACATCGCGGGAATCCATCCATTATTCGATAGGCACAACAACATACAATGTATAAAGTCATATCAACTACGCACTTTGTTCACTTTGTACAAGATTAGCATTTGGAGGATGTTCACTTTGTACAAGATTAGCATTTGGAGGATGTTCACTTTGTACAAGATTAGCATTTGGAGGATGTTCACTTTGTACAAGATTAGCATTTGGAGGATGTTCACTTTGTACAAGATTAGCATTTGGAGGATGTTCACTTTGTACAAGATTAGCATTTGGAGGATGTTCACTTTGTACAAGATTAGCATTTGGAGGATGTTCACTTTGTACAAGATTAGCATTTGGAGGATGTTCACTTTGTACAAGATTAGCATTTGGAGGATGTTCACTTTGTACAAGATTAGCATGTGGAGGATGTTCACTTTGTACAAGATTAGCATTTGGAGGATGTTCACTTTGTACAAGATTAGCATTTGGAGGATGTTCACTTCGTACAAGATTAGCATTTGGAGGAGAGGACTCTCAATAAGCATCTATGTACATAAGGGAGTTTTTGAGCTGTATCACACAGCCATCACGACTCTTCTTGGAGTGCGTATGGTCTTAAAGAGATATTCTTCGTAACTCCCGAAGATGGTGTTGAAAAGGATAGTTTCGGATGTTGGATGTAGATCTACGTTCAAGGTCGTTCGACAGGCTTTGAAAAGCCCGATCAGCTTGCACTCAGCTCAGATTACAGTCAAGCTTAGTCTCATCTCAAGATGACCCTAAAAAAAAAGAAAAAGAAAGGGCAAAGACCTTATAGACCTCTGATGTTAAAGATGGGTTTGGGTTTTAGTCGTGATTACATCATTTCAAAACGCTGCTGTTATGAAAGTCGTGTACAAGAAAAAGGAAATGAGTCTATAGCCTTAGAAAGGATACCTTGGTCAGTATCTTTTCCCCCTTTTTGACCTTAGGTTACCTTGAAGCTAAAAGATTAAAATCAATGATGAAGCGAAAAATTCTCGAGTCTTTTCTGTTAATGCCGTGGGCAGTCAACACCTTATTTTTCCCCTCCTGTCGCTGTGATGCTCCATATTTTTTTTTTCTTTTTCTGTGTCGACCTTTGACCCGAGTGACCTCTATTCAAGATAAAAGGTCAGAGCTGACACCAGGCAAGCCAATCCCTCACAGCTTCACAGAACGAGTCAAAAGTCGAGGACCTTTTCCGCGACGCAAACGTGTGAGGGAGGTGTGTTATACAGACGTAGACGTGGCTGGTTGTGGTGACGTAGACGGCTGTAGAGACGAAGACGTAGACTTTGTGAATACGAAGACTTAGACAAATAAGACTTTGCTGGAGACAACTGTCCAATATATATATATATATATATATATATATATATATATATATATATATATATATATATATATATATATATATATGTATATATAGATAGATAGATAGATAGATAGGTAGATAGATAGGTAGATGCGCGAAATAGAGTGCATATCGGTAACTCATCACAGACGGAAAAAATGAACTTGTAACTCGATCCCCAGCCATAGTTCAGGCCTGTCACCACCAGGACAGGTGGATCCTGCCTGCAGGAAGGATGGGCTAAGCCGCCGGATAAGCCGGTCTAAGACGGCAGGATAAGCCACGATAACCTCACAACACCACCTCCTCCTCCTCCTCCTTAACCATCGCCATCAGCGCTCGACCTAACCAGACGTTACTCAGTGTTTCCTCTTGACTGATCCAGGACGGTCATAGCTCCTCTCTCTCTCTCTCTCTCTCTCTCTCTCTCTCTCTCTCTCTCTCTCTCTCTCTCTCTCTCTCTCTCTCTCTCTCTTCCTATGTACAAGAACGATGACGAAGAATTTCCTTCCGTGCACCTGCGGGTCTTGTCTATCGTCCGGTTCACCATAGATGGCAGAAATCATGAACAGGATGTGGAATGCTCCTCAGCTCCGTCCTTCCTTACTGGAGGTTTGATGAGAAGACGAGAGAGAGAGAGAGAGAGAGAGAGAGAGAGAGAGAGAGAGAGTGTAATTACGTAAAACGGATCCACAAGGTGTTGTGCTTTGGAATAAAATGGCCCTCTGTAATACATCGTCTCCTTTTGAATGGATTAGATGACGCTTATTTATTTTTCCCCATTTAGCACCACAAAGAACATCCTCTCCACGTGAGTCAGTAAGCCATGTTTACTTAAAATGTTTCCTTTAAGAGGGTTTACCACCTCTTTGCTAAAGGTTCAAGGAGGATTAAGGAAAGAATGCCTGAAACGACTTACATTTCCGTCTACACTTCACCCTAAAGTGTCGTAGCGTAGAAATGTCAAGATCGGTGTATATATATATATATATATATATATATATATATATATATATATATATATATATATATATATATATATATTCGTGTGAGTCCACGGGGAAATGAAACACGATAAGTTCCCAAGTGCACTTTCGTGTAATAATCACATCATCAGGAGAGATATAAGAAAGAAATATATCAGTCAGTTGATACTTGATCATGCGCTCAATTGTGATGCTTTCCAATATATATATATATATATATATATATATATATGTATATATATATATATATATATATATATATATATATATATATATATATATATATATATTTTTTTTTTTTTTTTTTTTTTTTTTTTTATAATTTGTCGCTGTCTCCCGCGTTTGCGAGGTAGCGCGAGGAAACAGACGAAAGAAATGGCCCAACCCCCATACACACGTACATACACACGTCCACACACGCAAATATACATACCTACACAGCTTTCCATGGTTTACCCCAGACGCTTCACATGCCTTGATTCAATCCACTGACAGCACGTCAACCCCTGTATACCACATCGCTCCAATTCACTCTATTCCTTGCCCTCCTTTCACCCTCCTGCATGTTCAGGCCCCGATCACACAAAATCTTTTTCACTCCATCTTTCCACCTCCAATTTGGTCTCCCTCTTCTCCTCGTTCCCTCCACCTCCGACACATATATCCTCTTGGTCAATCTTTCCTCACTCATTCTCTCCATGTGCCCAAACCATTTCAAAACACCCTCTTCTGCTCTCTCAACCACGCTCTTTTTATTTCCACACATCTCTCTTACCCTTACGTTACTTACTCGATCAAACCACCTCACACCACACATTGTCCTCAAACATCTCATTTCCAGCACATCCATCCTCCTGCGCACAACTCTATCCATAGCCCACGCCTCGCAACCATACAACATTGTTCGAACCACTATTCCTTCAAACATACCCATTTTTGCTTTCCGAGATAATGTTCTCGACTTCCACACATTTTTCAAGGCTCCCAAAATTTTCGCCCCCTCCCCCACCCTATGATCCACTTCCGCTTCCATGGTTCCATCCGCTGACAGATCCACTCCCAGATATCTAAAACACTTCACTTCCTCCAGTTTTTCTCCATTCAAACTCACCTCCCAATTGACTTGACCCTCAACCCTACTGTACCTAATAACCTTGCTCTTATTCACATTTACTCTTAACTTTCTTCTTCCACACACTTTACCAAACTCAGTCACCAGCTTCTGCAGTTTCTCACATGAATCAGCCACCAGCGCTGTATCATCAGCGAACAACAACTGACTCACTTCCCAAGCTCTCTCATCCCCAACAGACTTCATACTTGCCCCTCTTTCCAGGACTCTTGCATTTACCTCCCTAACAACCCCATCCATAAACAAATTAAACAACCATGGAGACATCACACACCCCTGCCGCAAACCTACATTCACTGAGAACCAATCACTTTCCTCTCTTCCTACACGTACACATGCCTTACATCCTCGATAAAAACTTTTCACTGCTTCTAACAACTTGCCTCCCACACCATATATTCTTAATACCTTCCACAGAGCATCTCTATCAACTCTATCATATGCCTTCTCCAGATCCATAAATGCTACATACAAATCCATTTGCTTTTCTAAGTATTTCTCACATACATTCTTCAAAGCAAACACCTGATCCACACATCCTCTAAACGCAGGAGGGAAGAATCGTTATTAGTTTAAACTTCCGAGGTACTTGATGGCCTCGCTTCTTTAAGGACAACGAAAGAAAACTGTGTGAGGGAAAGAAATCGTTTTCCTGAAGGCTCCGTCATCAGTGTCAGTGATTCTTAAAGAATATGGAGGTAAAAGATGTTGAGGTATAAGAAAGCACCTTTGGGTATTCGAGGAGAAAGTGCCTTGAAATGTATATATTTGGTATTTCCAAGTTTGTGACCCTCTCTCTCTCTCTCTATCTCTCTCTCTCTCTCTCTCTCTCTCTCTCTCTCTCTCTCTCTCTCTATAAAGTGTATGTGTGTGTGTGTGTGTGTGTGTGTGTGTGTGTCTCTCTCTCTCTCTCTCTCTCTCTCTCTCTCTCTCTCTCTCTCTCTCTCTCTCTCTCTCTCTATAAAGTGTATGTGTGTGTGTGTGTGTGTGGTGTGTGTGTGTGTGTGTGTGTGTGTGTGTGTTGTACATTTTCTGTCTTCTCTGTGATTTCTGTTTACTCCGTGTTCTGTATGTTATTTGTGATCTCGCAACAAATTGTTCCCCATGTTGTTCCTGTTCTTCAGATCGCTCGTTCGTCAAGGTATTGAGAGCAATATCAGGTTACACCACCAGTAACAAAATACTGTTCAGGACAGACCTCTTCCTCCTGCCCGTGACGTAGGCCTTCAACGCAAGTTACCCCTCATTACTTGAAGGCCGTACGGAAATAAGATACAGTCGTTCGTCTTGAAGCCTAGCAGAACGGGGACTTTGAAATGATCTCCAGAAATAGCTTATTCTCTTTCCATTTCGGAATCATCGGAAATACTTGATAGTTTTGTTCTTTAGACTCAAAAGGGAGTCTTTTGAAATGGTTTCTCCCTCATTAGCTTACAGTCTTTCCGTTTAGACTCAATAGGGAGTCTTTTGAAATGGTTTCTCCATTATTAGCTTACAGTCATTCCGTTTGGACTCAATAATGAGTCTTTTGAAATGGTTTCTCCATTATTAGCTTACAGTCTTTCCGTTTGGACTCAATAGGGAGTGTTTTGAAATGGTTTCTCCATTATTAGCTTACAGTCTTTCCGTTTAGACTCAATAGGGAGTGTTTTGAAGTGGTTTCTCCCTCATTAGCTCACAGTCATTCCGTTTGGACTCAATAGGGAGTGTTTTGAAATGGTTTCTCCATTATTAGCTTACAGTCTTTCCGTTTAGACTCAATAGGGAGTGTTTTGAAGTGGTTTCTCCCTCATTAGCTCACAGTCATTCCGTTTGGACTCAATAGGGAGTGTTTTGAAATGGTTTCTCCATTATTAGCTTACAGTCTTTCCGTTTAGACTCAATAAGGAGTGTTTTGAAATGGTTTCTCCCTCATTAGCTTACAGTCTTTCCGTTTGGACTCAATAGGAGTCTTTTGAAATGGGTCTTTGCAATAGCAGTTCACATAAGTGTCCCATTTAGACTCAGTAGGAGTCTTTTGCAAAAGTCTAAAGACATATCTGGTAGTCTTTACGTGTACACGTAACAGGAGTCTTTCATAAAAGGGTCTACAGTAATAGCTTAAGCCTTTCCGTTTAAACTGGACATAAGTCGTTTTAAACGCTCTGTAAATATAGCATATATGTAGTCTCTCAGTTTACGTTGAACTGGAGTTTTTGTGATTATAAGAACGGCCAGAAATAGAGTACAGCTATTTCTCGCTATGGTCTTCTTGAGGTCTTTTTCGCTAACGACTGTTGACCCATATAACGAGGTTACTGTATGTGACAAGGCGTAACCTACACACTAAACTGGCTACTTTCAGTGAAGCGTTTAGGTGTGTCCAGTTCCTGCGTCTACCTCCTAAGGATTTATGACCTAATTTTGTAGTTTTAACATATTCTCGGAAGTTAAGATGCGCGTTTGGGGAGGGACAAAGCATGAAAGATTAACATGATGTTAAAAATGACAGTGAAAACAAAGGAATTACTCATTGGATGTTAAATACATTTAGCATTATCTGATATCATTCACATGGGTAATACTTAGTCTAAGTGATCCAGATGTCATAATCCTAAGACGCATCGTAGGCGTAAAGATGAAATATATGTTTTTTTAAGTAAAGACTTCCGTACTTAACAGCTGTCATCAGTTACTTAGAGGGCTACAAGTGGATAGGTATTCACTAAACACAGCATACAACTCTCTTCACTGACACACGTGAAATATGAATCAGTTGGAGATATGTTAGCACTGAACTCGTGTCATATTCAAGTGGTTTGTTACTCATCATTGCTCGGGGTCAGAGTTCATGTGAACATTTACTCAGCATTACTGAAGTCCGTGTTCAAGTTGACCGTGACTCAAGTTAGCATCAGAGCAGAGGTCAGTATTCAAGTGTACATTCAAGGGCACATTTGACTCATCGGTACTCAAGTCAGTGTTCAAGGGTACATTTGACTCATCGGTACTCAAGTCAGTGTTCAAGTGTACATTTACTCATCGTTACACCATTTAGTATTCATGGGTACATACACTCGGCATTACTCAAGTCAGAGAGCGGAATGCCACTGGCATTGAACTTAGAATTACTTTAGATTTATATATATCGGAATTACCCCCTCGTTCCACTAATCGCGGAATTAATCTTCGTGTCATGAATATCGTAGAATTAGTTCACATTTAGCCACACGGAGAAATAGTCCTCGTTCTGTCAGTGTCGGATGTAATGGCAGTCACTTTAAGGAGGAGACTTGTTAATGTTTTTGTTTTCGCTGGCCCTCCCGTAGCGAATGATTCTAAGAGCGAAGGAATTAGTCAACTCTCCCCAAGAGAGAGAGAGAGGGGGGGGGGGGGAGAGTTAGAGTCGCATGCTTTTAAAAAGGTTTCTCTCTCTCTCTCTCTCTCTCTCTCTCTCTCTCTCTCTCTCTCTCTCTCTCTCTCTCTCTCTCTCTCTCTCTCTCTCTCTCTGTGTTGCAAGGCATTCGTACTATTTCTTAAGACATCTGCAACCGTTTTCTTCAAGGAGTAACTTCAGAATACCGAGAGTGTCACTGTTCAATAGTTTGAAATTATCTTTCATGCGGCAATGATACAGATTTACGATAAGGTCGTGAATGGTGGTTGTAAGACCGTAAGCATGGACCACGTTTACAGGGATATCGACATATTAATATAGCTTTGTGTATATATATATATATATATATATATATATATATATATATATATATATATATATATATATATATACACACACACATATATCCCAGACCCAGTTTCTAGGGTTTCTGTTGCTCCAAGGCTGCGCTACACGTATCAGCAGAGACAAGGTGGATACCTCTGAAGCGAGTTCTTTAACGACAGCGATGCTGTTTCGTCAGCTGGCTATCATGCACCTTCGCTAAAGGTGACATTTCACTTGCCTTGTAACCCCCAGCAGGTGGAGTCCGGTGTATATGTTATTATTATTGTATGTATGAGGAAAGAAACCTGGAAGTTCTGGCTCTGAATGGAACGTAGCTCAAGGGTCAAGGGAAAGAATGGTTAAGGAATATCATGCTGGTAGACTCAGTGGTTAGTGTGAGGGCAGGAGCTTAATAAAGGGAGGTATAGCATTACTGCGACAGCAGGAGGTGTGGGAAGGTGTAGAAGTATATGTACATTGGTGTTACTGAATCCCAGTCGCAGTGCCTCCCATGGAAGATTGAATCCAGTCTCAGTAGGTTACAGTGGATTGCTTTTGTCCTCGATTCCTTCTTCATTTTTCTCACCTTATTACTACCGAAGACTCCCATGTACAACGGCATAAGTAGGTAGAAAAGCCCTTATGGAAGAGACCTTCATCAACTCAAGGTGTTCAGACAGTGACATATTACACAACAAGTGACAGTAATTAAAAAGATCACTTTTGTTGACCTGGTTAGTTTCGAA
>NC_092236.1:14009517-14019517 GCF_036320965.1 Panulirus ornatus | reverse complement strand
ATAAGATAAGTTCCCAAGTGCACTTTCGTGTAATAATCACATCATCAGGGGAGGTACAAGAAAGAAATATGTCAGTTGATATTCTTGATCACGCGCTAAATTGTGATCCTTTCCTATGTATATATATATATATATATATATATATATATATATATATATATATATATATATATATATATCGCTACCTTAAACACCATTAGCTCCAAGAAGACCCACGGCAATCTGGGCTGTGTTGCTTCTGTCAAGTTTTATGAACCTCTTAGCCTTGAGGCTGAAGTACCACTTTGCATGTTTACGCCAAGTTGAACGGTTTCGCCTCTGAAATGAGAGAGGTTTGGGACAGTTGTGGTTCCGCGAGGGAGAGAGAAAGAGAGAGATGGCTGTCCATTATTTGTACGTCAGTCAGGGAGAAAGAAGATCGTTTGGAGTACATCCTGAGATGGGAAATCGGGGTCGCTCTACCATTTTAGTTAATCACACGCACATGAGATTCTGTCAGAGCCATTCTACGACAAAACAGCAAGTGATTAGCGTACAGCAACAGGAGAAAAAGGGACGTCAATTACTTAATGGTACAATCCAACGGGGGGAGGGGAAAAAAAGGGGGAAAACGAGGAAAGGAAGGAGAGCGGTTAATTAATATCCTCCCAGAGACAGACGTGTCTAATAATAGCCGAGACTGGGTGATAAAGTCGTCCTCATCTCAAGTAGCGCTCCTCTGTGACACGGTGGGCGTGGCGATCGGTCAGGCAAGGAGAGAGGGAGAGAGAGAGAGAGAGAGAGAGAGAGAGAGAGAGAGAGAGAGAGAGAGAGAGACTGTCTGTCTGTCTGTCTGTGGGAGACTGTGTAAACAACTCGTGGGATGATGGCGAGTTAACCTACCTCCTCGCTCCCCGTTGGCCGTAAGGAGGCTGGGTGTGGTTCCCGTCTGTAATCGGGTGTTGTGAGCGAGACAGATGTGGAGGGTATAGGAGCCACGAACAAGGAGGATAAGATTCGAAACTACATTTTTTTTTTTTCTCAATTGCTTTCTCTAAAGTTCTGTTGGAAACGAGCAGTAGATATATCATACAGTCCTGGGACTCCTTCTATGGCTTTCCTGTAACCTCGGGGGGCTGCCCTCGACGCCAGGGCAGGGATATGAGGAGCTCCTATTTGGGGGGATGAGAAGGTCCTTCATACGACCTGACTCCTGTCCGTCCATTGATGATACAGCTCAATGTAGGTGACGTCGAAGCTCGAACGCGCTGTTCAACCCCTTACAGGCGGAGGCAAGTAACTGTGTATATATGTATGTATATATATATATATATGTATATATATATATATATATATATATATATATATATATATATATATATATATATATATATATATATATATGTTCCTATGAGTCCACGGGGAAAATGGGAACACCGTGGACTCACAGTAATATCTTGATCATGCGCAAAATTGTGATCCTTTCCGATATATGTATATAAACCCGATTACTCATAGTGCTCCATAGAACGTTGGTGCAGTAATGTACCAAGTGATACATCGTTCATTGTTAAAGTATTAACGGGTATTATACTCAGTCTGTCTTCTCGAATGAAAGAACCCACCCCCACAGAATGTGTCTTGGAGAGAAAACAGAATTGAAAATTCAGAGCGTTTTCTTTTTTCTTTTTTTTCTTACGGTTTGCACTGATTTGATAGTCGCTCCTCGGGTGAGTGCCAGATAAAACTGTCAGTATGTTTATAAAGAAAGATAAAAAAAAAGGAATGGGCGTTTGATGAGTATTGTTCTTCATATATATATATATATATATATATATATATATATATATATATATATATATATATATATATATATATATATATCCCTGGGGATAGGGGAGAAAGAATACTTCCCACGTATTCCCTGCGTGTCGTAGAAGGCGACTAAAAGGGGAGGGAGCGGGGGGCTGGAAATCTTCCCCTCTCGTTTTTTTTTTTTTTTTTAATTTTCCAAAACAAGGAACAGAGAAGGGGGCCAGGTGAGGATATTCCCTCCAAGGCCCAGTCCTCTGTTCTTAACGCTACCTCGCTAACGCGGGAAATGGCGAATAGTTTGAAAGAAAGAAAAAGATATATATATATATATATATATATATATATATATATATATATATATATATATATATATATATATATATATATATATTCCTATGAGTCCACGGGGAAAATGAAACACGAAAAGTTCCCAAGTGCACTTTCGTGTAATAACCACATCATCAGGGGAGACACAAGAGAGAAATATAACAGTCAGTTGATATGCATCGAAGAGACGAAGCTAGGACGCCATTTGGTAAACATGTGATTGTCGACAATCATATGTTTACCAAATGGCGTTCTAGCTTCGTTTCTTCGATGTATATCAACTGACTGTTATATGTCTCTCTTGTGTCTTCCCATGATGTGATTATTACACGAAAGTGCACTTAGGAACTTTTCGTGTTTCATTTACCCCGTGGACTCATAGGAATATCTTGATCACGCGCAAAATTGTGATCCTTTCCAATATATATATATATATATATATATATACTTATATGTATATGACAACTCACGGGAACATAGAGGAATTATTGTTAGCTGAACTATGGTTACCTCTTACATATATATATATATATATATATATATATATATATATATATATATATATATATATATATATATATGTATATATATTTGAAATACGTTGTCACAAAGCTAACATTCCCGTCGGAATTTTCCATTACAGTGGCTGTAATTTGTCATGAAAATGAAAAAACTAAACATCAGTATTTCTCACTAATCTTTTATTAAATAGATGATTTTGAAGAGAATATCTGGCTATGTTCGTTGCGAAGACTATAGACACGTTTTCTTTATAGCATAGTCTTAACACCTTGTTTCTTTACATTTGTTCATCTAACTCTTACGTGTAGTATGGAGGTTATCCATCTCTTTTGTTCTCTTTGCTTTATTTGTATATGTATCAGAGATAAGTCGTTTCTGTGTGACGCATGTAAGATCTGCAACATCTTTTGAGTTTCTTGCTCACACATCTCTGTAAGATCTGCCTTATCAAACCTGTAGTTCTCCCCAGTAAACTTACCACACCGTTAGAAAAATATAGTGATAATCTTCAAGGTTTCTGGGACCCCAAAAACGGAAGCGTTTTTCCCCAGGAATTACTGTTGTATTTTTAACTGTATCAAAAGGAAAAGTGGAATAGAATAAATCCCTACGTCCAAGATTATGCCATAACACAAGATTTATGTACTATCTGGGAAAAAATTGGGGAAAGTCTCCGACCATCGTAACGTAAAAAGAGGGGATGTATATGCGACCCAAGATGCAACCTTTCTGTAGGGGAGGAGAGGTGTACACAGATGCGACTGTCGTGTGCACTTTACGTCTGAAGATGCCGTACTGAAAGGAAGGGTTCTTTGGGGGGAGGGTCGAGGGCTGAGTAGCGTCCAGGATTCGTAATGGTCGTCTATGTTTCATTAGAGGGGTCGAGGCTCACGATCCTTGCGTATAGTTCTTCGGGGGCGTTCGAGGCTCTTGATGGTTGCGTATGATTCTTCGGGGGCGTTCGAGGCTCATGATGGTTGCGTATGGTTCTTCGGGGACGTTCGAGGCTCATGATGTTTGCGTATGATTCTTCGGGGGCGTTCGAGGCTCATGATGGTTGCGTATGGTTCTTCGGGGACGTTCGAGGCTCATGATGGTTGCATATGGTACTTCGGGGGCGTTCGAGGCTCGCGATACTTGTGTATGGTTCTTTGGGGCGTCGAGTCTCACGATGGTTGCGTATGGTTCTTCGCGGGCGTCGAGTCTCACGATGGTTGCGTATGGTTCTTTGAGGCGTCGAAGGCGCTCACATTGTTCGCGTCTAGTTCTTTGGAACGTCAGGGGCTCATGGTGGTTGAGTACGTTCCTTTGTGTTAGGAGGACTCAAATGATGGTCGAGTGGTGTGCCTTTGGGAGTCGAAGGTTCATGATGGCGTTTGGGGTTAGGTGGAAATAAGGGATGAGCGAGGAAGTGATGCCTGTGGAAAATAAGGCTGATATCGAAATAGGACGAGTGGCATGCGAGGAGGAGAGTAGAAGGATAGGAAAGAAGTCATGGATGCTGTTGAAATAGGGTGGATGGTGCTGGGGGAGAGGATGTGATAACAGTGGAGAAGACGGTGAAGATAGCAAGACAACTTGGGTAGGAAGGGTGAGGAGAGCAGGAGGAGGGTGGTACAGAAGACATTGGTGATGGTGAAAAAAAAGAGGTCAGGAATGGTGAAAAATAGAAAACAAAAGGTCAGACATTAGAGATGGGGGCTGATACGACAGGGAAGGCTTTGCTGGTGATTAAACTGAGGGGCCTGGTGAAGTCAGGCGAGGCTAAGAATAGCGAGGAAGTGATGGATTAAATGGCTTGAGTTATAATGAATCCTGGGTAATACGATCAGCTACAGGGGTTGTGGACAAGGGCTGGAAATGGTGAAGAGGATGAGGCAATACTAAAGAGGGTCTGGGAATAGTGGGGAAAAAGTGACTGGAAATGGTAGAGTGAAAATGGCAAATAAGGGACGGGAATGGTAAGTAAGGAATGGGAAACAGTGTTTGGAAACGGTAAAAATACAACCATGATTCTGGAAATAGTAAATACGGAAGCAATAATGATATACTTGCGATAACGATGACAGCATCAACGTTACGAATTACGAAATCATCGAAAAAAACATTAAGAAAAAAAGAAGATACGAGTAGAGCATTGTTTTCAAAAAGTGAATCATATAATGGTCGCCGTGTATCCTGTAATCCGTAGGAGACGTGAAAAAAAGAGAATCCATAGGATTCTCGAACCACAAGTCGAGGACCACATCGCGTCTGTCCTCCCAGACTCCCTCCCCCTCCTCCTCCTCCTCTTCCTCCTCCTCCTCCTCCTCCTCCTCCTCCTCCTCCTCCTCCTTTTCCTCCTCCTCGTGCACCTCCCTTATACAAAAGGAATTATTCAGACTCTTTCTCCCTGCTGTTCTTACTGAGAATAGAGGGGTTGAACGGGTTGGGGGAGGCGAGAGATATCATCTGACATAGGAAATCTGTTGAAAGTCAACCAATCTCTTGTGGGTAAATTTACCTCCTGACATCCAATAATCTACCCATAATTTTCTCATAAGATTTTCCCCAACATTGGACGGTTTCTCGTGTCCTCCGATGACAGTGGATGATGATGATGATGATGATGATGATGATGATGATGATGATGATAATAGGAACGTTATCTGTCCAAAGTTTAGAGATTAGATGATGTCTTCCCCCCCCCCCCCCCCTACATTACTATATCGGGAAGGAAATGTCATCATTCGAAGAGAAGAAGAAAATTGCTTTTGAAAGTTCCGAACGACACTGGCAGTGGATAATCACATGAGGAAGATATCTATAGATAAACACAGACAGCATTACATGATCGTCTTTGTGTGTGTGTGAGTGTGTGTGTGTGTGTGTTTGTGTATTATGTCTTATTTTTTTCTTTTATTATACTTTGTCGCTGTCTCCCGCGTTTGCGAGGTAGCGCAAGAAAACAGACGAAAGAATGGCTCAACCCACCCACATAGGATAGGGGAGAAAGAATACATACCCCGCGTGTCGTAGAAGGCGACTAAAGGGGACGGGAGCGGGGGGCTAGAAACCCTCCCCTCCTCGTATTTTAACTTTCTAAAAGGGGAAACAGAATATATATATATATATATATATATATATATATATATATATATATATATATATATATATATATATATATATATATATTGCGCTGTCATCTGATTTTCACGAAGAGATCAGGTTTTCGAAAAGAAAACAAATGAAAAAAAAACAGGCCTTCCTTGGATATTCTGTTCAGTCATTTGGTAAGTTTTTGATCGATTTTTGAACAATGAATACCGACTCAAACGGTGTATATTCTGACGATTAATAAAGTGACATTTTAAGATTTCATCATATCGAGATTATTTCATACCTAGACGAAGTGACTGTGAAGATAATAGAAAACCCTTAAATGGAAAGAAAGGTTTAATCTCATAATGTTTATACTTCAACATTAGCAGATCAAAAAATCTGATAAGGTAGGAAATTATAATCACATGAAAAGCAAAAATAAGAAATACATATTTACAGTATAGAATTCAAGGGGGAATATATATTATTTTTTTATTTTGAAGGGAAATATAAATTAAGTTCTTGATAACTTTCGTGGCACCATTAAAGCATTCCCTGAATTTCCCACACATATAAAACATGTTATTATCTTCCAGAGGAGTTGTTCCACTTCGTAGAGAACTATGCAAAGAATAGGTTGTTATCTTTTATTACTGGATCTGTCTGTCATACGTCAAACAGAATAAAAAGGTATGGAGGTTCAGCGAAGTGCGTATGTACCTAAGTAAAAAGAAAAAAATATATCAGTCAGAGCCCCAGTACCAGCCGTGTTCTTTATTTACATGAAGGAGGATTGAAGTCAATGTTTAAGTGCTGTTAAATGATTCAACACTGCTATGTCTCAGCTCATGAGATGCAGATGCTTAAGACTGTACAGGTTCGGATTCTCGGCTGGGAGGTTTTTTTTTTTTGGTCAGCAGAGCCGAAGACGTGAGATTTTATCAAGCAAACCTTGGCAGTCAGGTTCCAGCAACAAGGTACATGTGTGGTTCTTTTACCACCACGAAGTCTTACGTATATGAGGTTCCGGTAAGAATTCTTCGGTTGTAAGGCTATGACCAGCAAGCCTTATTTTCAGATTGTGAATAAGAAGCTTTAAATCTCAAGTCATTTTCCAGCTTGGCTTTAAGGTTAATGAGCAAAAACCCCATACTATGGAACTTAGGTCAGAAACCTCGGGACTGAGGTTATATGAGCAGCGAGCCTTACATGTGAGCATTGGACCAACATGCCGCAGACGTGGGGATCTCTACAGCCACTCTTGGTTCAGGATTTCCAACTGACAAGCCACTGTGTGCTCACGTTTATGATCGCCAAACAGAGGAGGATAGGAAACTGACTGACCAAGGTTTGTCGTAATACACTGACCTAAGTCACTGTCGCCTCCTTCTAGGCCACCCCATGTTGTTATATACGGACCTACGTCACTGTCGCCTCCTCCAAGGCTACCCCATGTTATATACGGACTTAAGTCACTGTAGCATCCTCCTAGGCCACTCCAGCATCAGTTCGAAGGGCAGTGTGACTTCTCCCCCATGGTCACCCTCACTCCAGCTGTAATGTTGTCAGACCCATTTGGTCACTCTCCACCTCCTTGGGCTTTTTTTTTTTTTTTATTATTATCCCCTATCCCGCAAGTGGGCATTCTCTCTCTCTCTCTCTCTCTCTCTCTCTCTCTCTCTCTCTCTCTCTCTCTCTCTCTCTCTCTCTCCTTTACGTCGGTATGTTCCTCCTCTTGTGCCTGGCATGTCCTCCAGCTCAACAGAGCCAGCCTCCCTCAGCCACCTCCTCCCGTGCCTCAATTTCCTCCCGAGTTAATTGTTTCCTTCTCCTCATTTTCATCCACTTCCCCCTCCATCCATCTCTTCTTCCTACACTTCTTTCGATATTCCCACTTTCTTCTGTTCTTTTGTCCGTTTCCTCTTCAGCGACCTTATACTTATAATCCTTGTACTCGTTTTCTTTGCGTTCATCATATCGTCTTTCACCATTCTTCTTTCCTTCCACCTTGCCCTTCCTTCTTTCGTAAGGCTGCTAATGTCTCCATCTTCCGTACCTTTTTACTTGACAAGTTCCTCATCCTTGAGCTCCTCTTTGACCTCTTCTTTATCCTCTTCCTCCTCTCACTCCTTCATCTCTCTCTCTCTCTCTCTCTCTCTCTCTCTCTCTCTCTCTCTCTCTCTCTCTCTCTCTCTCTCTCTCTCTCTCTCTTTCTGCTCCTTCTTCTTTCATTAGATTATACTTTACCACATAGCTCCTCCTCCTCGTTGTCATCCTCTTCCTTCTTCTCTTCCTTCTCCACAAACCTCTATGTTCCCTCCTTCATATCATATCCATTAGACATCTCACTCTCAAGTGGACATCACCCCACAAGCGGGTTAGGACAAACCACACACACACACACACACACACACACACACACACACACACACACACACACACACACACACAGAGGCACCGTCAACAAGTCCCCGCCCGTTGGGACAAGGCAAGCAAGTGGCTAAGTGCTCTGGGACGAGCATGAAAGGTGATCACAAACTCAAGAGCTATTCGCTCCGCTGAGTTTCAACATTTCCGCCGCCGATGACGGGAGGGAGTAAGGAGGAGGAGGAGGAGGAGGAGGAGGTGGTGGTGCAGGTCGGTGTTAAAGACTGGCTCTTCTGCGTCTGGTTGTCTCCACACACACACACACACACACACACACACACACACACACCCGGTCACCCGCGGCCCATCTGTAGCGCCTGCTGATGTGATGGTCTCCGAGTGTTGTTAAATTTTCCCCCTCTTCTTCTTTTTTTTTCTCTCTCTCCATCCTATTTCGTGACTCGTGTTGCACCCGAGCATTTATAACGATGGCTTGGTCCATCAAGATTGTTTCTGACGGAGGACAATTATTCGCAAGATGTTTACCTCATGCTCCCAGGCATTATATATACATATGTGTTGTGTGTTCACAGCTCCTGACGATTAGATCTTGTGGATACACAGAAGTAACTCGTTGTTCTTCCATCTTTTTACGGTAGTGTTGATGCTCTTCCTCATCTTCGGTTGTGGATTCCTTATGGCGTTCTTGCTCGTCAATAACACGGATGTTCTGCTGTCTTGACAGCGAGTCGATTTCTCCTGAACATTCGTTGTTATATACATACAGCTTACAGTCTGTTATGTACCACTGTAGATGATCTCAGTCACGTCTATGTAACAAGTTGGATAGTTAAGATGGCTCAGTCACGTGTATGTATACCATTTATAAGTTGGATAGTTAAGATGGTACGTCGGAAACTGAAATCTGCAGTTCCTCAGTACACTTGAACACTTGAACATGTCTGCTGCCTCAACGCTCGCCGAACCTTCGACCCCCAAAGACACAAGCAACGTGCTTCGATGTGTACCATACGGCATGTTTACTCTAATGATGGAATTAAAACGAGGGAGGGGAGGGAGGAGAGGGCCATTAATCGCGAATAAAGAGAACGTTAATAGATATAGTGTGCGTCCCGCACTCTGACGTTTAGCTCATAATTGAACGTGATTCGCGTCGTCATCCACCCGAGTCGAGTGGAGGGGCCGGAAGATTTTAATTCTTGACTGAATAATGACGGGAGAGAGAGAGAGAGAGAGAGAGAGAGAGAGAGAGTATGTATATGTTTGGAGGTGACGATTTTCTACGACTCGTCATTGCCTGTCTGTCTTTGCGCACTGAGCCAGGTAGGTACACACACTTATCCACTCGCCCCAAGGGGAGGATATAGCACCTAGGTTAAGTTATATATCCTGCAGGAGGAGTAACTCCTGGCGTTCTCGCTTTAAAAGACCAGCTTGATTGGTCTTTCATTAAAACACAATCAGTATATCATTCCAATCACTTAGAGTGCCTTGCGTCTGTTCTCCGTCTTTTTTTGATCAGATCACAGTACACGTCCAGAGGTGTGCTTTTGGTCCAGAGGATGAGAAGAATCAAGCTGATTCGTTTATAGACTGTTCGTGTTGTAGTGATGTTGAGTCCATGAGACTGGGGAAAAGTGGTGGTAGCGTTAGAGTAACAAGTGGCTTCGAATTACTTAAGAGGAGGTGTAATCAAGGGAATGTGTTTAGCTAGTGTGAAATATCAATGATTCTTTTTCAATTTGTGGGAAATAGACGAATTGGAAGATACAGGTAGAAAGGGACACACAAGCAAATGAATGATTTTAAACATCTTGTAAGATAGTGGAAGTGAGAGAGAGATATGTAACTAGATAGATAGAGTGAAGGAAATACGAAAGGCTTGCAG
>NC_092236.1:13992017-14007017 GCF_036320965.1 Panulirus ornatus | reverse complement strand
ACACACACACACACACACACACACACACACATATAGAGATAGACAGACGGACAGACAGACACACACACACGCACACACCAACCATCCGCCAGCGACACCTCACTTTACAACACGTCTATTAACCCCATTTGTAGATTCCAACATCAACCTTATTAACACGTCACGCAAGATACCCATTATATACACCTTAATATCGACTCTACTACTGAAATAGTCTCCATGTCCCATCCACACACTCTTCCCTACGACTGTTCGTAAGATATTCCATTATAATTCAGTACACATGATTTTACGTTCTTCCTACCACAACGTCGTATAGAAAGAGCCCCCAAGCTACTGTATCCTCCACGATGCCAAGTGAAACAGCTCACTTGGTCTCTAAATACAGTTTCCAACAACGCTGCTCCTTGACTGTGATACATAGCACCAACGTAAGAGTCCCTACTGTAATTCCCTACATAACTTCCATACTGCTGTATCATATCCTAAAGCACAACCCTGCTGAGGAACCCTCCACCCTCCACCCTCCCTTACAGAAATGTTCCCTCTGTGTCCCTTTACTCCCACTCACTTGGGCAGGGATCTTCCACGCTCCACCCTCCCTTACAGCAGTGTTCCTACTGTGTCCTTTACTCCCACTCACTTGGGCAGGGATCCTCCACCCTCTCCCTTACAGAAATGTTCCTTCTGTGTCTTTTACTCCCCCTCACTTGGGCAGGGATCCTCCACGCTCCACCCTCCCTTACAGCAATGTTCCTACTGTGTCTTTTACTCCCCCTCACTTGGGCAGGGATCCCCACAACACTGTCTCTACTGAAATGCGAAATATACGGCTCACTCTCCTATCCTCCCACCGTCCTCGGAAAAACACCTTCCCGATTGAACTACAATCCATCACTTGCTGTAAAAATATCAGCAGCAGCTCAGCTCTCCGGCACAGGTTCGCGGAGGGAATAAAGATAGGTGGGTGTCACTGCAGGAGACAAGTCCTCACACCTTCAGGCAACACGTCCCAGATTGACGAAGATGCCTGGAGGTCTAAGATTGGTTTGGCAACATAGACCCCGATCACTTATGGTATATTATTGCACGTAAAGAAAAATATAGCAGCATATATATATATACCCCGTCATATATATATATATATATATATATATATATATGCTGCTATACGTTAGCTATACATATAAATATTGCTGTGTTGTCTACAAGTATATACTTATTTCACATGAGTTACGTTGATACAGGGGCCTAATATACCGCAATTGAATCCATTGAGTGGAAGTTTTAAAAGTTGAATAAACCTGATCCCACCAGAAAGTAATTGTCGAGAAACAGGAGAATATTTTTGTCTTTAGGCTTGTAAATATTGACGGTAAAAGACATTGTAAACCTATGGTGTACGCCGTATTATTTTTTTTTAAGTTTTTTTGGTCTTAATCACTTCACCTGAACCGCTCGAACCTGTCTCCACCGATTTAGCAACTGACAATTTGACTTTACTGTGTGTAGGACAAGAGGATCTGTGTTATGCAATTCAGTACAATCCCGGATCGGGACTTTCTCAACATTTTTAGTATTCAAGTTGTCCTTGAGAATACTCGTATATGAATATTCATAACGAATATTAGAAAGGAGGGTTGTTTCCCAGGAGAAGGAGTCTCAAATACTCCTCACTGGAATACTGGAAATGAGGGCTGTTCCCAGGAGAATGAGCCATAGATATTTCTCACTGGAATACTGGAAATGAGTGCTGTCCCCAGGAGACTAAACCAAAAATATTCATCCCTGGAATACTGGAAATGAGGGCTGTTCCCAGGAGAATGAGACACAAATATTCCTCACTGGATCTTTGCCCAGTGTAACATTACTAGTTGTATGGCATAACCCGTTTGCCAACTACTTATACACTGTGGAGTGTGTACGTTAACCCTTATGATGTAAGCGGCACAGAGGGAAGTCCCACACTCAGTTATCAGCAATGGAATTCAGCAGGGATCACTTTCAGCTTTACCTCTGTAGCTTTGTTCACTAAACACTTGACGTCTTACCAACCCCTGGGTTATTGCAGCCTAATTTTCTGGCTCCATTCGTCTTGCGTGTCAGCACTTTCTTGACCTTGCCTTCACTGTCTGGAAAGCTGCACGTGACCTGGAGTTGAGTTGCTTTTGCATTGCTTACTCTCAAATGTGAAGCTCCCGTGCGGTTGGTATGCATGACGTGTCTGGACGTCCGAGAAGGATCTATATTTTAGCCCTTCTGAAAACATCCTGTTGATTGAGCATGACCACAGAAGACGATATAGGGAAACCTCCTGCTGACTGAACATTGAACATAAACCCGATATAACACAAGAGGTATTATATTTCGATTGGTGGCTCTCTAAAATGACATTATCGGCTCTAATGTTTTCCTTGGCAGCGTATAGACCCCCAGACTCCCGAGAGAGCCAACGAACAAACTAGTTTTATCACATTAACGTTTCATTCATTCATATCGATTGTTTGGTAAGAGAGACGAGCAGCAGCGCTGCTGGAGACAACATCTCCATGCGCTGAAAATACCAAGAGTCGCACATGTGGTGCATACGTACGTAAATAGCTCGGGTGCATTACCTCCTCACCTTCAAAGGTCTCACGCTTAATTGTGAAAGTTCACGCAAGTTGTGCCAGACCCCAGAGCAAGCACTCCCTAGGTAAGGTTGCTCTTACCCGACCCACAGGTGCTCTCATACCACCACCGTTTCTCTGTATGGTGATAATGAGGAGGGGATGACGATGCTGTGCTGTTGTGCGCCACTATGCACTAGGCGTTCCTGGGGCAGAAGCCTGTGACTGACTAGTCCAGCACGGTGGTGCTGCGGGTTCTTCAACACCGTATCTGTACAACCTCCTCGAGACGTTGGACTAGAAAGAGACATTGAGTTCCAATCGCACTGGAGTTGATAACAATATCTCACTCTTACCGCTGTTGAATTTATAGTGACACAAAAGCTACACTATTTTCAAAAGAAAAATAATGACTTGAAGAGTATATAGAGCCATCTATAGCCAAATATATGTAGATAAACAGAGAGGCAAATGAATGATTAATCCAAAGGCAAAGATCGATTCAAAACAGATTAACTTTTAAAAGTATATTTTCCTCGCTCTTCGACGCGCCTTTACTTTGAAACTTCAGGCCAGATTATCACATCATCTCGTATCCATGGCGGCGTCACCGGAGGAGAGGTAAACCTCCTTATCGTTGTTGTGTTTGCCTATAATAAACCCTTTGACAGAGCCAATCACCCGCTCCCACCACCCCGACGCCGCCAGACCCCACTCCTCCTCCTCTTCTCTGGTGTAGTCCCTGCCACAACCTCACACCCTCACTCCTGACAGCCGATGTGAATACATGAATAATGCTCTCAGAAGTGCAAGTCAGCCAGTATGAATATTAGTGGATGCACGCGCGGGCACACGCTCACACACAGGGACATGATACGTCACACACACACACACACACACACACACACACAACACACTTTTTCTTTATGTGTCTTTGCAGCTCGTTTCAAAGATACTGTTGTGAAGTATGTTATTTACTTAGGAATGGAGTATATATTCAGCTTAAGAATATCTGATTTAAATGTCCCTTTTTTCTTCTTAGACAGGACAGTATAACGAGATCCAAGTAGGTGTATGAGTGAAAACTAGCCCATAGAACTCCCTTCTGAAGCGTTTAGTAAGGTCTTCACGCCCAAAACATCAAAAAACGAAGTCAAGGGCAAGTATACACAGTTGGGGGCGTATGGGGCCACAGCATCATCCTCAACACCTACCTGCAGAAGGCGTCTGGGATTTTTCTGTTGTTGGGTGTTGGTTAATGATGACGTCCTTACTGACCCTGGCAGTTGAGGTAGACCGGAAAGCCCAGACAAACAACCATCCGTAAGAATAATATCATTCAAAAAGAAAATGAAGTGATTACTCTGTCGGTCATAATAACTCCCTTAAGATCCTTCCGTAAACCAACAAGATTAAACTCTCGGGTGTCTTATCTATATATATATATATATATATATATATATATATATATATATATATATATATATATATATATATATATATATTTTCCCTGGGGATAGGGGAGAAAGAATACTTCCCACGTATTCCCTGCGTGTCGTAGAAGGCGACTAAAAGGGGAGGGAGCGGGGGGCTGGAAATCCTCCCCTCTCGTTTTTTTTTTTAATTTTCCAAAAGAGGGAACAGAGAATTGCGCCAGGTGAGGGTATTCCCTCAAAGGCCCAGTCCTTTGTTCTTAACGCTACCTCGCTAATGCGGGAAATGGCGAATAGTTTGAAAGAAGAAAATATATATATATATATATATATATATATATATATATATATATATATATATATATATATATATATATATATATATATCTACCACCTTTAAAACTGGGCGGCAAACACCAGCCCCTCTTCACACACACATCCAGGTCACTGTAAATATATGCAAATTTCGCCTTCGTAGACCCAACATCGGCTCTGGGAAATATAAACACCCATCCATACAGGAACTTTTTCTAACGTTCTTGTCTCTCGCTTGATTTTTACGAGACGTAGGTGACTCCGCCCGATGCTGGGAGAGAAGGAAGAGATGCATCTCTCGTCTTCATAACTTCAGCCTGGCCTCGTCTCGAGTCGGGAGGCCTTGGTTTTTGTTCCTGATCATTATATTTGGTGGATCCCATCGCTCACACACACACACACACACACACACACACACACACACACACACACACACACACACACACACGCACGTACTCACTCCCATCCTCCTTCAGCGTTGAAGTCAGACCTGTGACATCACCTTTACGTTAAGTTTGGTTCTTGCGTCTCATTATTTACTCCAGTTTAGAATGATGTACATCCTGTGGGGGTTAAATTAGACTGCCTCTTCCCAGTGGTAGCCCCGCGCCCCCCATCCCTGGATAATGCTACGATATAAGAAAAAAAATAACCCCTTGACGTGCTGAATCAAACCGATAGGTGACCCCGTGATGAAAGACGTCCGATAGCGTTTCTCCATCAGGAGACCATTAGATACAGTCGACCAGTGAGTCCTTAGAGGAGCATCACGTTATTGTGAGCAGGTCGGTAGGTTTAAGAAAGAGCGATCTCACGCGGAACAGAGATATGAAAGTCGTTGAGGTCAGAGTACCACAGTGCCACAGTAGTTTAATCGCCTCTTATCACAGTGACGACACAGGTGAACATTCTAACAGACCCATCTGAACGCGACAGTGAGTCGGAGGACCTGATAGAAATTAACCAGTCAGAACACCACACAGTACTACAGCAATCTGATGGATGCTCCCAGTCCACCTCGTAGCAAATCCCCGATCAGAACACATGCCATAGAGCACTCAGACTACCATCCCCGTGGATGCGCTGCACTGCACAGACAGTTCATATACACCCCCCAACACTCAACCACTCAGATTCAACAGGCATCACCAGGCCACTGACTGACAGTCACCCATCAGAACGCCACACAGAGATAGAAAAAAAGGAATAGACTGCGCGAATGAGATTTCATGTCCGTGATTCGTAGTATTAACATTCGTTAGCCCCACAGCTGATCAGTCAGACTGTGTATGACGTGCAAGGGTAAACTTCATGTTTCATTAGTGTTACAAGGTAAACAGAATCTAGGGTGAATGTTAATGTAATTACATGGACTATTGCTAATTCAATTATTGGTGTAGCTTCCATAGAATCAAGCTCTGAGGTTCGTTTCTCTTTTTTTTTCTGCTTTTTCTATTGATTCATTTGGCTTCTAAGTTGTGACCTTCTGTGCTGTCGTTTTCTCATAGTAGGAACAGAAGAGGGAGCAAAGCAAGGATTTTTCCTTGAAGGTTAAGTTTCTTGGTGTTAACCTTGTGAAGGTGGGCAGGTGAACACGTATAAGTAAAACCACAAGTCTACTAAGGGAAGGATGGAGAGAATTTATGGATTATTAGTATTAATAACATCCATAAATTTTCTTTGATTTCATAGGGGATAAAATGTTTAGATTTCATGGGGGATAAGATGTTTAGATTTCATGGGGAATAAAATGTTTAGATTTCATGGGGGATAAAATGTTTAGATTTCATGGGGGTTAAAATGTTTAGATTTCATGGGGGTTAAAATGTTTCGATTTCATGGGGGATAAAATGTGGAGAATATTCAAGAATTTTTGTCTCAGAATTACATCCCTAAGAATATTATAGTGAACTAGAGCAACATTTTGAGATACTGAGTAATAAGAGACACTTTTGAAATATGCTAATAACCTTGTCTACTATGTTACTTTATGTTGAAAAAGAAGGGAAACGATTTTTATGTGAAAACATTTATGATACTGCCAGAAATGAAGGAGGTCAGTCTTGCCAAGAACTATAGGTTCAGTTGTATGTCCCAGCCATGGAGAGAGAGAGAGAGAGAGAGAGAGAGAGAGAGAGAGAGAGAGAGAGAGAGAGAGAGAGAGAGGGAGAGAGAGAGGATGCTAGAGTCAGAGGCAGCGGTCGGTCGCAAGTCTCAATTATCAAGAATGAGATAGCTAGGGAGGAGGAGGAAGAGGAGGAGGAGGAGGAGGGACAGGTTGACTGATAGCTCAACTACAGTTGATGGTATAACAACCAGGGACAAATTGACGTAGTCGTTTATCGTTGATAGGCACCAGCGAGTGGTCTTTTGTTTTTATGTTAGCTGAGAAGGCGCGGGCAACTGAGGCCCAATCCAAGGCCATCCCATTAACGATATATATATATATATATATATATATATATATATATATATATATATATATATATATATATATATATCCTAGGCAGAACCACTAACCCATTTTATCGACCAATCCCCCTAGGGGTGGATGAACAGCTGGGTTGACTGTGGACTGATTGCCGCATCCAGGATTCGAACCTATACGCTCGACCCTGGGCAGCCCGTGAATGCAACAAGGTCGGGAACGCTAACCGCTACACCTCCGCATCTCTGACTGAACGACCAAAGACTACAGTCAACATACACGAGCGAACAGCACCAGCTCTCATGTATGAGTTAGCACCAGCTCCAGCTCTCATGTGTGAGTTAGCACCAGCTCCAGCTCTCATGTGTGAGTTAGCACCAGCTCTCATGTGTGAGTTAGCACCAGCTCACATGTGTGAGCTAATGAGCTACCGTGATCAAGACCACCTGGCCAACTACGTGATACGATTGTTAGAGAGAGATTAAGTAACGGGACTACTCCAACAACCTAATTCCCACACGGTAATTACGCGTCTAAGAAGAAGAAAACAACAGACGGCTTAACCAACTGCATATGACCACTAGATATTGTTAACAACTTGGACATCGTGGACCGCAGGGCGCGAGTACAGAGCTTGAAGGCGGTAAACGCACATACAAACACCTTAGCAGCAACCAGACTCATCAATTATGAGCCACACTGAGGCAGCGACCAAAGAGGAGAACGAGGCATGTTTTCCAGGTCTGTAGGACCATCATCGTGGATCTTGCACGCCTCTTCCGAGGTCGGAGGCTGGGTGAGGTGGGGGTGTGGTGTCCTATTAATAAGCAATTGCCGCCTCCATGTATTGTCTTTCTTAATTAACGATGGGTAGTTGGTAGGCCCAAGGGAAATTGTGACGTCAATGTCATTAGCGAGTATCGGAAGCAAATTGATGTGTGTACCACCTTTTGTAACACTCGCAGAACACAATTCTGTCCTTCTAATATTTCCCGAGTTCTATACACAACGCTACGATGCTGAGGGGCCTTATTTTAAATACCCTCGCTCTAAAAAAAAAATCTCTCCCTTTCACTATCTCAAACTTGAGATTACATGGGATTTACTCATATCTTCTGTTGATGTTTCTATGAATGAGAACTGTCCCCTGCGCTATAAGGAACTTGAACAACGTAATTAGGGGTGGAAGACGTGTGGATTCATCTTTAGCCGAGGGGAGACTATGATTGGTGCGGAGTGTCGAAGTAATCCTCTTCGGGAAAAAAAAAGGTAGACATCTGAAGGTGTAGATCCCTACCAGTAATATGTCTTCAGTCACCCCAAGGCATACGTACATTCTTATCTCCCAGCGCTGGGTATAATTTCTCGTACCGTAAGCCAAGAAAATCAACGTAAATGGAATTATTGCAGCGCCTTAGAGTCATTCATGACAACTCAAATTGCAACGTGCACAGAGCCTGAATATTCATCCCTTTGAGAGTCATTCATGGCCGGCGGCTTTTCGTGTAATGGTAGGATTATTTACTTCATCTCAAAGGCCATAGTAGCTGCAGAGATGACAGGAAATTTGAAATTACGGTGCAAGTAGGAGGGAGTGGACGGAAGGTTCATATTCTTTCCGTATACTAGTTTTTTTCCCTCTTGAGATCAGTCTAATTTCTGATCAGAAAAGCCTTAGGATAATTAAGGAGGATATTTTTTACAGTCCACAAAAGCCGTGGTATAGATTAACAGTACAGTAGAATGGTCGTGGAGTAATACAGTAGTAGAATGGTCGTGGAGTAATACAGTAGTAGAATGGTCGTGGAGTAATACAGTAGAATGGTCGTGGAGTAATACAGTAGTAGAATGGTCTTGGAGTAATACAGTAGAATAGTCGTGGAAAAATACAGTAGAATGGTCGTGGAGTAAAAGATCATATTTGTTCTTCACTGTGGGGGAAAAAGCTCCGTGATGAAAACCCTTTTAATCATCTACACGTGGCAATAATCTTCTAGATTAATCATTAATTGTTGATTAGTCTAAAGAGATTATTTATTTTCATCCTTCGAGGCT
This sequence comes from Panulirus ornatus, assembly GCF_036320965.1. NCBI lineage: Eukaryota > Metazoa > Arthropoda > Malacostraca > Decapoda > Palinuridae > Panulirus > Panulirus ornatus. Next base: position 13,998,177 of record NC_092236.1, on the reverse strand, counting down.
GGAGCCTAGCATCTGTATTCCATTTTAGGGGAGACTTAAGTACAGGAATTTCATCGTACCTGTAACCTGTTGGCGGATAATCGTGGTATCACTTAACACAAGGACGTAGGAAGGATAACAATTTTCGTGGTTTAGCAAGGAAGGCCTCTCATTTTAAGATTTACATTTTACTATCTTCTTTTTTTTTTTTCCTCTCCTCCCGCCTTTGTATTTTTTTCACAGTAAACTTTGCCATATTTACCTCCTTTGTTTCATGTCTGATTTCGCCTCTAAAACACTTAAGATAAAGATTATGATTGGTATTGAGGTATTAAGGGGGTCGTTTCAGTAATAAGCTACAGCAGATCCACAACTTCATAGATTTTGTTGAATGCCACATTTCTAAACTTACTAATTCATTCCTTTCCCTCAGCTGTGACGGAACTACAGATTAGGACCACGACTGAAACAATATGGTATTGAGATTCAGTGAAATCATTCTTATCGTTGTCCTCAAAGGGTGAAATGGCAAGGGCTCCCTGAAGTGATACAGTGAAGCACGGCAATCGTGGCCTCGTTCTTTCGAGACCGATGTGTTATCATACACACACACACACACACACACACACACACACACACACACACACACACACACACACACACACACACACACACACAACACACCAGGTGGTGAGAACTATACTCATCCACACGTAACTCTCTCACATAAATCGGTGTGTCGTGCCACCGCGTCGCATTACGGTGACGCGCCGAGTGGCGCCTCTCATGTGTTGCTCAGGGGGTGTTCTTATTTGTACGTCTCCATCACTACGCGTTAAGTCTACTAAGTATTTCTGTTCCTCCATAAGTTATGTGTTCCGCTTTTCCGCTCTCGCCACATTTGATCTCGTGAGTCTGATTTCTTCCATTATCACAAAGAGCTTGTTTGTATTTCTTGGTATTTGCTACGGTGTGGGTTCTGTCTATCTCTTTGTCTCTCTCTCTCTCTCTCTCTCTCTCTCTCTCTCTCTCTCTCTCTCTCTCTCTCTCTCTCTCTCTATATATATATATATATATATATATATATATATATATATATATATATATATATATATATATATTCCTATGAGTCCACGGGGAAAATGAAACACGATAAGTTCCCAAGTGCACTTTCGTGTAATAATCACATCATCAGGGGAGACACAAGAGAGAAGTAGTCAGTTGATATACATCGAAGAGACGAAGCTAGGACGCCATTTGGTAAACATGTGACTGTCCATATATATATATATATATATATATATATATATATATATATATATATATATATATATATATATATTATCCCTGGGGATAGAGGAGAAAGAATACTTCCCACGTATTCCCTGCGTGTCGTAGAAGGCGACTAAAAGGGGAGGGAGCGGGTGGCTGGAAATCCTCCCCTCTCGTTTTTTTTTTTTTTTTTTTTCCAAAAGAAGGAACAGAGAAGGGGGCCAGGTGAGGATATTCCCTCTAAGGCCCAGTCCTGTGTTCTTAACGCTACCTCGCTAATGCGGGAAATGACGAATAGTATGAAAGAAAGAAAGAAAGATATATATATATATATATATATATATATATATATATATATATATATATATATATATATATATATATATATCGTAGTGATAAGGAATAAAGTTGTTTGACAGTTTTGTGTAAAAATCAACATAGAGGAACAGTGTCTCGGTCGTCCTCGTTTGTTTCATATAAACAACGACAAAATCAACCCAGAAATCCTGTACCTCATAAGGAACTTTTGATGCAACAGTTCAACTGTACAGACGACCGAGTCGTAAGCAGCTAAAGTTGTGTCTTGTCCCTGAGGCAGACACAGCCACAGAGCTGCAATGTTCCCCTCATTATGAGTGTGGACTGAAGGAAGACCCAGGTCAGGCCTTGGCTACCGCGTAAAGTTGGTATGTCAATAACCTTCCACAGCAATTATCTGTCTCATGTTTCGGATGTTAAGGTAATAAGGATACTCTCCTTGATTATTTCTTCCCACTGATGGCAGTGAGATGGTCAGAATCAAAGGGGAAATTAGAAATTTCCGAGAAGTCTTATCTCGTAAGAGTTCTTTCTTATGTTCATTTCTTATACAGCTGTTAGCAGTGGTGATCCGTGTGTGACGAAAACTTGCACAAGATTATTGTGTTGACTTGGTGAAATTTCGGGTTAAGAACGCTGTAAAATCATCACGTCGCCTGGTAAGGTAATTGCTCAAAAGACGAGATGATGTTTACAGATCTTCCTGTTCTGTCAGCAAGAGATGTTGATGAAGTTTATATCGTTTTGATACAAGGAGAGATTGGAACACACACACACACACCCATATAAATGTATATATGTGTGTGTGTGTGTATGTATGTGTGTGTGTGTGTGTGTGTGTGTGTGTGTGTATGTTTGTGTGTGTGGGTGGGTGTGTCATTCAAAGTAGTGACAGCGTAGGTCGTTAAGACTCGTAAGTGTTGTCGTTTTACTCGTCGTGTCGTAGGCGTAGCCTTTGTAACGAGGAAACAGTCGTCCATAAAGGAGAGGAAAAATATATATATACCACGTATAACATACGTACGTACACACAATGCTCAGGTTAAAAGTGTGTGAACAATGGAGGGTAGGAGAAAAAAAAAAATGTATCACTGTGACGTCATTCTCTTTTCAGATGATAGGGATGGGACAGAGAAGAGCTGCGCCTCTTCTATAGATATTGTGACGCTGCCATTCCCTTCACAGAGCAGAGTTTGGAAGGCCGTTCGCTGTCACCCCCCTTCACAGTGAGGGAGGAGGACTGTGGAAGACCATTTGTAAAGACGTAGCACAAACGGAAGAATAAAGAAAAGAGAAGTGAATTACTCTGGTCTATTTGATGCCGTTGTCTTAACTACACACACACACACAGTCCCGGCGAGAGTGATTGCCACAGTGTAAACAAGCGGATTGTGATACAGACGCAGACAAGCACGAAGAGCTGTCGACGAAGGCGTGTGGCGGGTCTTCCCCGGGAGACAGAGCAGGGCACCAAAGCACGCAAGCACGAAGTCTGCGAGCAGTTCCATGTACTTCATGCTCCTCTGTTCAGTATCTCTATAAAGGTATTGTGTTCTCTTGAAGGGCATTTGAATGGGACGAGAGGCGATTCTACCAGGCAGGTGACAGGAGAAAGAGAGTGTTGGTTTAAAATACGACAAGATCAGACCTTATTTATCAGTAGGACCGTTGTATGCGAGCGCATGATCGGACTCTGCCTTAAAGTTAATCCACGTTACTTAAAAGGTTCATGAAGTACGCCTGGTTTGGACTGAGGTTTGCGTCGAGTGGAAGACGATCTGTAACCGAGAGGCAGTGAACAGCTTCCGTGGTATGATGAACTCTGTCTCGGTGTTCGACTTTTAAGGTTGGATTTAGGGAGCTTGGCTTGACCACCTGGGACTACAGTGGCATCTCATGCATTCCAGTAGCTTTTGGAATTTATACTTTTTTTCTGTAACAGTTTATGTATCACATATATACATTATATGTATAAACCATTCACTCAGTAAACGAGTTCACACATTTCCTTATACGTTCGATTATATAACTAGAAAAATAGCAGTAAGGATAGATATTACACACACACACACACACACACACACACACACACACACACACACACACACACACAACCGCAGGGAAGGGGAGTGAGACAGCGTTGCCAGAAGACCCCCAGGGAAAAGCAGCAAAGCCCCCAGACATGGAGCCATCCACACACACACACACACACACACCCTTTGTGTCCTTTCTACTCGCCCGACCTCAATTTGCAAGAATTCAAGAGGATTCTCCACAAAAGCACTCATACAATCCGAGGCACATCTCTATCAGGGCCTCCGAGCGGGAAGGGAGTTCAGCGCCTCACAGCAAACAGGACAGTGTGGTTTGAAACATACGAAACAATAACATTTTGATGCTGAATCTTCTTTATAATGATGTTCGCATACGTTTCACTGGTATTGGATTCTGTTAGAAAGGTATATATGTACCGCACTCAGAGGGTTTTTGAGCCTTGCGTGAATAAGATATATTGACTGTGGGATGAGTGGTATTGAACGCTGCTTTACTGCAAGGAATTGACTGATGACTGATAACTGTCTCTGGTTTTATCTTGGGGCAAGAGGATCTGTAACTCAATCAGGGATTTTTTATATATACATTTTCCCCATAATTGTCTCATATACATGCATGAACATGAATACACGTCCATAAACTCACACTCAAAACTCGAACGTCATTAGTTGAAATCTACACATACCCATACATACACATGAATAGAATGCACACAGACATGGGGCCCCTTAGGAGTGTAACATTCCTTCCACATACAATACAAAGAGGTAATTACAGATAGACGTGTGTGTTTGTGTGTGTGTGTCTGTGTGTGTCTGTGTGAAGTGGATGTATGCATGTTTAAACAGACATAAGCAAAAATACACATGATTCATAAACTCAATACGTGGACGTGATATGAAGGAACTGTTGTTGTTTTTTCCCCCTGGAGCAGCGTTGTTATCAAAGCCTCTATCATTTTCCTCTGTAATACACGGTTAAAAAAAAAAAAGTGGGTTCTTCCTGCCTCTTAGTGGGGCGATTGAAGGAGGGGAGTGTCGGGGGGGAGAGAACGGTGGCGTGAGGCACGTTGCCTCTGACTGTGGTGAAGTGGGTCATTGTAAACTAGGTCTTCCTGGCGCTCCACGCAATGACCTGAATGATGACTTCGTGTGTGCTCAGCGGCCACGGTTTTTGGAGATATGGATCGTGTTTGTCGAGGGGCGCATCGGTGTATCATGGGCGTGGGGGGCGTGGGGGGGAATAAGTTATGTTATATGATTATATAATGTATAACATTATGATAAGTTATATTGTAGCTGTATTAAGTTATATAGCTTGTAGGTCGAGGCAGTGTGGATCGGAGTGACACACAGGTCACTGTGTGTGTGTGTGAGTCGTGGTGGCTCTGTCGTTCTAGAGTGTGTGGGTCGCGGTGGCTCTCTCGTTCTAGAATGTGTGAGTCGTGGTGGCTCTGTCGTTCTAGTGTGTGTGGGTCGTGGTGGCTCTCTCGTTCTAGAGTGTGTGGGTCGTGGTGGCTCTGTCGTTCTAGAGTGTGTGGGTCGTGGTGGCTCTCTCGTTCTAAAGTGTGTGAGTCATGGTGGCTCTGTCGCTCTAGAGTGTGTGAGTCATGCCAGTCGCCGTTCGTTCTGGCGTGGGCCATACCCATTGTGTCGATGGACAGTCCCAAGGGAATAAAAATCAAACCCATATATCAACGTGTACAATGAAGTCTCGCGATCAAAAATAAAAAAAAGAATTGACAATGGAGTCCAAACACTGACCTGACGCCAGTGCCTTTGAAAATATAATTAAAGATCCCCCATAGAGGCTAGCATAACCATTGTACTTTCATACGGGAAATGTATATTTTACCACAAATTTCGCGTAGCCTCCAAAAATGAGACTGATTATTCAAGACAGAAAAAAAAAAATGCAATGATTACTTCTTCTGTCTCGACCGATAGATTACCAGAGGCTCTCAGACGGTGAGTGTGGTCGAAAGATAAGAAGACCATAACACAGGAGTAAATATGAACCACACAGAAATGCGGCAGAGTGGGTATAAGAAGGGAAAGGGACGACAAAACACATCTTCCCAGAGTCTTCTTGGACCTGCTCCTTTGTGTCGTCCCTTACTACTTCAATTTCATTTTCCAGGACCTCATGGGAATTCTCTGCAAAGCATTTCGCATCATGCGGATCGCGACCTGCCACAGCGGAGGTGGGAAAGGAACGTGTGGTGTTACTTTACCGGAGCGTGACTGAAGATTACGGACTGTGTGTCTGGCCATACATAGTCCCAAGCTGAAGTTATGACTCTATTGTGTAAAGGAATACCGAGAAATACGAAGGAATTTCAAACATTAGCTGACCATTTGCTCCGACCGTGTCTGTTTGCCGAGGGGTATCTGAACCATTGCTTAATGGCACTGAACTGTACCTGAGCAGTGTTTGAACCTAAGGCTAGGGTGATATTTACGATGCCCCTATGATATTTCCGTAAGGGGTTTTTATGCCCGACCTGCACTTAGTTGTTCCTGAGTTGTGGTAGTGA
>NC_092236.1:13987017-13989517 GCF_036320965.1 Panulirus ornatus | reverse complement strand
TCCTTGCGCTGCCTCGCAAACGCGGGAGACAGCGGCAAAAAAAAAAAAAAGAAAAAAAAAATTAAATTTTAGGGAGAATAAAAAGATGTTCTGGAAGGAGGTAAATAGGGTGCGTAAGACAAGGGAGCAAATGGGAACTTCAGTGAAGGGCGTAAATGGGGAGGTGATAACAAGTAGTGGTGATGTGAGAAGGAGATGGAATGAGTATTTTGAAGGTTTGTTGAATGTGTCTGATGACAGAGTGGCAGATATAGGGTGTTTGGGTCGAGGTGGTGTGCAAAGTGAGAGGGTTAGGGAAAATGATTTGGTAAACAGAGAAGAGGTAGTAAAAGCTTTGCGGAAGATGAAAGCCGGCAAGGCAGCAGGTTTGGATGGTATTGCAGTGGACTTTATTAAAAAAGGGGGTGACTGTATTGTTGACTGGTTGGTAAGGTTATTTAATGTATGTATGACTCATGGTGAGGTGCCTGAGGATTGGCGGAATGCGTGCATAGTGCCATTGTACAAAGGCAAAGGGGATAAGAGTGAGTGCTCAAATTACAGAGGTATAAGTTTGTTGAGTATTCCTGGTAAATTATATGGGAGGGTATTGATTGAGAGGGTGAAGGCATGTACAGAGCATCAGATTGGGGAAGAGCAGTGTGGTTTCAGAAGTGGGAGAGGATGTGTGGATCAGGTGTTTGCTTTGAAGAATGTATGTGAGAAATATTTAGAAAAGCAAATGGATTTGTATGTAGCATTTATGGATCTGGAGAAGGCATATGATAGAGTTGATAGAGATGCTCTGTGGAAGGTATTAAGAATATATGGTGTGGGAGGCAAGTTGTTAGAAGCAGTGAAAAGTTTTTATCGAGGATGTAAGGCATGTGTACGTGTAGGAAGAGAGGAAAGTGATTGGTTCTCAGTGAATGTAGGTTTGCGGCAGGGGTGTGTGATGTCTCCATGGTTGTTTAATTTGTTTATGGATGGGGTTGTTAGGGAGGTAAATGCAAGAGTCTTGGAAAGAGGGGCAAGTATGAGGTCTGTTGGGGATGAGAGAGCTTGGGAAGTGAGTCAGTTGTTGTTCGCTGATGATACAGCGCTGGTGGCGGATTCATGTGAGAAACTGCAGAAGCTGGTGACGGAGTTTGGTAAAGTGTGTGAAAGAAGAAAGTTAAGAGTAAATGTGAATAAGAGCAAGGTTATTAGGTACAGTAGGGTTGAGGGTCAAGTCAATTGGGAGGTGAGTTTGAATGGAGAAAAACTGGAGGAAGTGAAGTGTTTTAGATATCTGGGAGTGGATCTGTCAGCGGATGGAACCATGGAAGCGGAAGTGGATCATAGGGTGGGGGAGGGGGCGAAAATTTTGGGAGCCTTGAAAAATGTGTGGAAGTCGAGAACATTATCCCGGAAAGCAAAAATGGGTATGTTTGAAGGAATAGTAGTTCCAACAATGTTGTATGGTTGCGAGGCGTGGGCTATGGATAGAGTTGTGCGCAGGAGGATGGATGTGCTGGAAATGAGATGTTTGAGGACAATGTGTGGTGTGAGGTGGTTTGATCGAGTAAGTAACGTAAGGGTAAGAGAGATGTGTGGAAATAAAAAGAGCGTGGTTGAGAGAGCAGAAGAGGGTGTTTTGAAATGGTTTGGGCACATGGAGAGAATGAGTGAGGAAAGATTGACCAAGAGGATATATGTGTCGGAGGTGGAGGGAACGAGGAGAAGAGGGAGACCAAATTGGAGGTGGAAAGATGGAGTGAAAAGGATTTTGTGTGATCGGGGCCTGAACATGCAGGAGGGTGAAAGGAGGGCAAGGAATAGAGTGAGATGGAGCGATGTGGTATACAGGGGTTGACGTGCTGTCAGTGGATTGAATCAAGGCATGTGAAGCGTCCGGGGTAAACCATGGAAAGCTGTGTAGGTATGTATATTTTGCGTGTGTGGACGTGTGTATGTACATGTGTATGGGGAGGGTTGGGCCATTTCTTTCGTCTGTTTCCTTGCGCTACCTCGCAAACGCGGGAGACAGCGACAAAGTATAAAAAAAAAAAAAAAATATATATATATATATATATATATATATATATATATTCTTTCTTTTCTTTCATACTATTCGCCATTTCCCGCGTCAGCGAGGTAGCGTTAAGAACAGAGGACTGGGCCTCTGAGGAAACATCCTCATCCAGCGCCCTTCTTTGTTCCTTACTTTGGAAAAAAAAAAAAAAAAAAAAAGAGGGGAGGATTTCCAGCCCCCCGCTCCCTTCCCTTTTAGTCGCCTTCTACGACACGCAGGGAATACGTAGGAAGTATTCTTTCTCCCCTATCCCCAGGGAAGTATATATATATATATATATATATATATATATATATATATATATATATATATATATATATATATATATATATATATTTTCTTTCTTTTTTTTTACTTCTTTATTAATGTATTCTTGATCGGTGCAACACCACGCCTGAGGAGTGTCTGTTATGAGTGGAAGAACGCAGCCAGTGGGTGACTTGCTCT
>NC_092236.1:13954517-13982017 GCF_036320965.1 Panulirus ornatus | reverse complement strand
AGGATTCGTCCTAAAGGAGAATGCGGAGAGAGAGAGAGAGAGAGAGAGAGAGAGAGAGAGAGAGAGAGAGAGAGAGAGAGAGAGAAACCTGCACAAGCGGAAAGAGGCAAGATTTTGGAGGAAGGGAGAGAATGGGAGGGAAGAAGAGAGGAGGAAATGACTTGATAATGGAAGATAGGAAGATAGGAATAAATGAGATGGAAAGAGAAAGGGAAAGTGATATTCCTAAGATGGAATGAGAGATAGAAAGGATGGAGTTATTAAATGGAAGAAAAATACAGAAAAGAATAAATAGGCTGGAAGGATAGAGATAGAAGGAAAGACATATCTGAGATGAGGGAGATAAGGGTAACTGAGGTGAGATAGAAATTAGGGATAACTGAGATAGAAAGAGTGATAGAAAGAAAGGAATAACTGAGATGGCAAGCGAGTTCAAACAGGAGAGGCTAAGAAATGTAGTAGGAATGAAGGTTCATGTCCTTTTTTTTAGTGATCGCCGAAACCCAAAATGGAATGTAGAATTATCAGCATAAGGTCGACGTACGGATATACCTTTTAGATATTTTCAAGTCGTTGAAGAAATAGGCATGTAAATGAAACACAATATGTATCACAACTTGTAAGCTGAGAGGTGTGTTTGCGCATCTCCTTGCTTCTGATTCCACCGCATCTCAAGTAAGGACCTGATCTTATGGTATGTCGTAGACATCGGCACCATACAAACACTATCGGGTGTTTTGTAATATACGTTAACAAGCAAGCTTTTCAGAGCTAATTCTGGTGCTGGATAAGTAAAAGAAATAGTATTAAGTGTCAATGAAGACGTAGTAGGATATTCTCAACACATATCTTCTCGTCAATACACTTAGAATATGAATGCAGTCTTAGACAAAAGTAGCGAAACACGTCTGAAGCCCCGAAGTCTCGGAACGCACCTGGTCGAGATTGTTCAGAGGCCTCGGTCCGTCCCTGAGGAGTACAAGGCCTTGGTTCGGTACAGCTTCGATCAGGCGTGTCCCGGGACTTTTGTCTGCGGCTGTACAAGGAGCGTCGCCAACGAGGAGCTCTGGTTCCCCGTCAACGACTGGAAGAACATCCAGAGTTTTGGGGTGGGTCGAAGATGATCACCTGGGAACGGCGTTACATTCTACCAACGAGTTTCTAACGAGGTGTTAGTTCCGGTTTCAACTTTGGCAGTGATCGACCCGGTAGTGGAAACGAGTGTTTTACTAACTGGTGCCAGTAACTTATTAGTCTCTTCAATGCCCTAGCAGCCTTTAAAGAGGCAAGAGAAGCTGTGAAGGCAAGTCACCAAGGAATGATGTTGAGGTCATGTGCCTACACACGAATCTGATGCAGTCAGAGGAGGCGGAAATTAGCATCGAATTACAGAAAATGTGCGACTGATGCCTTGACCAGCTGTAGTGGAATCAGCCACTGAAATCCTGTTGTCAGTCTGTCAGCCAAATAAAGTGAGTTTGAGGAGAAATTAGACGTGCAGAGTGGCCGTCTGTGAGAGACTAACCTTGCACGATCAGATTGGCAACAGAGCAACGTAGTAAACCCTAATACATCACCGTGCCAGAGACGAATAAGCTGTGGAAACTCTTCCAGAACACGAGCCACCAGAAGATGAATTCCCGTGACCTGTGGGGGACATGGTATGGAGTAGCACTACTTTCATGTGGACGTGTGAAGTCCGTGCTTCAGTTTTGTGCATAATGTAGCCAAACAGGTGACCAAACAGGTCTCCATTAAGGCAGAAACTTACACAGTGTAGACGACCATATCGTCCAGGTGTTGAAAAGTATTTGGAGTGTCCCCATTCGAAACTGGATCGACAGGTTCCTGAGAAAGAGTGATCAAGCTTAGACGCAGCCAAGGTTATTTCTGCGCAGCTCCTGACTTCATATTCCTGAGAATGAGAGTCTCGAAGGCCTGTGGGATACAGGGACATTGCAGCTGTGGAATCACTGGACGCAAGACATGGACACATGACTCCAGCATGAAACGCATGGAGAGGCAGACAAGCAACTTGTGTTATATTGCAATCATACGGTTGCTGAGAAGGAGGCGCTGGTGTGGTGTTTTCTTGAGATGGAGATGATCTTGTGGTAGTGAGTGTTTTTTCGATGAGTTACACGATAAAAGGATGTTGGTAAAGCGAGGAAACTATAGCAGCGTTAATGCATCCCAACTGATGTATATATATATATATATATATATATATATATATATATATATATATATATATATATATATATATATATATATATATATTGGAAAGGATCACAATTTTGCGCGTGATCAAGATATTCCTATTCCTATTATTTTCCCCGTCGACTCATAGAAATATATATATATATATATATATATATATATATATATATATATATATATATATATATTGTTACCTGGTCTCTCTCAAGGCTATATTCTTGGAATCTATTTCCTCCGTTGTGATACCTTCTGGTTTCTTCAAACCCCGTCCCATAAACATGACAGCTTGTTCGAACCACTATTGCCTCTTGTCTCGGGCTTGTTGCGTATTTGGGTAAGGATCTACACCATTTAGGAGATCGTTTACGCCGATCAGAAATAGTAATGGCCTCAGCATTGAAGATGGAGGAACTCTATTTGATTGCCTTTATGCGACTTGAGAAGTCTCCTTGAACATATGTTTTCTGTTTCCCGTCAGTTCGGTAGCTGTCAGTCCACAGGAGCTCTCCTGCTCTGACCTCAGCTTGGATGTTTGGCTTCACCATCAGTTACCTTTTGAGAGCAGAGGACCAAAGTTCTTCAGGAAGTCCCAAGATGTTGCTCACCTGGTCATGAAATATCCAGTAGGTTCATCAAGTCGAGTCTCGTGTCTCTTTGTTGTCCCTCAATCATCTGGCTTGTGTCAGACAGTGAGAAACTACTCTTTGCTCTGTGAGTATCTTCTCTAGTATCTTCCAGGCCATGTTGGGTAGAGTGACCATCTCATAACTCAAAGCTGCTTCTCTGTCGTTTTCGTTTTTAATGGTAGCTCTCTATCATCCTCCCTGAAACATTTCGCTCGTTAAGGGAGATTTTACGTATATATATATATATATATATATATATATATATATATATATATATATATATATATATATATATATGTGTGTATAACAAGTGGTTTAAGAAGGGTCTGTACACACACGCTCTCTTAGCTATAGTTGGCGACATGCCATCCGCACTTCTCGTATATGTATTTCACTAATCTCTAAGTTATCTTCTCAGTCCCTGGCTTGTAGCTTGTGGTATCTTAGGGTCGTTGAGCATAGACACGACCTGACACTTGGTATTCACTTCCTTACGTGTGTCCGCATCTGTATCAGCGTATTTCCCTTGTGAACACCTAACGCTTATAATGTCTTTCTTTTCATATTTTGTCTCACAAAGATTTTTTATTTTGAAATCCTATTTGGGTGTTCGTTTGACTAACAAGGGCAAAGAACTCTTGAGCATTTAAGCTGAGTACTCCTAACTAGGTAATGTTCGAACGACCAGTTAATTGAATGTTCGTCAGGCTAATTAACTAGAGCGACGCTTGATTAGTAAACGCACTCGTTAACTAGTTATCCCGCGGTGTGACTAATTAGTTAGGTCGCATTACAGTGTACTAGTTACCTCAATCATCCCGGAGCACATTGCAATAGTATATTGAACCACACCTATTTAGTTACTTCATGATGACACACTTTACATAGTATACTGGTGTATTATTACTAACTAGTTCATCGAAGGTACGCTACATGTTGATGAACTCAGAACAGTGTAGCCAGACAAGAACCCCACTCTACCTGCACAGGACCTTAAAGCTGACGTATCTGGCTCCCATAGTCAGACCTGGCAACGGGGAGGAAGGTGTGTTGTACGGGCAGTCTTGGTTACACTGTAAGTCACTATATATATACACATATACATTTTTTTTTTTCCAAAAGAGGGAACAGAGAAAGGGGGCAGGTGAGGATATTCCCTCAAAGGCCCAGTCCTCTGTTCTTAACGCTACCTCGCTAATGCGGGAAATGGCAAATAGTGTAAAAAAAAAAAAAAAAAAAAAAAAAAAAAATATATATATATATATATATATATATATATATATATATATATATATATATATATATATATATATATATATATTATCCCTGGGGATAGGGGAGCAAGAATACTTCCCACGTATTCCCTGCGTGTCGTAGAAGGCGACTAAAAGGGGAGGGAGCGGGGGGCTGAAAATCCTCCCCTCTCATTTTTTTTTAATTTTCCAAATGAAGGAACAGAGAATTGGGCCAGGTGAGGGTAGTCCCTCAAAGGCCCAGTCATCTGTTCTTAACGCTACCTCGCTAATGCGGGAAATGGCGAATAGTTTGAAAGAAAGAAAGATATATATATATACATATATATATCAAAGGGGAAGGGGAACTCCATCAATGGATATGAAATCTTCTTGAAGGAAACAGAGGACACATGTCCGGGAAACCTCGAAATACTTTGAGGTTACCAGTGGCGTGCAACAGGGTTCGATTTTGGGACCATTGCTCTTCCTAGTCTGTGTCAGTGACGTGCCAGATGGACTGGTTGCCTACCTGGACATGTTTGCGGATGAGGCAAATGTCATTGGGGGACGTTATAACATGAAGGTTGTGACGTCAAATTATGCAGGGAAAATGTTTGAAAAAAGATATAGAAAGGTACTTTTAAAGTATAAAAGCAGTGAAAAAGATATAAATAGGTGCTTTTATAGTATAAGAGCAGTGGACGGATGGAATAATCTTTATTATGAGACAATGAATGTGGACAGCATATAGGTCTGAAAAAGCCAAATGACGAAAGAGAACATCCAAAAGATGGGGTACCACAAATATAAAACTTCCTCACCCGTAAGATGCCTGTAGGTAATTAATTGTATGCCCACGAAGTGAAGAGAAGAGCGAAGAACAAGGTTGTTATATGTACAGATTTACGTAATGCATATGTATATAAAAAATCCGCTTAGGTTGATATATATATATATATATATATATATATATATATATATATATATATATATATATATATATATATATATATATATATATATGCGGAAATGGCGAATAGTACGAAAGAAAGATATATATATATATATATATATATATATATATATATATATATATATATATATATATATATATTATATATATATATATATATATATATATATATATATATATATATATATATATATATATATATATATATATATATTCAGGCCCCTGTAACATGAGATGTCTCTCACTTTATCCTTCCATCTCATTTTCTGTGCTCCCCTACTCGTCACTCCTCCCACATCTGCTAGGAATATCCTTTTTAATCAGTCTTTCTTCACTCATCCTCTCCGGATATCCAAACATCCTCAGCATAACCCGTTCATTTCTCACAATCATGCTCAACTTCCTTCCACACCTCGCTTTGACGCTATCTTTCCTTACAAGATGAATCCCCTTAATACCACATATTGTCCTGAAGCATTTCATTCCCAAATTCCCAAAAACACTCTTCTTATTATCATCTTTTCTATGCATTTATTCAACTTAATTCTGGTACATAATCTCCCTTGGCATATGTCCCTCTCTCTCTCTCTCTCTCTCTCTCTCTCTCTCTCTCTCTCTCTCTCTCTCTCTCTCTCTCTCTCTCTCTCTCTCTCTCTCTCCTCTCTCTCTCCTTTGCCTTCACCTCTCTCTTCATTGGTATCCGATCATGGAATATTTCACCGGTGAAATTGTGTCAGTCACGAACAAAATATGTGAGAGATTCCTTTGAAAATGAAACCAGAGCTCGTGTGTGTGTGTGTGTGTGTGTGTGTGTGTGTGTGTGTGTGTGTGTGTGTGTGGAGGGGGAAAAGAGGGACACTGAGAACGGTTATCAGAATGGTCTGAAGGCAACGAAAACAGACAGACCGGGTGGAGGAACACTAGCGCATCCATCGCCTTGGGATGATCCCTCGGTGGATTTATAGAGTGGAGGCTACGGGCGGGGGCTGGGGGCCTCCACCGCGTCTACTTTAAAAAAGACGCGGACGCATTTTGTGGGGAGGTTAAAGGACTCGCGCGTCACGGCGGAGGAGAAGCGAGGGAGGAGAAAGACAGAAAGAAAGAAAGAAAAAAAGGAGGAGGAGGAGGAAATCTGAGTGAAAGGTGGGAGATGAGGGAGTTATGGAGGAGGAAGAGGGAGGGAGGGAGGGAGAGTGTGTGTGAGAGAGGGAGGGAGAACCCTTGAATTAAAATCGGGGCTGAATTTGGTTATCAGTGTATTCCCAGCGTGAGGGGCTTATCCTCAGAACAAGCGGAGGATGTGCGAATTTTTTTTGTATGGCCACCGTCACCAGAGTCCCGTCGTCATTTACCGCTTGAAATAAGGTTATTTCCGCTATTTTGATCCTCCTG
Source organism: Panulirus ornatus (assembly GCF_036320965.1). NCBI lineage: Eukaryota > Metazoa > Arthropoda > Malacostraca > Decapoda > Palinuridae > Panulirus > Panulirus ornatus. Next base: position 13,975,571 of record NC_092236.1, on the reverse strand, counting down.
TTTTTCCTTATAGTATTTTTTGTACATTTTTTCCTCCCCCTTTCCCTTTTCTCCTTCGCCTCGTGCGTTTCCCATTATTATTATATATGATTTTTCTGAATTATTTTACGTTTGTTGCTTTGTCCTCTATGGCTTTTTATTTCTATTTTGTCTATCCAATTTGCCGTCTTCCTTCTATTTATTCTTGCAATCCCCGCCCGCCCCCGGTTCCACTGGCCTTTCTTGTGCTTTTCCTTTTTGCCGGCATTTCCACTTCTTCTATTTGCCTTTCAGTCATAATTTTGAAAATTATTTGGCCGGAGGACAGACTCGTAATGGGGTAAGGCGCGCCGCTCCTGCGAAAGGTGTTTTATGATGCGAATAATGGGGGGGGGGGGGGGAGCGGAGGGGGGAATGGGTGTTGGGGAAGGGGTAATAGAAATGGGGAAATGGGTAAGCATGAGGAACCAGGAAGAAAATGTAACTGTAAGACTAACAGGCGGTGGAGGAAGGAGAGCGTAGGGAGGAGGAGGAGGAGTAGGAGGATGGAGAATGGAATGGGAAGAGAGGGGATGGGAAGGGAAGTAGGGTAACGAAAAGGAATTAGATAGATAGATGTGGAATAACACCGAGTGAGTGGAGAGGCAAAGAGATGTGGGACGATGGAAGGGGAAATAGAGGGGGAGAAGAAGGATGGTGATTAGGGGAAGAAATGGAAAAAAAACAGGGAATAGGAGCAAGGGTTAGATAGAGAGCAAGGAGGAAGCAGGAGGGTAGGACAGAGTACGTGGGTTGGAAACGAAAGGGATAGAGACAAGGGTGGGAAAAGAATAGAAGGATTTTGACAAAGGCGATGGGAAAGAAAGAGAATGGAGAGGATGATGAAGAAGGGATAGCTAGAATGGAGGAAGGTAAGGATGGAAAGGGTAGAGCGAGAGTGGAAGATGGAGTAAATGAGCCCCCCCACCCCCCAAACCCCTCCCCATCTTCTTCGACCGTGAAGGAAACAAGAAGACAAATGAAGAGCGTCGACCATTGGCTCTGCTGTGCCAGAAGACCTGCACGAATGTTATCTTCGCGTAGATAACAAACGCTGTCTCTTGAGTAGGGTGATTATCTGTGGGTGATGTCCTGCAGATATCACTGTATTCCTAGAGCTATCGCTGCCTTACCAGAGCGCAAAATTCCTGTAGGAATAAATGATTTTGCCAAATGTTATGATCTGCATTTTAATGCCATTCTTGATTGCTTTCAAATTGTAACTACCTTTGTAGCTATGCGGATATCTGTGAATTTCCAGATATATCTACAGGTTTATTTAGCTGTGGATATTCTTCCAACTTTATATGAGATATTTTATAGTTTGAAACTTGTTTTAACGAATATTTATATCCATTTGAGATTATACATATTAAGATGGCTTTTCACAAGAGATCCACATTTTAAACGACCTGGTATTATTTCAAAGCTAATGTATTTTGTGCGCGATCGGTCACGATTAGATTTGATTTAATATATCACTTTCAGTTTTACTGTATTTTCCTGAATATTATTTTTTCTCTTAAAGAGAATCTTTATTTCTTTTTTTTTACTAATTTTTCTGGTTGTTATTACTTTCTTTCCCCAGATGATATGTTATCATATCTATCATTACTGAGAGCTGTCTTCTCGTAGTCATGCCTCACTCCGAACACGTAAGTACTGTATTTCTCTCTCTCTCTCTCTCTCTCTCTCTCTCTCTCTCTCTCTCTCTCTCTCTCTCTCTCTCTCTCTCTCTCTATGTGTGTGTGTGTGTTTGTGTGTGTGTGTGTGTATGTATATATGTATGTATGTATGTATGTATACACCAGTTCATTCCCCGTGGGCGATTCAGCCCGTGGTACCAATCCCAGGAGGAGGAGGTGATCCAGCTGCCTCGTCCCAAACTTTAGATTACAGTCAGGGTCAAGCTGGGTCACTCCCCCTTGGGTATTGGCCCGGAGTAATCTCTGATTGAAAGGAAAGCGAGAGAGAGAGAGAGAGAGAGAGAGAGAGAGAGAGAGAGAGAGAGAGAGAGAGAGAGAGAGAGAGAGAGTGTGTGTGGATTTCGGCAATCATATGGGAGGCAGGTTGGGGAGGGGAGGCTAGCAATCTGGATTCGACTGTGATTATGGAGGGGTGGGATGGAGTGGGGGTTGAGTGGGTGGGGTGGGGGAGGTTTGGTGGGGACAGTTGTCCTCTATCCCAAAGGAACGTCAAGTTACGCAACAGCTAGAGAGCTCTCGTCTCATGAATGATTAGCTGTGTCCGGGATCGCAATCGTAGCTGGCGAGGTAGTTTTTAAGAAATGTTGGTCGCCTGGAGTTCAGAAGAAAAAAAATATAGGATCTGAGTTTATTTCTTGTCAGGGTAGGCGTGAGGCATAGGTAAGGCGGTAGTGGAGAACGTTGGGGGGAAGGTTCCTTCTTGAGGTGTGGAGGGAGTCGCTTCCTCCAGAACTGTGCTGCGCCAGCTACAAAGGTGCAAGTTTTTTGAGACCAGGCTTAAGGCATGTGTTGGTCACAGTTGAGCTGGTAAAGACGGCTCTAAGGCACTTGTGCGATAGCGTTGCGGCGTTTGGGTCAGGTCTACGACACGTGTATGTTAGTATGACGCTCTTTAAGTCAGGTCTAAGGCACGTATGTGGGGCAGCGTTGCTCTGTTTAAGGCAGGTCTAAGGCACAAATGCGACAGGGTTGCTCTTAAGTCAGGTCTAAAGCACGTATGTGACAGAGTTGCTCTGTTTAAGGCAGGTCTAAGACCCCCATGTGTGTTAGTGGTTGTGCTGCTTAAGCCAGAGGTCTGTGGTGCATGAAGGTTTACTGTTGCGTTGCTGAAGGCAGATCTAAAGCACACGTGGATTACCACTGAACCGCTGAAGCTGGGTTTGTGCCACTTGCTTCACTTGGGCTAAGCTACATGAATTGCTGAGATCTAGGGATAGAAAAAGGAATACGTAACATCAGGATGGGGGCTGTTGAAGTTGGCCTAAAGTTTATACCATAAAATAGGAATGGAATGAGCCAAGGCAATATGATGGCATGAAAATGAAGTTATCTCAGCCCATTTTAGGATATATGTGGCATCAAGAGATACTCGGATAGGCCAGCTTTCAGGATATATATATAGCACGTATGATGTAAGCCAAATCTAAAAGGATAAGCTTGAAGATGTCTTATGCCAGAGCGACGTCTTCTTGACCCCCCCTCCCGCAGCCTGCGAGCCCGGAGTTACAAGATCCCATCTCTCTACAAACAACCTCGATAACAAATTAGATTTCCTGTGGAAATTCCCCCCTCCAAAAGAAGGGAAAGAGACAACTGACACACCGCCGTTCAGATAACCGAAATAAACTGTCATAACGCAACAGAATAACAGAAAACGGCGGCTCACATTCTTTTTGACAAGAATCCTAGCCACGCTGCGTAAGAAAATTTCCTTGTTTAAGTTCCCGTAATATTTTTTTTTTGCGTCTTTAATGCAGGCGTGAAGTATGTGTTTGCCTCTCGTGTACTGTGCACACACACTGTGGCAAGAGTCCCCCACCGGAGTGCTTGCGGTCCATGCAAATCAGGCTGCCACTGCCGTAGTGCCGTGCCCTCCCCTGACATTCCCAAATTAGGGGGGCCTCAGGTGGCGTATTTCAAGGTGTTCTGCAGGCGCCGACCTTGTTTTGAGGACCGAAGCGATTTGTCGGAATTCCTCTTGACTCTGGTTGTATCGTAAGTATTTGTGGACTCCCTCGGTGCAGCGGTTAGCGCTCCTGACCGTGACGCACTCACGGGTCGCCCAGGATCGAGCTTATAGGTTCGAATCCTGGTTGCGGCAGTCGGTACACAGTCACCCCCAGCTGTTAATCCACCCTTCGGTGTTGGTCGATATTTAGGATACATTGAGAGCTACCGCCTCCTCATCGTTGTTCTAGAAAACGATGAATTTCAGGTATGACTGGAAATGGTGTAAAGTTTCATGCTTGACATCAATATTACGACTTCTGATCGTTCTATCTCTGCATCTCTTGAAGAACTCGTTGTGTGTGTGTGTGTGTGTGTGAGAGAGAGAGAGAGAGAGAGAGAGAGAGAGAGAGAGAGAGAGAGAGAGAGAGAGAGAGAGAGCACCATTGTGTCAGTCTTTGTCTGATATTAAACATTTGGCTTAATAGCCTTAACCAGAGCTTATGTTCATCCCGTCACAGTCGCAGACTGAACAGTTATGAGACTTTAGAACCGAACGAAATATGAACAGTTGTGGAATGCCCTACTTTGCTTCGCGTGGCCGTGATGTGGTCTGGAGTAACCGAACTCTTTTAGGAGAGGGAGAGAGAGAAAAAAAAAATCTCTAAGACTGCTTAGGCAATAAGGATCCAGTATTCAGTAATTATGCAGATGCGGGCAATGAAAACAAATAAGAGTAACAGGAGATCCTCGTAATCTCTCTGGTCTGGAAGGGGTTTTGAACAGACGGTCTGGCATGTGAAGCGTCCGGGGTAAACCATGGAAAGCTGTGTAGGTATGTATATTTGCGTGTGTGGACGTATGTATATACATGTGTATGGGGGGGGTTGGGCCATTTCTTTCGTCTGTTTCCTTGCGCTACCTCGCAAACGCGGGAGACAGCGACAAAGCAAAAAAAAAAAAAAAAAAAAAAAAAATATATATATATATATATATATATATATATATATATATATATATATATTATCCCTGGGGATAGGGGAGAAAGAATACTTCCCACGTATTCCCTGCGTGTCGTAGAAGGCGACTAAAAGGAAAGGGAACGGGTGGCTGGAAATTCTTCCCTCTCGTTTTTTTTTTTTTTTTTTTTAATTTTCCCAAAGAAGGAACAGAGAAGGGCTGCCAGGTGAGGATATTCCCTGAAAGGTCCAGTCCTCTGTTCTTAACGCTACCTCGCTAACGCGGGAAAATGGCGAATAGTATGAAAGAAAGAATATATATATATATATATATATATATATATATATATATATATATATATATATATATATATATATATATATAATGGATGTATTCAATCAAAGAATGAAAATACAAGAAAGATACAACAATACAATAGTTCTATACTGTAGTTTCCCTCTTTTGGGGTTAGAGTAGTGGAGATGTCCCTCATAATGTTGATTCTCTAGGTTTTTGTTACAATGATAATTGAATTTTTTTTTTTTAGCTTTTGATCCTTCAGATTGGCCATGGCGAACTTAGCTGACAAAATGAAAGGAGTGTTCTATTTAGGATTAAGAAAATATATGCTTTTTTTATCTTTAAGGTTCTGGTTATTCCAAGAGCAATATATCTACCTGGTAAGTGGCGAATTGAGCCCGACTGTATACCCATTGGAATAAAGAGAAGACACAGGAGAACAGACGTCTTTTCCCCCTCATTATAAGGCATGAGTGACTGACGAGACATTGAAACAGAACTCCATTGGAATCTCATCTCACACACGTGTTATGATACGAAGTTAAAAGGGTTCGGCTGAGCTCTACACCACTGGGACTCCATTTCTGAGTATCTTGCAAGCCACTGATATGAAAATGGGAACTCTTGTCTTATTGCTGACGTCTCGGAGGAATAATGCGCCCGACGCTGAGACGAGATAGATAGATAGATAGATAGATAGATAGAGAGAGAGAGAGAGAGAGAGAGAGATAGATAGAGAGATAGATAGAGAGAGAGAGAGAGAGAGAGAGAGAGAGAGAGAGAGAGAGAGAGAGCTGATATCGACATCAGTTTCTCGAGGCTGAACCGCAGGACCTCCTCCTACGAGGGCGTCTGTGACGGGGGCCGAGGACGTTCTTTGCCCGTAGGATTCTTGTTCAGTGGAGTCCTATGTTACTCCTGGTTGTGTATCTCAGGGGAATCCTGTTCATATGTTATGCCTACTAGTAGGATGTAAGGCCATAGAATTTTTGCTGATAGGATTTCCTTTGATGGAGATTTCTCTTAAAAGCAGGATTTCCTATTTTCCCCGGGGTCTCCGTTTCTGAGAATATGATGCAAATGGCTCCAGTTCGCAGAAATCCTGTTCAGAGAACATCGGCTCGCGAGAAAACCTGTCCACACAACACTTGTTTCCATATTTTTCTCTCGGCAGAACACCTGTTCACAGACTGAACCTAGTGAGACTATGCAGGGGGGCCTTTGAGGTTGTGGAGGACTAGAGCAGACATTCAGTTTCAGTGACCGTGAGAGACTCGAGGAAGACAACAGTGCAGACGGGGCTGCATGAGACGAGACGAGGAAGACAACAGTTCAGACGGGGCTGCATGAGACGAGACGAGGAAGACAACAATGCAGACGGGGCTGCATGAGACGAGACGAGGAAGACAACAGTTCAGACGGGGCTGCATGAGACGAGACGAGGAAGACAACAGTGCAGTGCAGACAAGAGTAATATCAACAAGACGTCGATAGAGACCAGTGAGAAGAACGAAAATGCCAGCGAGGCATAACCGTATGAAAAGGGACATTGAAGGAACGGAAATGGAGGATGAGAGAGAGATAAAAAAAAGGAGGGGGACAAAGGAAAAGCACAAAAGACGTTGAATTCAACTAAGAGACAAAATGGAGAGGGGGGGGAAACTTCTTATCAGGAAAGTCTTTGATATTGTGCTGTACGGGAGGGAAACACGTTTGCCACTTAGGAGACTCAGCGCCAGAGATAATGGATTAATGGACGGATAGGCTCCTTATGATACCGTTGGGGCTGTGTTGAGCGGCAGTGGAGAAAACGGGGGGAAGGTGGATTTCCAAGGCGGTGTGAGGGAAGTGGGTAAGAAAAGGGGGTGGGGGGCTTCTAGCAGCTCGGGAAGACGGGGCATGAGATTAAAAGGAGGAAGGGGAGTGAGGGGAGAAGGGTTGGTCAGGGCTGAGGGAGTCGAAACGACGGATTCTCCGTAGAAGTAGAGGTAGAGATGGTGGTGGTGGTGGGATGTTAAGGTCAGCGGGCGCTCTGGATGTCAAAATGGGCGTTGTAGGATCGAAAACGTAAGGTCTTCGAGGGAGGAAGGGAGACGTCTCGAAATAGGGGACGATTTCCGAGGCCTGGTGGGGTGGGGAGGAGAGTCAAAATGGGTGGATATCCTGAGGCTGGGGGAGTGAAAAAGAAAGAGAGAGAGAGAGAGAGAGAGAGAGAGAGAGAGAGAGAGAGAGAGAGAGAGAGAGAGAGAGAGAGAATGCTGAGACCAGGTGAATGGGATGGTGTGTCTTATCCTCTCGTGGGGAAGGGGGGGGGGGGTCTATTCATAGGGTAAAGAAGGAGTACTGGGCTTAAATTTTTGATGGGAGTAGGAGGCGTGGGTTTTGTTGGCGAGGGGGAGGAGGAGAGAGAGGAGATGGGGGAGATGCATTCCCTTAAGGAAGGAGGTCTAGACTCCGTGAGGAGGAACTAAATGGGAGGGAAAGCCTCGCTGGGTCTGTGAGGATTGGGAGGTCGCCCTCCTCACGAAGGGATGGCTGGGGAAGTGATATGCTTGGGATAGAAGAGCGAAGGGAGATGCCGATCATATCAGAGGGTAGAGACGATCCCGTCTAGTGGGGAAGGGATAGAGGGAGCTTCTATCCTTAGGCTGAATGAGAGGCCGGCTCGACTCAGGAAGGAGGCAAAGGAACAGTTCTTCAGTGCATCTCGTGAAAGATAGAGGGACAAGTAAGAGTACACACAGAATATACGATGGAAAAAAAATATGATAGAAAGGGAGGGACTAGGGAGAGAGCGGTGTGTGTGTGTGTGTGTGTGTGTGTGTGTGTGTGTGTGTGTGTGTGTGTGTGTGTGAGTGCGTCTCACTGTTTCCTCGGTAACCAACGATAATCCATTCACCAATTTTGATCACCATAACTTGCTTATGTTGGAGACTCGCCACTGGCGAACGATAGCGCTATTTTCTCCTTCACTGAACTCGAAAGGAACTGCATTGTCGCTACCCTTATTTTTTTTTCCTGCCTTTTTTTCGCAATTTTCCTGGCTGCTTTTTTTTTTATACGTTCTTCCCCACTTTTATCGCCACTGTTTTGCTATTAAGTTTACTCTTCTTTGCTCTTGCTTTTTTAATGTTATTTGTTATTAACTTTGATGGTAATAATGATAAGATATAATTGATTGATCGTCGAGGTGATACACAAAACTTATATATGTATATGTAGTGTAGCAGCCTCTATATGTATATACATAAACTTTAGATATATAATTTCTTCTCTGATGGTCTTCTGGCAGCGCTCAGGTAGTCAGCCACGTCCACCATTTAGAACCATGCACTTGTCATAAGGCTGATGGGAAGGTGTTCAGTGTCTTTAATATGAACCCTCTGCATCTCAGGAATGAGGAGTTTACTGATGAGAGTATTAGTGTCCAGATTACAAACTTGCAAGTGTGTATCGCGTTTGTCTGGAGAGTGCAGTTTCAGATGAGTGTGTCTGTGAAATGGAAGTCAAAAATTATACTAAGAGGACGATAATTTGAGTTCTTGACCTGTCTTGTCGCAGTTTCAGATGAGTGTGTCTGTGAAATGGAAGTCAAAAATTATACTAAGAGGACGATAATTTGAGTTCTTGACCTGTCTTGTCGCAGTTTCAGATGAGTGTGTCTGTGAAATGGAAGTCAAAAATTATACTAAGAGGACGATAATTTGAGTTCTTGACCTGTCTTGTCGCAGTTTCAGATGAGTGTGTCTGTGAAATGGAAGTCAAAAATTATACTAAGAGGACGATAATTTGAGTTCTTGACCTGTCTTGTCGCAGTTTCAGATGAGTGTGTCTGTGAAATGGAAGTCAAAAATTATACTAAGAGGACGATAATTTGAGTTCTTGACCTGTCTTGTCGCAGTTTCAGATGAGTGTGTCTGTGAAATGGAAGTCAAAAATTATACTAAGAGGACGATAATTTGAGTTCTTGACCTGTCTTGTCGCAGTTTCAGATGAGTGTGTCTGTGAAATGGAAGTCAAAAATTATACTAAGAGGACGATAATTTGAGTTCTTGACCTGTCTTGTCGCAGTTTCAGATGAGTGTGTCTGTGAAATGGAAGTCAAAAATTATACTAAGAGGACGATAATTTGAGTTCTTGACCTGTCTTGTCGCAGTTTCAGATGAGTGTGTCTGTGAAATGGAAGTCAAAAATTATACTAAGAGGACGATAATTTGAGTTCTTGACCTGTCTTGTCGCAGTTTCAGATGAGTGTGTCTGTGAAATGGAAGTCAAAAATTATACTAAGAGGACGATAATTTGAGTTCTTGACCTGTCTTGTCGCAGTTTCAGATGAGTGTGTCTGTGAAATGGAAGTCAAAAATTATACTAAGAGGACGATAATTTGAGTTCTTGACCTGTCTTGTCGCAGTTTCAGATGAGTGTGTCTGTGAAATGGAAGTCAAAAAATGTACTAAGAGGACGATAATTTGAGTTCTTGACCTGTCTTGTCGCAGTTTCAGAAGAGTGTGTCTGTGAAATGGAAGTCAAAAATTATACTAAGAGGACGATAATTTGAGTTCTTGACCTGTCTTGTCGCAGTTTCAGATGAGTGTGTCTGTGAAATGGAAGTCAAAAATTATACTAAGAGGACGATAATTTGAGTTCTTGACCTGTCTTGTCGCAGTTTCAGATGAGTGTGTCTGTGAAATGGAAGTCAAAAAATATACTAAGAGGACGATTATTTGATTTCTTGACCTGTCTTGTCGAAATTCAAGTGTTTTGTTGTCAAGTCTGTGTTTGCTTAGGATGGAGGACCGGTGATTACATTTGCCTGGAGTGTAGCGGGAGTGGGGCTTTCTGATTTCTGCACGAAGGTTGAAGATGGTGGGTGGTTATGAAGTGGCCCATCAACTGAGAAAGGATTTCATTGGTAATGCAATTCTTTCGTCATGCATTATATCCATATGGAACATGCAGTCTCAGACACCGTTACTTGTGCCTAATTGAATTTACTGAGTTATGTATGTCTTTTGTCATGTCCTCCAGTATGGCAGTGACGGGCGTGTCATTCTGTAACACCTCCTGATATCTTCTTTTTAAGACTTATGATGTCTTTCAGTTGTATTCTTGTATGTGATGTACTTGATGTATTAAGAAAGTGGCGACTATTTCCGTTCGGTATTTTTACCTTTCCATCTTTTCCCCAGACTGATGGAATGTTTCATCATCCAGTGGATTGGGAATGATCTTAGCCATGAGGAAAATCAAGGCTGGATCGGGAATAAGGACAGTCAGAAGGATGAGGGTATGTTGGGAGAGGTAAGGGGAAGAGGATGTGTGTGTGTGTGTGTGTGTGTGTGTGTGTGTGTGTGTGTGTGTGTGTGTGTTGGGGGAAGGGAGGAGGAGGAGGAGGAGGAGGAGGATGGAAAGAGGGGTTTTTGGGGGAAGGGGTGTAAGAGACAAGGATCGTGTTATGAGGGAGCGATGGAGGAAGAGAGATTGATGGAAGCGGGGAAGGAGAGAAATGGTGATGGAAGGTGAGAGAGAGAGAGAGAGAGAGAGAGAGAGAGAGAGAGAGAGAGAGAGAGAGAGAGAGAGAGAGAGAGAGTATTAAAGCAGGAGACAGGCCGGATAGACTGAAGGTGTTTACCTCAAACCCTAAAGGGAAATCAGCCTGTGTCCTCTCCATAATAACATTTGATTACAGATAATAATTCCTCATTAGACCCCCGATCATAGTCTCTATCCAATCACCGCACTTGACGTGGTCTAGTGATGTAACGAACAAAGGATATTAGTTAGCACGACAAACAGTCCAGCTTTTCACGGGAACGATTCCTAATCCTAGGGAGGGGGGGGTAAAATGGAACCAGGAGGAGGAGCAACTGAGTCGAGAATGATTAGCGTTATCCACACGGTAAACATGATTGTCGACGAACGTCAAAGGTTTTCCCCCCCCATTTTCTTTTGAAGATGATGATTCGATTACCGTGTTTTGTGTTTCGTATCTCTCTCTCTCTCTCTCTCTCTCTCTCTCTCTCTCTCTCTCTCTCTCTCTCTCTCTCTCTCTCTCTCTCTCTCTCTCTCTCTCTCTCTCTCTTTCTCTCTCTCTCTCTCTCTTGCTCCGATGGAGTGATAGGTAATTAGGTAGATATCTGTTTACATTGATGGAGAAGAGATATATATATATGTATAACTATAGATGTCTCACTTTTAGATAAAGAAGCGGTGATATATATATATATATATATATATATATATATATATATATATATATATATATATATATATATATATATATATATATATATATTATATATATATATATATTCTCTCAAAAGTTCTTCAAAATTTGTAAAAAGTTATGTTTGCAGATGTCCCACTCGTGGGTAAGAGACGGTGATCCCTACTTCACACTCATCTCAAAAATATTCCAACGTCTTACCTTCTGGATCTGCAATAACATCAGTCAATATCAGTACAGGTCAGGCGTCACATTCCAGAAATATTGGCTTTCACAGCAGCCTTGTGTAAGAGCCGGGAGTACACGTGATACACATGGAGGTGAACTCCATATTTCCTTTCCTACCCCCAAGCAAAACCCGATGCGATGCTCAGTGGATTGTGGGACAAGAGGCGTGGGAAGTGCCGCGGGGGGCGACCTGGAAGAGTCCCAGGGTACAGAGCTGAAGAAGGAAGGGGTCGCGGCGTAACTGGTTTCTATAGGCAAAGTGGGTGAGGTCGAGAGAACACTAGGAGGAGGAGGAGGAGGAGGGTGGTGATGTAAGCACATCCGGGTTCATACAGTGTGGAGGGCGGAGTGATCGGTGGGAGGTTGGGAGAGGGAGATGAAGCGATTGGTTCGCCGTGGTCAGCGGGAAGGATGGTGGGGATTGTTAGACGTGTTTGAGAGGTGGAACGGTGGAGGTTGTTTGGTATGGTTGATCTGGTAGACTGGTGGAGGTTTTAGAATATGGTTGATCTGGTAGACTGGTGGAGGTTATTAGGTTTGGTTGATCTGGTAGACTGGTGGAGGTTTTAGAATATGGTTGATCTAGTAGACTGGTGGAGAAAGTTGCTTATGACTGAAAGGTAGTTTGACGGAGGTAATTGGTTCTAATCAGAGGATAGAATTTCGTTGTAATGTCTCTTGTTCGAGGGTAGATTAGTATATCACAGAGCACGGTCTTGTCAAAAAACTTCTCGCTTCAAAGGAGTATATATATATATATATATATATATATATATATATATATATATATATATATATATATATATATATATATATGTATATATATATATTATACATTATTCACTCTTCCTTCTAAAAAGATCGACCGCGTGTGATCCTTACGCCTTTCCACACATGAATCAAGCAGAAGTTAGCCTTTTAGAGTCTTGATGCTGGAAAGAGAAATCCCTTTTCATCCCCTTGGGTCTGGAGTCGTCTTTTTCACCCGGCCGAGTCCTAATGTGGCTTTCACCTCCAGCTCATAATCCTAGGGAAAGAGTGAGAGAGGCTGAGTGATTCTCCAGCCAGCCAGGTGGGTCGGAAGAGACACCGAGAGACGAAGTGGTGCTGGCTGATCCCGGGATAGGGAGATAGTGCCGAACTTCGGACGAGATGGGTGTTGAAGGAAGAGAGTCCAGAATCGAAGGCGCAAGAGACTGGGAAGAAAGAAAAGACTATGTGTATATTCAAGTATATATATATATATATATATATATATATATATATATATATATATATATATATATATATATATGTATATATATATATATATATATATATATATATATATATATATATATATATATATATATATATATATATATATAGTCACCTTTGGTGAAAATATATCACTTTCAGTTATCGTGAGTGTACATCTCCGTGAGGGAAGAACTTCTCGCTCCAAAGGAGTCCGTGTTTTACCTGCTTCTGATTGTAGCGCAGTCTTGACGCTGTAGGAACCCCATATGTGTATGATTATATATATATATATATATATATATATATATATATATATATATATATATATATATATATGCATGAAAGTAAGATCGAACAGAAAGAGTCCATCGTCTTCGTACAGTTAACCTCACTTGCAATGGGTTGTGTCGTGGATTTGACGAAGACGTATGAGTACAGGTGTACTTAACTAGTCGTGGCAGATCATCCACAGAGGGAAAAAGTTCCCTCGAGGACACGATAACTGTAGTTCCCTCGAGGACACGATAATACTAGTTCTCTCGAGGACACGATAATGGTAATTCTCTCGAGGACACGATAACAGTAGTTCTCTCGAGGACACGATAATACTAGTTCTCTCGAGGACACGATAATGGTAATTCTCTCGAGGACACGATAACAGTAGTTCTCTCGAGGACACGATAACAGTAGTTCTCTCGAGGACACGATAATACTAGTTCTCTCGAGGACACGATAATGGTAATTCTCTCGAGGACACGATAACAGTAGTTCTCTCGAGGACACGATAATACTAGTTCTCTCGAGGACACGATAATGGTAATTCTCTCGAGGACACGATAACAGTAGTTCTCTCGAGGACACGATAACAGTATTTCTCTCGAGGACACGATAATACTAGTTCTCTCGAGGACACGATAATGGTAATTCTCTCGAGGACACGATAACAGTAGTTCTCTCGAGGACACGATAACAGTATTTCTCTCGAGGACACGATAATACTAGTTCTCTCGAGGACACGATAATGGTAATTCTCTCGAGGACACGATAATACTAGTTCTCTCGAGGACACGATAATGGTAATTCTCTCGAGGACACGATAACAGTAGTTCTCTCGAGGACACGATAATGGTAATTCTCTCGAGGACACGATAATACTAGTTCTCTCGAGAACACGATAATGGTAATTCTCTCGAGGACACGATAACAGTAGTTCTCTCGAGGACACGATAGCAGTCGTTCCCTCGTGGACACGATAGCAGTCGTTTCGTCGAGAACAGATTCGTGACAAGAGTTTCTACCTTAGAACGACGGACGGTCTGGTGATTTTCGTTTCGGTTTCGCCTCCTTCACTTGCCGTCAGCAGTGACGACAGCCGGTGCAGTGATGGTAACACCATTCCAGGCTTTTCAGTTTCCTCTGTAAATATCTTTCTCTCTCTCTCTCTCTCTCTCTCTCTCTCTCTCTCTCTCTCTCTCTCTCTCTCTCTCTCTCACGACAACGGTTTCGTAAACACGTCCGTCTTACGTAATCCAAGTTCGTCCTTTCACTCTCCTCACTCTGAGTGACTTGAATAAAAAAGAGAAAAAAAAAAAGCTCATTTCGATCAAAAAAGAAAAAAAAAAAAAAAGAAATGCTCTTTCCAATCAGTATTCTACAGGATGACTTAGATCCGAACTTTGGTCCATTGACTCTTGTACGAGAGTCCGAGTTTTGCTTCGCGGCGAAATCGTGTCCAAAAATCATAAGTTCATCTGCCTTTTCTCAGACTTCGAGGAAGCTGGAAAAAAAAAAAAAGAAAAGGTACTTAGTTTATTCAAGCCTTAGTTCTTAATGTCGAACCGGATCAGATCCATTAACTGTCTGATTGACGAATGGCGATGACTCTCGACCATAGCCTTTGGGGCTAAAGGAACGAACACCCTCATTCATGTTTTGTCAGTGTGTGGAGACGACCTCCTCCCCCCTTCCTTCACCAGCCTCCCGTGTTGGTGTGGTACCCTCATCCCTCTGTCTGGAGCCTTGGCCGACGAGCTGCTCGGGCCCTTCACGGGTGTCGTTAGGGATGGCTTTCACGGACCTGAAGTGCGTTCCACTGTTGTGTATGTACATTAAAGAGTATGAACCGAAGATGAAGGGGGTTGGGGAAATAGGGGGCTGTCAGAATGCCTTTTCAAGTCACCCAGGGGAGCTCTTTGTCCCCCTCTCTCTCTCTATATATATATAGGAGGAAAAGAGGTAGGAAGGGGAGTTAAAGGGGTAATAAGATATTGAGAGGCTGGCAAGGATCATGATGTAAACAGATATGGGTATAGGGGGAGTAGGATATAGAGGAGGTAGAGAAGGACTAAAGAAGAAAGTGAGGGGAAAAAGCGAGGGAGGGGATGATGAATGGGGCAAACTTAAGTTGCGAAAGAGGACGTGAAAAGGCATTAGGAAAAGGTAGATGGTGGGAGTAACGAGAGAGAGAGAGAGAGAGAGAGAGAGAGAGAGAGAGAGAGAGAGAGAGAGAGAGAGAGAGAGAGAAATGTGTTCATATATAATGTGTGTTTCATCACACAAGGTCAGCTGTACTTAATCATAAGCTTAAGCATGTTTCGTGCATTCGCGATCACTGGTTTAGTCGGAACGTATTAAAAAAAAAAAGTTGATTGTATATCAACGAGTCAACAGTGGGGTTAGACGGTTCAAACTACCGAGTTTGTACTCAGCCACTGTACTCAGGCTTAATAAATATGTCATACTCAGGGCCGCCCCCCCAAAAAAAAGAGGTTTGAGTAGTAGTGTTTAGAGTTGAGTTATCATCCTCGAGGGGGGTTGAACGTCTTCCTGCACCCTAACTTTGAAGCTGTAGCTGTTTTTTCATCGCATCTCACAGCGCTTTAACTCCGCCTGGCGCCAGTGTCTCATAACCAGGCTGTCGGGGAAACACTTGACCCCCCCCACACACCCACAAAAAGAAGAGAGAGAGAGAGAGAGAGAGAGAGAGAGAGAGAGAGAGAGAGAGAGAGAGAGAGAGAGATTAAGACTCCAGCAGATAAATTTATGGTGGTTCGTCTGCCTTTGCAGCAGTAGGTCATGCAGAGCCCAAAGTTATATATATATATATATATATGTTTGTGAGTCTAGAAATGATGATGCCTGTAATTTCTATGAGCTACGATGTATTATATTATTTCCCCCCCCCCGCACATTATAACCCAAATAAGAATTTCAGTTTCGGAGTAGAATTTTCTCGTGAAAAATCTTGTTGCAGGCGCCATATGAGGTAGGGATGATATATAATCAGCGTAGATAAACAGACACTGGTAATTTGCAAGGCATAACACACATAATCTTGTGTAAATAATTACTGTAATCTCCGTGATATTCACTAAGAGGAGCATTATAGGAATTATTAAAGCAATAATTACACGCGTGATGAAGAGGAACGAGTGCTTATCATGGCAATGAAGGAATGAACACGGAATTACCAGCCATAGCCTTGTCTCACAGTGGGTTAGCCCTCACTACACCAGCTGCAGCTGGTGATAAGGTAAGATGTCTCGCATCAACTCCAACCGCAGCTTGGTATTAGAGTAAGTCGTCCCTCCCCTGCAGCAGTAACCGCAGCTTGGTATTAGAGTAAGTCGTCCTCCCGCCCTGCAGCAGTAACAGCAGCCTGGTATGAGAGTAAGTCGTCCCTCCCCTGCGGCAGTAAGTGCATCTTGGTATGAGAGAGAGAGGGACATCCAGCGCAGTACTAACCAGACCCCGAGGCTGCCGATGGTTTGTCCTCGGCAAACACCAAGTCACAACTCCATCATCTGCAGCAGCGTCTCCTCCCTGATCATAGCCCATTGAACACGACGGTCCGAACCTCGGTTATGATGGCTTCGACCTGTAACGCTACTCTAAAAGTTCAGGTCAAAAGTTAGGTCATTGTAACTCAAGGGTCGTGCCATCGTGCTCAAGGGTCGTAATCTTCGTGCTCAAGAGTCGTAATCATCGTGCTCAAGGGTCGTAACCATCGTGCACAAGGATTCGTATCATCGTGCTCAGGGGTCGTGTCGTGTCGTCGTGCTCAAGGGTCGTAATCATCGTGGTCAAGGGTCGTGTCGTGTCGTCGTGCTCAAGGGTCGTAATCATCGTGCTCAAGAGCTTAAGCGGGAGCCTGTGTCCTCCCCCCAAGCCGTGGCAATGGGACTGACCAGCTGCGGCTTTGATGTCTCGTCTCTTGACCTTCGCCACTTGATTGAACTCGCGTCTGAAGGATGCTCCCTACTGCTTCCTTTCAAACACAGAGGCTTCAAGTGAACTCCATTTACCTCTGCCAGAGAGCCTCCCGCTGCAGGAAGGTGGGAGGTGGAAGGGGGTCTTATGTGTCGTTAGAATAGCTTTCCATTTTGGGCCAGCGATCTCAGAAAATATATACAATGTTAACAAGGGACAACTATGGCTCTCTCTATAATAGGGCATTTCCATTGGAGGATCTTTACGTAGCATTTCACAGATGTAAGATTTCTTCTTTTCCTCCGACGCCAGCAAATATGAGCAGATCTCTCACTCCACGTCCAAAAGAGAGATCTAAAGTCATGTATCTTTCTTTTCGTCTAAGATGCTGCAGTTTCTAGGAAATTTTGACTTCCATTAAGAGACGGTGACGATAATGGAACGGCTGGAGGAGGTGGACGCGTGAGGTGGACGCGTATCTTAGCACCGCTCGATGGTAAGGGGTTGGTAGCGTCCAAGAACATCTACTGGAGGACTGTGCCTCTGTTCCTCAGGTGTGGAAATCGATACGGTAGGGGGGAGAGAGAGAGAGAGAGAGAGAGAGAGAGAGAGAGAGAGAGAGAGAGAGAGAGAGAGAGAGAGAGAGAGAGAGGCACATTTAAAAAGAAAAAAAGCCTCAGAGAAAAAAATTAACGCGAGGGAGATCGAATAAGGGGACACACAACCCAGATGTTTCGGGGAACTAAAGTCCAGATCGTCATCAACGTTTACCTTATATGAACATCGTAACTTAACCTCATCACAGTACGTGTCTAAGGCCAGATGGAAGAAGAAGAAGAAAGAAACGCTCTTGAAGCGTTGGCATGACTTCAGCCCTTAGCACCTCCTAGAACCTGTGGACTAGCCCTTACCTCCAGGAATACGAAAAGGAGAGGTTTTTCTATCCTGTAAGGGAAGGAGGAAATACAAGATTAGGAAAGAAAAGAAAAGAAAAAAAAGATCGGAAGGAAGATGAATTATGGGTGATACACCTCGTCACCAAAAAGGGTCATTGACCTCTACATATAACCATGAGGGTGCGATCGTACACACCAGAGACAAGGAGGTAGAAAGACGGACTTATGGAGACACGGGCCTCTGTTCTGCCACGGTCGATTATGGTCTGTCTGTTGACCACTGTAGGTCAGGCACATCACATTATCTTCCTCCCTGTCGTTGCCAATTAGTATTATTCATTTTTCCCCCGTATATATAGAGAGAGAGAAAGATGTGTTGGTGTTTTTTCAAACTTAAAAAAAAAGGGGGAAATGATACGATGTCTGTATAAAGATGTTTTGTAGATATGGTGAAGTTCAACCGTTGGAGAGATGCCTCATAATATGATACACACACACACACACACACACACACACACACACACACACACACACACACACACACACACACACACACACACACACACACACACACACATATATATATATATATGTATATATATATATATATATATATATATATATATATATATATATATATATTTATATATTTATATATAATGTCTCATATATCAACTAGAGGTTAGTGAGAGATGTCTCAGGGGCCCATGCCATGCACGTATTCATTAAAGAAACCACAATACACACACTAATTATTTAAATTAGTCCTACACCGGGGACTTGTTGTAACAACAGAGATTCCTTGATAAACAAGATTGGGTCATGCTAACTGTTAGGGACTCGTCGGGTAATCCTGAAGTTATTTCCTGTAATGAGAGGTCAGTTGCACGTTTAACCAAAATGCCATTGCGATGAATGGGTGAAGTTCCCAAGATCATACAACGTGAGTTGAGAATACGTTTGTAGATTTCTTGAGGTAATTAACATCTCTGTTTGACTTAGAGCAGTTTTTCCATACAATTCATTCGGTGATTTTTTTTTTTTTCATATTTTTTCGATGTGTTATAAGAAAAAAAACTCAGAATAAATCTCGACATATTTCTCGAAGATCAGACTGAAATTGGATCGAAATTTAAGGTTAGATTTTATCCCTCATCAGGTGGTGGCTGTGTGCTTCTGTTTACTTCGGTTTTACCGACGATTTATTGGGAATCGTTCACTCAAGCAGTTGCTGTCTATTGCCTCTTGTATTCTCCTTGACCAGCTCTCAAAGGAGAATTTTGTTTAGCCTTGTGTGGTAATCGCACTCGTATCCTCTTTAGTGTCTCAGAATGTCATCAGATGCTGCTCATGCAATTTCATGTATAACTTATATTTCTAAATTGCCCTTGATTCGTCCCATCTTCCTTTTTGCTCTAGTGTAGATAAGGACGATTGCTGATCTTAAACTCACATAGGCATGTCTGCAAATTCTTGTCGTGTAAGAGGCCCCCGATAGCCTTTGCCATTCTTGTAGTGTTTGGTAGAGAAAGAAACGAGTCACTCAGAAGTGCTGTGTTTATATGGGAGTTCAATGAACATCTTCAGGGCTTTAATACATAAACAAAGAAATAGAAACAGTGTGCATCTTTGCGGAATCTTTTCCTTCCATTTAACAAAAAGTCCTGAAATGGCTCTAGAAACTTTTTTTCTTTCAAAAAAAATGAAAAGAAAAAATCTTGGAAAAAAAAGAACGGTTGAACTTGGCTGGAGTAGTGGTTTTGTGTTACTGTTAAACTTCACTGATTATATCCTAATTTGAAAACTTCCTCCTTTCCAGACACTACCGTCAGATTAGCTTCGTTCTGATGTTACTTTGTATAAACTAACTTTTTGCCTCTTACCTTCAGGACTGTATGAAATGATTGGCTTTAAACGTCTGAAACCAGTTGTCGTTTTCTTTGGTCGTCTTTGTCCATCGGCATCATTGACATACTAACACTAATTTGTTACGATTCGAGGGGGGGCATGTGGGCGAGTGGACCACCTTCCCTGACGAACTCCTTGGTACCTACCCTTGGTAGGAAGAATCTATCATTTAGATCAGTGAATATATGGGTATCCCTAGTGCGTGACTGGTCTCTCAAGCTCTCTCATGTCTAGCACCTTTTACAGCGCCTCCGTCAAGTTAGCGGAACCTCGAGGCGTGAATGGTTTCCAAATTCATTCCTCTGGCTGGATGCTCCCTGGCGGGGCGCGTCGTCACCTCTACTTCTTTTTTTTTTTCTTCTAAAATGAAGAGAATTGTCATCGTCGACCAGAGACAACACGAAGGAGAGACATCTCATGTGTGTGATGTGCTCGCAGCACAGAAAACGATCATTACACCGGTGAGCGATAGGTTTCATAATGACCACCCGTAAACTTTCAAGAGGCTGGTATGCTGTCAGATTGGTTCGTCCTCGTGTCATATTATGTCAGGTTTGAAGGTGTAGAGATCGTTTTTGTGCTGTGTTCACCCAGGCAATGGAGCCTTTCAGAAGGTTCTCTATGCTGTTATGAGAGTACGATCCTAATGGTAATAATAATTCTCCAGGACGTCAGACACCATAATGCACACTGGGTCATTACCGGCTGGCACGCCAGTTAAGTCGCCTCGTCTTCAGAGGAGTGATGGAAGGAGGAAGACTGTGTGTACAGAGCGACGTGATGTAACGACGCCCTCTGATGATGAATCCATAACGACAGCGGTCAGAAAGAGATCGGTCTCTGGAATGTGTTCCTAAAGGAATGCTGGGAACACAAGCTCTCATGCATGGTGTTCAAGACGGCTCCGTGCGTACCACTTCTTGCTTTGTTGGGATTGTCGAGATCTATATAACCAAAGCTGTTATTGCTTGGAGGAGAGTAATGGAGACTGGGATCCATTTTCTTCGCCTGTGGAAAACTCCGCGGCGCCCATGCTACACACACACACACACACACACACACACACACACACACACACACACACACACACACACAGAACTAGGCAGCCCAATCCCAAGACTGACTGACAAAGGCTAGCGACGCCCAGTTTTCTCTGGTGGGCATTCTGCATTTGACTGTTGATACATTTGAAATATATTCAGGGTATATATATTTATATATGAATATATATATATATATATATATATATATATATATATATATATATATATATATATATATATATATATATATATATATTATCCCTGGGGATAGGGGAGAAAGAATACTTCCCACGTATTCCCTGAGTGTCGTAGAAGGCGACTAAAAGGGGAGGGAGCGGGTGGCTGGAAATCCTCCCCTCTCGTTTTTTTCAATT
>NC_092236.1:13927017-13947017 GCF_036320965.1 Panulirus ornatus | reverse complement strand
GCCTGAACATGCAGGAGGGTGAAAGGAAGGCAAGGAATAGAGTGAATTGGAGCGATGTGGTATACCGGGGTTGACGTGCTGTCAGTGGATTGAATCAAGGCATGTGAAGCGTCTGGGTTAAACCATGGAAAGCATGTGTATGGGGGTGGGTTGGGCCATTTCTTTCGTCTGTTTCCTTGCGCTACCTCGCAAACGCGGGAGACAGCGACAAAGCAAAAAAAAAAAAAAAAAAAAAAAAAAATATATATATATATATATATATATATATATATATATATATATATATATATATATATATATATATACAGAGAGAGAGAGAGAGAGAGAGAGAGAGAGAGAGAGAAGGTTGTATTATTCGTTTATCATATTTTCGTTTGATTTCATGAATGTTAGGGCACCGTCTCCACCGTACGTACATGGAAACACGCACATAAATGAAATGGATGTGAAATAGATAAATGAATGCGTGATATATATATATATATATATATATATATATATATATATATATATATATATATATATATATATATATCTACTCTCGATGGCAACACATGCAAGCAACACAGTCAACCGCCAAGCGATCACTTTCCCTCATGTGTGTTGCGCCGCTAGCGTCGTTTTCTGTTGCCAGTATTTTTGTTGTACGGGGAAATGAGATCCCCAGTATTGGTGGTGTGTCCTTGCCTCTGGCTTTGGTGGTGTGTCCCCTGACATCGCTGGTGCAGGATATTATCCTGACCTCCCTCCTAAGAACTCCTACTACCGTCTCCCGATCGATTCTCTTTATACTCAAAATCTACCGAAGTGAAGAGCGAGGGTTGATGTTTCTTGAGTCACCTCGATTTCGCCTTTCATTTATTTTCCCCCGAATATAACTGGAGGTTTGTCTGATATCAGTGAAGCTCTGTCGCTCTCTCGTGAGATGCAACCCGTCCTCCTCCTCCTCCTCCTGCCTCTTCATATTCGCTTTATCTCGTCTTATTGCATCTTCTCCGAGGCACCATACACGATCCTATTCTCTCTTTTCAGCTTGGAAACTTCAGAATGCGTCTGTTGGGTATTCAAACTCTCTTAAGTCTCTCCATTTGCTACACTTACATTTTTTTCTTTCTCCCTCGATTTCTCTCATGTTCGTTTTGGTCATGTGAATAGTTATCATGATTTCTTTTCGTTCCTTCTCTTGCATATTTCTGATGGGGGATCTTTCGTCTCTTCCTTCGTGGTTTGTAAGCATGTTACCCTATCTCCTGCCTTGCTATCCTTGAAATTATCATGGTTGACCTCTCGTCTAGGCCTTATCTTTAGTATCTTTTCTTGCCAGAAATTCTTGCAGCGTGTTTTCCCACTGTGACAGTCTTACTCTCTCCGTCCCGTAAGGGAAGGGTAGGTAGGGGAGGTCTTTCCCGAAGGCCAGTGATCATAGACTGATCTGCTTTGGACCATCTCTTGCAACAAGTCTTTCTCCAGTCTTTCCTCCCACATTTCAGGGTCATTCGGTATAATGTAGCAGCTGCCTCCCTTTGCCTTCCAGCCAGCCATCTCATCCCCCACTGCTCTGCCTTAGTTCTGTGTGTGTCCCCCCCAGTCATTCTCAGTCGGTCCTCCGTTACCTTACGAAACCCGTGACCCCATTTCATTCACCGTTCAGTCAGACTGTCAACCCTGGTCTAGTTCTCTTGGTTGGAGGTTTCAACACCTTTCTACTCTTGTCCTCAACTTTTCTAACCTCAATACTTGAAATTCAATTCTTTCACTGCTGCCGTTGGTCTGTGTTGATCACAGGCGCTGTCGACCAACTTGGGTTGTACACACACACACACACACACACACACACACACACACACACACACACACACACACACACACCCATGTAATATAGACCCGTTAGTCCATCTTCCATCATAATAAACTATAAACTGGTCATTGCAGCTTTCTTCACCACATAGTGTAAACAAGTCATTATAACCTTGAAAGAAAATGTATTTTACACGGTGCTTTCCAAGCCCTGTTGAATGTAAATGACTTGAAGCCACCGTAGATCACAGAGATAAGTAACAAAATCTCGCACACATTTTTCGCAAGTAAACTGCTTGTCACTGTGGATAATACAGTATAATCATAGAATCATATAATGATATAATTACACAATTATCTATTATCTGATAATGACTCGAAATTTAATTATTTCAAGTACAGTAAAACCCATTGTTAATATCAGCAAGCAAGGATTAAAAAAAGACGCTTCTACCGCCGGGGAATAAGATTTATTTGTATTTCCTATGAATAGTTATATGTTCTCTTTGTGTATTTTTGACGAGTGGCTCGTAATTCTGTCTTAATGACCATTGCTCTTTGATAGCCATTCGATCCAGCCACGTGCATTGGGCGTGCGTGTAAAACGAAACACTTCCAACCATTTCATCTGAGATGTCGAAAATGAATTCCCTATGGGGGGTGAAAAAGTGAAAAAATCAGACCCCCAGTGGACGAATGGTCAAGCCTCCACCTGTACAGGAGAGTCGACAGGACCCAGCCCTCACCCATGCCATGCAAATGAATGCAAATGTTCTCCTGTCATATCCTATCAAGGGCCCGGTAACGTAGCGCTTGAGGTGTGGGGTAATCTCTATGCCCGCCACTACCCCCCCAAACACCCAATACTGTGAGGGGAAAGGTGTGTGTGTGTGTGTGTGTGTGTGTGTGTGTGTGTGTGTGTGTGTGTGTGTGTGTGTGTGCGCGTGTCTTCCCCCATTGACGTGGATGGAGTTCCACACAACTAAAGGGAGAGGTAGTGTCTCCTCTATTGACGTGGGTGGAGTTGTACACCACTTAAGTAAAGGGAGGTGTGTGTGTGTGTGTGTGTGTGTGTGTGTGTGTGTGTGTGTGTGTGTGTGTTCTTCATTGACGTGGGTGGAAGAGATTTCCTCCCGCACTTGACGTGGTTGGGGTTGTACACAACTGTAGGTAGAAGGAGGGGAGGAGGGCGTTTGGTAAGTAGATGGGTAAATTACCAGATAGATAGTTCTTCTCATAAGAAACAGAACCAGGTGAAAGTACTTATTTTCCCCCCAAGGTTCCAGGTTAATACTAGGTGGAACTGCTTGATGATTTAGGTACCAGGTACAAGGTAGACAATGCCAGGTACCAGGCCAGCAGGTAGTACCAGGCAAACAGGCAGGCAGACAGGCAATACCAGGTACAAGGTTGGGGATTACCACCTACCACCATCTGCTGCTACCAGGTACCAGTTCAGGCCGTCCCGGTGTGAAACTGGGACTGATACCATCATGGTGAACCACCCACTGACAAACACATCCAACAGTTAGTTGAAGTTCTATTGTTGCAGATATTGTTTCCCTGTGTTGCTTTGAGTTCCAATACACACACACTCTCTCTCTCTCTCTCTCTCTCTCTCTCTCTCTCTCTCTCTCTCTCTCTCTCTCTCTCTCTCTCTCTCTCCCTCTGGTGTAAGTGTTCACTCTCAAAATGCTATTTCCCGTTCAGCTGAGCTCTTTGCTCTCCACAATCGTGTAGGCTAACGCGCATTTAAAGTCTCATCATTGTGTCGGGCATGTTGCGATTGAAAGAGATTTTTTTTTGATTGGAGTCGTATTACATATATATAGTGATTATATCTATGTTTATTTGTCACAAAGTAGAAAATACTTATTGACTAATGATTATGTATATATATATATATATATATATATATATATATATATATATATATATATATATATATATATATATGTATATACATATATATATCTTTCTTTCATACTATTCGCCATTTCCCGCGATAGCGAGGTAGCGTTAAGAACAGAGAACTGGGCCTTTGAGGGAATATCCTAACCTGGTCGCCTTCTCTGTTCCTTCTTTTGGAAAGAGAGAGAGAGAGAGAGAGAGAGAGAGAGAGAGAGAGAGAGAGAGAGAGAGAGAGAGAGAGAGAGAGAGAGAGAGCTGGGGATAGGATAGAAGCAATACTATCCACGTCTTCCCTGCTTGTCATAGAAGGCGACTCCGTGGGGATAGAACGAGGAGGGAGGGTGGGGGGTGGTACACATCCTCCCCTCTTGTATTAAATTCTACAAAGAGGTACAGCAGAAGGAGCCAAGCGAGGATTCTTACCCTCTTTAAGTCGTTTTCAGAATTGCCTTGATGTCTTTCATAACACTGATATCCTTAGAATTACATTGACATCTTTAGAATTACGTTGATGTCTTTAATAGCATTAGTATCATTAGAATTACATTGATACTATTAGAATTACGTTGATGTCTTTAATAGCATTAGTATCATTAGAATTACATTGATACTATTAGAATTACGTTGATGTCTTTAATTGCCTTAATATCCTTAGAATGACATTGATATTATTAGAATTACGTTGATGTCTTTAATGGCATTAGTATCCTTAGAATTACATTGATACCATTAGAATTACTTTCATGTCTTTAGAATTACATTGATGTTATTGGTAGAAGAAGGAGGAGGACAAAAAAGCCCGTCAAATATAAGTGCAGGAAAAGTCCACGTTTTCATTGGAGGCATAATAGAAATACCGGTGTTGTAACGTCTATTTTCCTTTCATTTCTCTATGCGCCGGGAACCTTTATTTGCTTTTGCGATAAGTTAGTGCTTTGTGCCACTGTTGCCCGTGGTCTTTATCATGCGAAATATTTTTTCAGTGTGTGTGTGTGTGTGTGTGTGTGTGTGTGTGTATATGTGTGTGTGTGTGTGTGTGTGTGTGTGTGTGTGTGTGTGTGTGTGTGTGTGTGTTTGTTTATCCTATAGTTTTCATGTTTTTGTGTGCAATAGATTTATCTTCCTGTGTTTGTGCTTGGGTATTTGATTTTCGTATGTTTGTGTCTTTGTGTATATCTATATTTCTTTTTTGTGGCTGTGCCTCGTGTCTAAATCATGGAGGAAGATGAATGATGTAAGAAATGAACGCGACCAACATGTCAGATAGGAACACAGAACTAGGTTTCCTCTCGTAGGCGTTGGCTGACATTTTCTGTTCAGATTTAAATGTTTTTTTTCATTAAATTTTGGATTCACTGAAAAAACTGAGGTTAGTTTTATATCAATGTGTGTTCTGACCGATAGCAGTCATGATAAATATTTTTTTTAAGAAAATTTATTATTTTTTTTTTCATACCGATGGTGTTTTTAGAACACTGTTGCTGTGGTAGTTTATGTGGCGAGTGTTATTGGAACGTCATTCTTGCCACATGCCGCCCGCGTGTTTAACTGTCGAATTGGGTGGGTGTGTTCGGCGCAGAGAAGGTTTTGGTTTGAGTGGCAAGTACTTGTGAGAGCTGCCGGAGGATATTGTGGTACTCAGTGAGCTGGGCAGCTGGTATGAAGGACAGATTCAGCGTTTCCTCAATCTTTCTCTCTCTCTCTCTCTCTCTCTCTCTCTCTCTCTCTCTCTCTCTCTCTCTCTCTCTCTCTCTCCTTCTCTGGACAGTGTGAGTCAGCGCTTCAGAGGCTGTCAAGTTTCACTCTTGTGGGCCCAGGTTGTTGTTCTTCTTCTTATCCCCGCCCGAACCACACCCTTGACGATTGGTTAGAATATACGACTCGCTTGCTCCTTGTAAAGTATAGAGTCTATAGAGTCTTCTGCGGTGAGCGCGACGCTCTAGCCCTACCACTGATCAATATCTCGTGGGAGTGGGTTTCCCTCTTCCTTTCCTGCTCCCTTGCCAACTCTTACCACTGGTTCCTCTCCCTCTCCTTCCTCCCTCGTCAGCTCCTGTCACTGCCATAATCTCTCACCACCTCTCACTCATGTGTCTCACGCCCTCCCCTGATCCCCGTGTGCGCCGCCTGTCACCGTTGTGCCACCTGCCATCACCGTTGTGCCGCCTGCCATCAACGTTGTGCCACCTGCCATCACCGTTGTGCCGCCTGCCATCACCGTTGTGCCACCTACCATCACCGTTGACCCCTCCACCCCCCATGTAATCCCTCTCCCCTTCCTACCATCACTCGCCACCTTCACCCGCCACCTCCACCACCACCACTGTGGGACCAGCGCCCTCCACTCGACCTACACTCGCTGCGTACCACCACCTTGGAAATCCAGTGGCTACCCGTACTCCTCCACCTCCCCTTTTGAAAATCCAGTGGCTACTTCTGCTCCTCTACCTCCCCTTCTTCTTCTTCCTCCCGTCAACAGTCACGACTCACCATCACCCAAACATCCACTGCCCCATCACCTAAACCCCCCTTCTGCAGTCTTTGAATAAAACCCATGTCTATCACTGCCTCTTGCAACTTCATCGTCATCATCATCTTCATCGTCATTGTCATCATCATCATCATCATCATCATCGTCATCATTTATCGTTCGTTGAACCTCTTCCAACTCATGGTCACCTTCACCCACCTACATTACTGCCACCACCACCACCCACCTACACCACCACCACCCACCTACACCGTCACCCACCACGCCATTCGTCAACCACCGTAAAGCCAAGAGATGAACTACAGTTTTCCTAAAGGAAAAAAAAAAAGGAGAACAAAAAGAGTCTAAATCCAATTTTTTGGGGGGAGGATGACCCCCTGCACAGGTTTCCTTACTGCCCTTTGATTGACGAACGTGTGGGGCAGTAATCCGACTTCTGGAAAGGGAGACGACAGGGAGACGAGAGAGAGAGAGAGAGAGAGAGAGAGAGAGAGAGAGAGAGAGAGAGAGAGAGAGAGAGAGAGTCTCCTCAGGGTTCAGAAGGGGAAGAGTACTTTGAGGATTTCTTTGAGAAACCTCGCCTGAGGTAAACTTCGAACGGAGTATATGGGATGTAACAGTCGAGGGTTAGGACCATATATATATATATATATATATATATATATATATATATATATATATATATATATATATATATATATATATATATATATTCCTGTGAGTCCACGGGGAAAATGAAACACGATAAGTTCCCAAGTGCACTTTCGTGTAATAATCACATCCTCAGGGGAGACACAAGAGAGAAATACAACAGTCAGTTGATATACAACGAAGAGACGTAGCTAGGACGCCATATATATATATATATATATATATATATATATATATATATATATATATATATATATATATATAACCAGTGAAAGTGAGCTGCGAGGGTTGTGTGGAGGATGGGAATTCAGATGACGCGTGTCCCTGCATCAGTGACATCTGTTGAAGAGGATATTCAAAAACGAAGACAGACGTCACGTGCCGGATGCGGGTCAAAGAAGTTGGGAAACTAGCGCTTTCCAACGAACTTTTTAAAGTTTATTACATTTCAATATCAGAATCATTTTGTCATATATATATATATATATATATATATATATATATATATATGAGGTGGAAAGATGGAGTGAAAAAGATTTTGTGTGATCGGGGCCTGAACATGCAGGAGGGTGAAAGGAGGGCAAGGAATAGAGTGAATTGGAGCGATGTGGTATACAGGGTTTGACGTGCTGTCAGTGGATTGAATCAAGGCATGTGAAGCGTCTGGGGTAAACCATGGAAAGCTGTGTAGGTATGTATATTTGCGTGTGTGGACGTGTGTATGTACATGTGTATGGGGGGGGGGGGGGTTGGGCCATTTCTTTCGTCTGTTTCCTTGCGCTACCTCGCAAACGCGGGAGACAGCGACAAAGTATAAAAAAAAAAAAAAAAAAAAAAAAAAAAAAAATATATATATATATATATATATTATATATTTATTCATTTACTTTGCTTTGTCGCTGGCCCAACCCACCCCCATACTCATGTATATACATACACGTCCACACACGCAAATATACATACCTATACATCTCAGTGTACACATATATATACACACACAGACATATACATATATACACATGTACATAATTCATACTGTCTGCCCTTATTTATTCCCATCGCCACCTCGCCACCCTTGGAATAACAACCCCCTCCCCCCTCATGTGTGCGAGGTAGCACTAGGAAAAGACAACAAAGGCCCCATTCGTTCACACTCAGTCTCTAGCTGTCATGTAATAATGCACCGAAACCACAGCTCCCTTTCCACATCCAGGCCCCACAGAACTTTCCATGGTTTACCCCAGACACTTCACATGCTCTGGTTCAATCCAGAAACTTCAGCCTAAGTCAAGTACCCGTCTGTCGACCAGCCCTAAGGGATGATGAACAGCTAGGTTGCCTGTAAGTCGAATGCCGCACCAAAGACTCGAACCCGGTTGGGCCCGCGAGTGAATCATTCTCAACGACGCTAATCACTACGTCACGGAAGCACACACACACACACACACACACACACACACACACACAATGGATCTGATTTGATCAGCGTTTCAGAATATTTATATTAAACCTGTTCAGATCCCAGTCTGGTTTTGTCCTTCCTCAAGTCACTTGATAATGAAGAGCGTCGGAGTCGCATTCCAGGGATTAGAATATCATCGAATATCTGTGGCGAATATCTCTATCGGGACACAGCTGAATCTTCCTCCCTTCTTGAGTAGGATTTAGCTCATACTGTCGACTCTGTCTTTCTCTCTTTTCTGTGGGAAGTATTCCAATGATGGTGCTGTTCACTCTTGCCCTCGGTCTGGAGGAAGTATCTCGCAGGTAGAGGGAGGTAAAGAGGGATATTTTCCCCCTCAAACACTCACGAATATCACTTGATGCGTGGATACCCATCACTTAGTCAAAGGGTTGGTGAGGGGGTACATATTTTTTTCATTCTCACGTATTCGTAGGCGGAGTGGAGGAGCTGGAGGAAGAGAGAGAGAGAGAGAGAGAGAGAGAGAGAGAGAGAGAGAGAGAGAGAGAGAGAGAGAGAGAGAGGCAATGGATTAGTCATGAACGCACATGAAACTTGCCGGAGCGACGCATCCAAAGGCATTATCCTTTTAAACCGCGGGAACAGAGATTGTGCTTCTCCCTCTTCCCACTCCCTCCCTCCCACTCCCTCCTCCCACTCCCTCCCTCCCACTCCATAAGCCATTTGCAGGAAGGTAATCAAAGAAACATGGAGGGAGATCGTGTCGAAAAGTTTTGTTGTTTTTTTTATTTAAAAAAGAAAAAATAGAAAAAATTGTACGAAAGGAAAAGCAAACGTGATGCGACAGCGGGTGTATGACTCCGTCGAGTTCGTGGGCGAGTGAGATACGAGTGACTGGGGACGCCAGTGTGGACACTGCCTGGAAAGGGGGGAGAGGAGGGTGTATGTGCTATACACTGTAGAGAGATGACTGTCCTTACTGTGAAGTCTATTCGTCTCTCAACATGTCTGTATAGTTCTCTGTCAACATGTCTGTATAGTTCTCTGTCAACATGTCTGTATATTTCTCTCTCAACCTGTCTGTATAGTTCTCTGTCAACATGTCTGTATATTCCTCTGTCAACATGTCTGTATTTTCCTCTGTTAACATGTCTGTATATTTCTCTGTAAACATGTCTGTATAGTTCTCTGTCAACATGTCTGTATAGTTCTCTGTCAACATGTCTGTATATTTCTCTCTCAACCTGTCTGTATAGTTCTCTGTCAACATGTCTGTATATTCCTCTGTCAACATGTCTGTATATTCCTCTCTCAACATGTCTGTATATTTCTCTGTCAACATGTCTGTATTTTCCTCTGTCAACATGTCTGTATTTTCCTCTGTCAACATGTCTGTATTTTCCTCTGTCAACATGTCTGTATATTTCTCTGTCAACATGTCTGTATATTTCTCTGTCAACATGTCTGTATATTTCTCTGTCAACATGTCTGTATATTCCTCTGTCAACATGTCTGTATATTTCTCTGTCAACATGTCATGTCTGTATATTTCTCTGTCAACATGTCTGTATATTCCTCTGTCAACATGTCTGTATATTTCTCTGTCAACATGTCTGTATATTTCTCTGTCAACATGTCTGTATTTCTCTGTCAACATGTCTGTATATTTCTCTGTCAACATGTCTGTATATTTCTCTGTCAACATGTCTGTATATTTCTCTGTCAACATGTCTGTATATTTCTCTGTCAACATGTCTGTATATTTCTCTGTCAACATGTCTGTATATTTCTCTGTCAACATGTCTGTATATTTCTCTGTCAACATGTCTGTATATTCCTCTGTCAACATGTCTGTATATTTCTCTGTCAACATGTCATGTCTGTATATTTCTCTGTCAACATGTCTGTATATTCCTCTGTCAACATGTCTGTATATTCCTCTGTCAACATGTCTGTATATTTCTCTGTCAACATGTCTGTATTTCTCTGTCAACATGTCTGTATATTTCTCTGTCAACATGTCTGTATATTTCTCTGTCAACATGTCTGTATATTTCTCTGTCAACATGTCTGTATATTCCTCTGTCAACATGTCTGTATATTTCTCTGTCAACATGTCATGTCTGTATATTTCTCTGTCAACATGTCTGTATATTCCTCTGTCAACATGTCTGTATATTCCTCTGTCAACATGTCTGTATATTTCTCTGTCAACATGTCATGTCTGTATATTTCTCTGTCAACATGTCTGTATATTCCTCTGTCAACATGTCTGTATATTTCTCTGTCAACATGTCTGTATATTTCTCTGTCAACATGTCTGTATTTCTCTGTCAACATGTCTGTATATTTCTCTGTCAACATGTCTGTATATTTCTCTGTCAACATGTCTGTATATTTCTCTGTCAACATGTCTGTATAGTTCTCTGTCAACATGTCTGTATATTCCTCTGTCAACATGTCTGTATATTTCTCTGTCAACATGTCATGTCTGTATATTTCTCTGTCAACATGTCTGTATATTCCTCTGTCAACATGTCTGTATATTTCTCTGTCAACATGTCTGTATATTTCTCTGTCAACATGTCTGTATTTCTCTGTCAACATGTCTGTATATTTCTCTGTCAACATGTCTGTATATTTCTCTGTCAACATGTCTGTATATTTCTCTGTCAACATGTCTGTATAGTTCTCTGTCAACATGTCATGTCTGTATATTTCTCCGTCAACATGTCTCTATATTTCGCTACGCCACTTTCATCCGGTTCACGATTCAGTTGCGAAGTTTCTTGTTGGATTGTCTTGAAATTTATCCAGTCTTCTCAGGAAGCGTCTGAAATGTCATGATCATAGAAGAGAGAGAGAGAGAGAGAGAGAGAGAGAGAGAGAGAGAGAGAGAGAGAGAGAGAGAGAGAGAGAGAGGCTTGAATACGTCGTGTGTCGTCAGAAATTGCCTGATGCCCTTTTTTTTATCGACCTACTGGATGCCAGGTTATGAAACAAAGAGATCTTTATTGTTTTTTCTTTTCATTTTCCTTTTATTCTGTCAGTTATTGTCACTTGCATGATCCTCTTTTTTCTCTTCCCTTGACCATTGTCGAATTAGTGTTCACTTGTTTACACTCATACCTCACTTATGGTGTAGACATATATGGCTTACACACATATATGTTTACCTTGTGAGCGTAGGCGAACCGTCGATATAACACAGTCGTCTTTTCGTACCTGTTGTGAAACAGGTCGTCCAGCCCTGCGAGATAACCAGAAGATCCTATTACTAGGGAGTTTTAGCTTCTAGATCAGTAGTGATCTAGATCGTTCTAGAAATTGGATGACGTACATTGTCAGGGGAAGTTCGGTGAAGGTGTGCGCCATGCGACTTGCCGCAGATGACAGGTAGGCATCGTTGGTAATGTGTAAGAACGACTTTGATGTGATCGCAATGAATTGTTGTGACTTATGGCAACCCTTCTTTCCATTTTCTTTGCAACTTTGGGGAATTGATCGTATTTCTTTTTTTTTTTTCTTGTGGCTTCTGTGACACACAGTAGACAAGGGGGTAGTGTTTTTTTCTCCCATATCCCCAGGTATATATATATATATATATATATATATATATATATATGCATTTTCCCCAACCCTCTCACTTTGTACACCACCTCGACCAAGACACCCTATATCTGCCACTCTATCATCAAACACATTCAACAAACCTTCAAAATACTCACTCCATCTCCTTCTCACATCACCACTACTTGTTATCACCTCCCCATTAGCGCCCTTCACTGAAGTTCCCATTTGCTCCCTTGTCTTACGCACTGTATTTACCTCCTTCCAGAACATCTTTTTATTCTCCCTAAAATTTACTGATAGTCTCTCACCCCAAATCTCATTTGCCCTCTTTTTCACCTCTTGCACCTTTCTCTTGACCTCCTGTCTCTTTCTTTTATACATCTCCCACTCAATTGCATTTTTTCCCTGCAAAAATCGTCCAAATGCCTCTCTCTTCTCTTTCACTAATAATCTTACTTCTTCATCCCACCACTCACTACCCTTTCTAATCAACCCACCTCCCACTCTTCTCATGCCACAAGCATCTTTTGCGCAATCCGTCACTGATTCCCTAAATACATCCCATTCCTCCCCCACTCCCCTTACTTGCATTGTTCTCACCTTTTTCCATTCTGTACTCAGTCTCTCCTGGTACTTCCTCACACAATGGCTTGTGAAACTACGTGCCAAAGAAATATTCAGTTTCCATGAAATAAACAGAAGCTATCTAAGTATACTTAGATTTAACCAAAATGTAATTATAACACACACACACTCTACCTGTCGTAATCGATTCCCATTCTAATCTAAAATTGAGAACAAGCCATCCATGTGACAGGAATTCGTGACAGGCAGAGATCTTGGCGAATGTAACACCAGGAATATGTCTTCTTTCTGCTGTCGGCTTCAACTCTTCCTACTGCTCCTACTGGGAGGTCATGTGATTGATCATCTGACAGAAAGAGCGACTTTCATTTTATACTGTCTGAACAAAAAAAGAAGAAGAAAAAAAAAAGATGTAGCGTGATTTGTGTGACATTTATCAAATTGGTGTTAAAAGCTACACCAGCGGAGTGTTGAGGGGAAATGTTAAACATTACGTTAAACACCTGGCCATGATGCGCAAATGGAGCATACGAGTGTTTGGACACCTGAGACAAACAGATATCTAGATAGCATTTGTTATTCTTGTCATCAGATGCCATATTGAGTGGAATTCAAGCGCTGTTACTGGTGAAAAAAAGAGTCTTTACGGAAGAGGATACAACCGGCCGACCATATGCAATGGAGATGAATAAAAAAATCCAGCTCATCTGGTGGCGAACCCATGGTCTATAAAGGTCGAATGACTGAGGATGAGCTGATCTTGATTTCTGGAAATGTCACACAGCTGGAGCAAACGGTTATATCGAGGCCGAATAACAGATGGACGTTATATGACGAGCCATCTCTCTCTCTCTCGTCACTTCAGTCGCTCAGGTCGCGGATAGAAAACATAGAGGAAGTGACAGAAAGATTTGATCCCCTGAATCTTTGCTTCGTGGGTCACGAAACAGCTCGACGTTTTGCATTTATATTACTCTTTGACTCATGATGGTCCTCTCTCTCTCTCTCTCTCTCTCTCTCTCTCTCTCTCTCTCTCTCTCTCTCTCTCTCTCTCTCTCTCTCTCTCTCTCTCCAGTAACACTGAGTGAGTGTGTGTTCGCCACGAAATATACAGCTCTCGTATATATGTTTTGCTGTGCATCGACTAACGAGTTCGTAGCACATTGTACTGTGACTTAGGACTAACGTCATCTTCTGATCTAACCTTAGCCACAAATGACTGGCGCCTCAGTCACGTACTTTCGTATTCGAATGACTGACACCTCAGTCACGTACTTTCGTATTCGAATGACTGACGCCTCAGTCACGTACTTTCGTATTCGAATGACTGACACCTCAGTCACGTACTTTCGTATTCGAATGACTGACGCCTCAGCCACGTACTTTCGTATTCGAATGACTGACGCCTCAGCCAAGTACTTTCGTATTCGAATGACTGACACCTCAGTCACGTACTTTCGTATTCGAATGACTGACACCTCAGTCACGTACTTTCGTATTCGAATGACTGACGCCTCAGCCAAGTACTTTCGTATTCGAATGACTGACACCTCAGTCACGTACTTTCGTATTCGAATGACTGACACCTCAGCCAAGTACTTTCGTATTCGAATGACTGACACCTCAGTCACGTACTTTCGTATTCGAATGACTGACGCCTCAGCCACGTACTTTCGTATTCGAATGACTGACACCTCAGTCACGTACTTTCGTATTCGAATGACTGACACCTCAGTCACGTACTTTCGTATTCGAATGACTGACACCTCAGCCACGTACTTTCGTATTCGAATGACTTGACACCTTGAACGTATGAGATATTTCGAGAATCTCACTTTTTTTATATGCTATGAATCTTCGGTTACAGGGATACATCCTTATTAACGCTGTGTATTCCATTACACTGTCTGTATAGGGTGTATGTCAGTCACACGTAAAAGCTACTGTGTTATCTCTTGATTTTCTACGCACACACGTATTGACTTGAGTGAACGTCAGATTACAGGGAGCGTCTGAGGCTAATGTTGGGCCGTGGCCTACCGGGATGAATCACAAGGTCCTTGTGTTGCTTAGGTAGGGAGAGACGACTGAGTGACATCTGTCCAAGAATTCGGCCTCATTAAGTGAACTCCAAGTCTATGGTTGAACAGTTTATCAATAGATATCAATGTAGTTTTCGCATGAACAGTTGTGTCTGTTTCTATAAAGTTTTAAGGAACTGTCATTTATATATAGGTGAAGTTTTATGAACTAAAAAAACTGTAGAAGAAAGTTCCTATACGTATATTTAGTTTTTTTTTTTTGTGGGGGAAAAAAAGAAGAAAAGTTTTTGATCGATTTGTCTTTAATCTTTCGTAATGATGTCGTAGGCGATTCAGTGGATCCCTCTGGAATATTTCCCGACTCTGTTTGTGTTTACAGATAAAGCAAGTGATCCTATTGTTCTCAGGAAGTAGAAGTCAAGTCTACCTGTCACGTTTTCGCGACAGTGGCTTTTGAATAAGACAGTATATTTCATCAGTTACATTTTCTGTGCCAAAATGTCTTCGCGAATGGCACTGTATATATATATATATATATATATATATATATATATATATATATATATATATATATATATATATTATCCCTGGGGATAGGGGAGAAAGAATACTTCCCACGTATTCCCTGCGTGTCGTACAAGGCGACTAAAAGGGAAGGGAGCGGGAGGCTGGAAATCTTCCCCTCTCATTTTTTTTTTTTTTTTTAATTTTCCAAAGGAAGGAACAGAGAAGGGGGCCGGGTGAGGATGTTTCCTCAGAGGCCCAGTCCTCTGTTCTTAACGCTACCTCGCTGAGGCGGGAAATGGCGAATAGTATGAATGAAAGATATATATATATATATATATATATATATATATATATATATATATATATATATATATATATATATACACGTATGTGTGTATGTGTGTGTGTGTGTGTGTGTGTGTGTGTGTGTGTGTGTGTTTTCAAGAAATTTACAGTAACATCCCAAAAGGTTCTGATCCTTCTCTTTGAAGTCGATATCAGCGTGAGCATATTGACCTGTGTGAGACCTCCGTTACGGATGTCAGTGTATCAGGAACTGGGAATACGGTTGGACAGTTATCCAGAGAGAACAACTTCCATTTTCACTGAACGAAGAAAAGCGAGTACCGTCCTAACAAGCTGAGGCCACATTGCCATAAACGCAACCACCTCCTTGAGAGGGTCTTCTTGGGACGAAGGACCCTGAGCAATTTTCTGCAACGCCCGCATCTCGCACAGATTATAACGGAGAGTTTGGGAGAGGGTGAGACGTGTGTGTGTGTGTGTGTGTGTGTGTGTGTGTGTGTGTGTGTGTGCGTGTGTGTGTGTGTGTCCACATGGAGCAATATGCCGTGTGCTTGAAGGCTCCGTTTTATGCTACTCTGACGAAATTGCCTCACTGTGAGATTCCCTTAGATTGCTGGATTCATCTCGACCTCCTCGTAGGTCCTTAGAGCCAAGAGCCCCTGGATGTAGGCAGTAGCTACGTGTGTCATCCAGTGGTTAAAATGGATGACCTTCCTTCCTTTTAGAACGATCATTTCTTTCCTTACCTTCCCCGAAGACTGTGTAGATTTATAACCGCAAATAATAATAAAAAGAAAAAATGAGTTAGCTTATATGATAACTGTACACCATTTGTAACATTAATGACACACACACACACCACACCACACCACACCACACCACACCACACCACACCACACACACTGTCTCTCGTTCTGACCTATTCTTATGTTGAAAATTTAATTGAGGTTGAAAGTCCTGAAAAAATTCCCAGATCTGTACTCTGTTATTCCAGCAGACAGTTAAGTGACCTTACCCATCACACGAGGGGAAGCTACCACATCAACCAGAGAGTTAACTGAGCTCGCCTACCGGAGATGGAGAAGCTACCACATCAACCAGAGAGGTTAAGTAACCTCACCCATCGCAGGAGGGGGAGGAGCTACCACATCAACCAGAGAGGTTAAGTAACCTCACCCATCGCAGGAGGAGGAGGAGCTACCACATCAACCAGACACTTAACTGAGCTCGCCTACCAGAGGCGGAGAGGCTACCACATCAACCAGACAGTTAATTGAGCTAAGCTACCAGAGGTGGAGAAGCTACCACATCAACCAGACTGTAGCCCGTCAACCCCACGGGAACTGGTGAGGTTGGCGCGTCAAACCAGAGATGATAACTTGAGGTTCTGTCATCGTTCTGGGGTAGATGATACCACGTCGTCTCGGGATGACCGAGGCTCGTCCACGATAAGGGACGTGGTAGTAGCAGCGACCACGTCCACTAGAGATGACTGAGGTGTGTTTACCGACAGCGGACCGGTGCAGGGAGTGGCTGGCTACCACGTCAACCCGTGTTGCCACCTCCTTTCACCAGGAGTTAGCATGTGCCTGCCTTTCGTGGACCCTAAGCCCCTGAAAGCTGGCAAAGATCTTCCCACAATGTGGACAAGAGGGTGAACGGTCGTCGGCCTCTCCCTCATGGCTGTAGCTGGTACCCGACATACCAACAGAGGCTGGTACGCTATTCCCAGGAATGGGTTATGCGTGACGGTTACCACGAAGCGAAAACCCGTGAGACGAGGGTGGACGCTCCGGCTTTGGTCGCACAAATAGTGTAAACTTTTGGTCCTGTTTTCAAACTTCAGTAACATTCTGGTCTTGAAAACCCATCTAATATGTATTTGCTTTAGGAAAGCCAGTGAGAATAACCCAAACTTGTTGTGCACTTTTTTTTTTATCCCTCAATTGGAGCCGAATCACAGGATCTGTAGGTTTAATAATGGTTCGTTCGTTGTATCACATGACGGATGTGAATGGCTCGTTTAAGCTGTGGGGGTTCCCAAGCACTCGTGTGGTGATTAGTAGAAATCCCTCACATTTGGCGAAAATGTTATGCCAGTGTTTTGTCATATCAGAGAAAGTCCCTTGGATGGGACGCGGGATCAGAGCTGATCTCTCTCTTCGTTGGTTCGTAAACAGACAACACACATTACAAAGACTAATGGCGGTGCAGATTTCCTCTCCATTGGACACAACACCCGAGTTTTACAACCAGGCTAACGACGCAGGTCAAGTGATAACTTTTTATGATTTGGGATTCGTCGATCCGGTGGCCCATTTCCCACGTGATCAGGAGTGACACACCTTGGGGACGACACCCCCCACGACGCTTGGAAAACAAAAGGGGTATGGCGGCGGCGGCGAGGGGGCGACGTAGGTGCAACCCTGCCCTAGTGTTAGTTCACTTGGGAAATTTTGTTCGACGGGTCGTCGTGTTGTTGTACCTGTGTGAGGACCCGCTCGAACGACGCGAGTGAAAACCAGTGGAGCCTTTTTCCGTCCGACGATTGTCACCACGTCACTTGGCAGCAACTGGACACACACAGGCGGGAGGGAGAGAGAGAGAGGAGTGCGAATCAGCGCTGCGAGTTCCTGTCTCTCCTACGTTTTCCCTGTTTTCTTTTTTTTTTCTGAGGGCAATGAATGTCTCCTGTCTGCTGTTGGGCGTCCTTTTGTAACCCGGGCCACTACTGTCGAGGGGCAGAGGCAGGAGAGAGAGAGAGAGAGAGAGAGAGAGAGAGAGAGAGAGAGAGAGAGAGAGAGAGAGAGAGAGAGAGAGAGAATTCTGACTCAGACAGACTACAGAGATATGGGGACGCATATGATAGAGATGCAAGATTTACCCCCCTTAAAAAAAGGATAGTTGCGGTGGGTGTTGGGGTGTTTGACGTGGCACTCTAATTGATTGACGGGGTTTATCCGTGTCCTCAAGTATGATGCTCCTGATTCATGAGATGCCGTTTCTGGCTCTTGAGGTGGTGCCACTGGTTCTTGACGTAGGGGGTCAGGTTCTTGATACGGTGCTTCTGGTTCATAGGGTAGAGGTTTCGGTTCCTTGATGTGGTGCTTCTGTTTCTTAAAGAGGTGCTCCTAGCTCCTAAGGTGGTGTTCCTGGCTCTTTAGGTATTGTTCCTTGTTCCTGAGATGGTGCCTGTGGTCGTCAGTTGGGTGCTCCTTCTCTCATACATGACGTTTCTGTTGCCTTTTAACGGTGTTCCTTGCTCCTGAGATGTCTCCTTGCAC
This sequence comes from Panulirus ornatus, assembly GCF_036320965.1. Taxonomy (NCBI): domain Eukaryota; kingdom Metazoa; phylum Arthropoda; class Malacostraca; order Decapoda; family Palinuridae; genus Panulirus; species Panulirus ornatus. The sequence goes on along the minus strand of NC_092236.1, from coordinate 13,928,447 downwards.
TGGAAGTTGGGTGTGTGTGTGTGTGTGTGTGTGTGTGTGTGTGTGTGTGAGGGGGTGGTGTGGGTGTGTTGTGTGTTGTGTGTGTGTGAGGGGGTGATGTGGGTGTGTTGCGTATTGTGTGTGTGTGTGTGTGTGTGTGTGTGTTGTGTGTGTGTGAGGGGGTGGTGTGGGTGTGTTGTGTGTTGTGTGTGTGTGAGGGGGTGGTGTGGGTGTGTTGTGTGTGTGTGTGTGAGGGGGTGGTGTGGGTGTGTTGTGTGTGTGTGTGTGTGTGAGGGGGTGGTGTGGGTGTGCTGTGTGTTGTGTGTGTGTGGGGTGGGCGTATGAGTGTTCCAAAACGCCTAAGGTTCGTTTACGGGGGGGCTCATCGTAAACACAAGGCCAACACTTGTGTATGTTCCCCCCGTGCCTCGTTAAGGGTAGTTAAGATAATTAGGCTGAACGCGCGCGAAGGGCACTTGGCAAGAGTGTTGGGTTCCTCCAAGGTGCCTTGTTCAATCGCACAGAGTCGTGTCTCATTCCAGGGCCTTGGCCAATTACCAGCTGGTGTCAGGTGAGTAGATTCATTGTCATTGTAATTCTAATGCAAATTAGTACCAAAAGCTGTATTTTGATTAAAGGATATATATATATATATATATATATATATATATATATATATATATATATATATATATATATATATATATATATATATATATTTATTTATTTATTTTCCTTTCTCGCTGTCTCCCGCGTTTGCGAGGTAGCGCAAGGAAACAGACGAAAGAAATGGCCCAACCCACCCCCATACACAATGTATATACATACACGTCCACACACGCAAATATACATACCTATACATCTCAATGTACACATATATATACACACACAGACACATACATATATACCCATGCACACAATGCACACTGTCTACCTTTATTCATTCCCATCGCCACCTCGCCACACATGGAATACCATCCCCCTCCCCCCTCATGTGTGCGAGGTAGCTCTAGGAAAAGACAACGAAGGCCCCATTCGTTCACACTCAGTCTCTAGCTGTCATGCAATAATGCCCGAAACCACAGCTCCCTCTCCACAGCCAGGCCCCACACAACTTTCCATGGTTTACCCCAGACGCTTCACATGCCCTGATTCAATCCACTGACAGCACGTCAACCCCGGTATACCACATTGATCCAGTTCACTTTATTCCTTGCCCTCCTTTCACCCTCCTGCATGTTCAGGCCCCGATCACACAAAATCTTTTTCACTACATCTTTCCACCTCCAATTTGGTCTCCCACTTCTCCTCGTTCCCTCCACCTGCGACACATATATCCTCTTGGGCAATTTTTCCTCACTCATTCTCTCCATGTGCCCAAACCATTTCAAAACACCCTCTTCTGCTCTCTCATCCACGCTCTTTTTATTTCCACACATCTCTCTTACCCT
>NC_092236.1:13914517-13917017 GCF_036320965.1 Panulirus ornatus | reverse complement strand
GTAATTACACAGCCTCCTTCATGGCACTGTAAAGCGTGGGATGAACTCGCTGCTTGTTTAACATGACAGTGAGAGATATAAGTGTATGCCACGGGTCGGCTAACAACACAAGCGTCTCACCCACGCCAGGATCCTGCGATCCTCAGCTCCCAGGCTTTGATCTCTTGATATTGCTGCCAGGAGGCACAACGCTCTGTCCGGATTATCATGATGATGCAACCGACCTATCCTCCCTCCTCCCACACTCCCAGCCAGCCTGAGGCACTCCTACACAGCCAGCCACCAGGCTACCCGACAGAGGCCCAGGGAGCTGAGTCAAGATCATCGACTAATGAAGAACGAGGCGGTGTTCCGCGTTTCCTTGGCGTCACCTTAGTTTTCTCTCAGTCACTGCCATAGAACCTCGTGCTCAGGAGGAGAAAACTAGTGATAGTAACACATCGGTTGGAGATCAAGTATTTTATTTTTTTTATGAACCCCTTCATTCCGATACTTCGATTGTTCTTCATCCCTTCATGAAGTAGACCGAGAGAGAAGAACCGAGGACGTTCTCAGATACTTTTTCACGTCTCCAGTCTGAAGAGGAGGCTTGATACAATCATCACTCACGTAAAGAAGGTGGTATGTACACTCAGATTATTTTAGGTTCCTTGTTAATGATATCGCTTCATGACCCTGCAGTTCCTCGTGTATCAACGCTCAAGCTTGGGTATCATCAATGTCACAACTCATAATTGTACAGTAGCCGCCAGAGAAGCCAGATGGTTGAATTATAATCTCTTTTATCAACTCGCCTCGCTTCAGTCGAGAAGCGTGTGAATTTCTCAGAGCTTGGAATATCAAAATTTACACTGGTTCAGGACATTTCAAATTCAATTTTGATGAGAAGTCTGAACAGTCCTTGTCGGCAAAATGGCACTGAAGGTTAATCACACACTGAAACTTTGTTTAATGAAAGCTGAAGTTAATTAGCTTCCATGAACGTCTCCCTTGCTCGTGCTAAGCTGAGGGAGTGGGCCCAACTCCCTCTTTACCTGACGCGTTCGACACACATGTAGTAATCTTGGCAGTTCTTACTGTACACAGTATCTCCCTCTACCACCCGCTGACAGCGTTGCCACCAGCCCTACCAACAGTGCCTCCAGCATTATTTAACCTAGGCGTTGTTAGCCCTGCCAGATGTCACCGGCTTTGTTGTCTTTCGTCACCTTTGTCACCTACAACTCTCTCTCTCTCTGGCGCCTGTCTGAACCCTTTCCAGCTGCTGTTGGTCATGACTGTGGGTTAGAGAGACATGGTTGAGAGTAGATATCTATGGCTGATAAAGGATGTCACTCAGGGTGACGTGAACAGCCCATTTAACACGAGACGATCATGGTTATGCCAAGACCACAGTGGTTACGTTAGATCATCCATGGCCAGAGAGAATGATAACCACGGCTGTGGCGAGGGAAGTCTGGTTGTAAGAAAATACTCAGATTTGTGACGTGATGAGAGTGACTGTTGACTGAATATCTGTGACAAGAAGACGTCCATAACTACTCAGAGATAGATGGGGGAAAATGCTGAACCAGGACCGAAAGGTGAAGATGATATAAGACATCTAAGCCATCCATACTCACGAAGTTTACCGATTCTGTAACGGTCTATTTGATATCATCCCAGTGTGGCCGCAAAGGGTTTCAACACCCTAATTACCTTCACTGATGCTCGTGATGCGTGGCAAAGAACAAAAGTTAATTACTAGTCTTTGGCGTTTATGAACTCATGTATCCAAAGTAGCGGCGTCAATCAACCGCTTAAATAAACAGTTCACATTTTTCCGTATATCCGTTTCAGGGGTCATTAACCCCTCGAGCATGATGGTCTGGCCTTTGACCACACCATGAATGATGGGGTAAAAGGTCAGGCAGTCATATACCAGAGGGTTGTGACGTCGTCCTCAAGCCTTCTTCTTACTCTGTCTTGCTCAATGGTCGTACCATCGTTCGTAAGTGGAGTCAAGGTTGCCCAAAATGAATGACCCAAGTCGAGGGGATCACCCCTCAATAGAAATTGTGAAGTTGAAACAGGTGGTTTCTGTTGATCATTGGTTCCCAGTCGAGGGAAAGGGATCGTGACCCTCCTAGGGGTAGAGGAGGAGGAGGAGGTGGTGTGGTGTGGTGTGGTGTGGTGTGGTGTGGTGGGGGTCGATTGTATGCTGCACCAGCATCACTCACACAGTTTCATGCGACTCCGGTGAACGATGACTTTGAATATGTTGGTATGACCATCCTCCCGTGGGCTTTTAGTCGTGAGAAATTGTACTGCAGTGAATTACTCTGAAAAATCCGTGACACTCGCAGACACCCAGCACACACACACACACACACACACAAGTATATATATATATATATATATATATATATATATATATATATATATATATATATATATATATATATATATACATATATATATGTATATATATATATATATATATATATATATATATATATAT
>NC_092236.1:13904517-13909517 GCF_036320965.1 Panulirus ornatus | reverse complement strand
TATGATGAGAGACGCGTTCGTGACGTCACCAACATCAAACAGTACAGGTTAACGTGGTAAGCTGGACAGAGTATGATTAAGTAAACACTCGCTCGTATGAATCTGCCCAGGATATTTTTGCCCCAGAAAGCTCCGTGGTCTGCATGACGAGCCTGACTGCTTGAATTCAGGTCAGTTTAATGCGAAGGATTCATAATAGGATAGGATCACGCTTTCGTGATGATGATAAGGTTTTGTCATTCTTATCCAGTTTATACATATATGTAATGTAATGTTGATATTTTATTCTTAATTACTTTCTTGATATGTATTATTGGCTGGATTTTAGTATATGTTCGTCCATGTATGTGTCTGTTCGTGTATCTCTCTCAATTTCTTATTATCTCTTAGTTTCTGTATTATCTCTCAGTTTCTTATTATCTCTCAGTTTCTGTATTATCTCTCAGTTTCTTATTATCTCTCAGTTTCTGTATTATCTCTCAGTTTCTGTATTATCTCTCAGTTTCTTATTATCTCTCAGTTTCTGTATTATCTCTCAGTTTCTGTATTTTCTCTCAGTTTCTGTATTATCTCTCAGTTTCTGTGTTATCTCTCAGTTTCTGTATTATCTCTCAGTTTCTGTATTATCTCTCAGTTTCTGTATTATCTCTCAGTTTCTGTATTTTCTCTCAGTTTCTGTATTGTCTTAAGATATTTAGTCTCATGTGGGAACTTAATTCACGTGTGCTTCTCCTTTCATCTACATTTATCTTTAGTATCTGCATATCTCTACTTACCTACCTCTTCATTAGCCTCATTCTGTCTCTCAGTTTATATAATACTTGTTTGTGTGTGTGTGTGTGTGTGTGTGTGTGTGTGTGTGTGTGTGTGTGTGTGTGTGTGTCCTTGAAACTTAATACCACATACGTTACACATGTCCAGCTACACTTCATCCTTGTACACAAGTGTATATACCCCGGCAAAGTTCACTTGCGTGTTAGCATGCAGGGGTCATGAGTCTAGTACACACATTAGATCTGGTACCAGTATCCTACTGTGTCTTGGAAGAGCATTAGCGAGCCATCTATGTGGAGTATATGGAGCGTGACCATACACCAGTTGGAGAATTAGATTCTGAAGAGCTCAGGCTCCAGGCTCAAAATACAAGCGATTCTCGGGCCAAAATAGGTGACAGATTCTCTTAAAATCGGATTGAGTTCGTCGCTTGGACCATAACTTTTCGGGAGGCCTAATGAAATCGAATCCAATCAGAGGCGTTTTTAACCTTCTCGTAATGACATTTTCTCTCCGAAACTCAATGTAATTCGGCTTTTCGTGATCTATATATATATATGGTTATTAGTGCTACAAATTCCACATTTAGAGTTAGGTAATCAGAGCTTTATTACTTGTTAAGGTCTCTTTGTAGTAGATAATTATCTAGATATTTAATAGCAGATTGCGTTAACAGTTAATGTATGATTATATCACCATAATGAAGTAAGTCATGATCGGAGAACGTAGCCATTTCTGGAATGGGAAACAAAAAGAAAATGTTTATTGGGATGTTAGTGATAAATTGCTTATAGTGACTCTGCTTCGTAAAGAAATAAAAAATAAAAAAAACTCCTAAAGTGGAATTTAGGGAGAGATCTATTTTGCCTCATGTCTCTCAGCTTCAGTCCGAGATGGGAAGTAGCATTACTTCTCCGTGGACTGAAAGATATTATTAGAATTGTCAATGGCAAGTCTTACGTTCGGAACGATTTCGTACTGTATCCAGCTCTTATGTTGTGCCCTTTTACCCGACGCCCGCTTGTACGAATCTCGGGGTATGATTCGAGTTTTTGTGGAAGACTTCACTTGTATGATTCACTTGAATATGACGCAGAATGAGTCTAACTGTAACCTTCCAGGTAAATACCCCTTTCATTTTCCACATATGACTTTGATTCGTCCGGTGAAAGGTTTGGTTGTATGTGTAAGTGTGTGTGTGTGTTTCTGTCTCTCATCCTCGTCCCCTCCCCTCTCTCTCTCTCTCTCTCTCTCTCTCTCTCTCTCTCTCTCTCTCTCTCTCTCTCTCTCTCTCTCTCTCTCTCTCTCTCCAGCTCCGACCGACCTCGAGGTTCTCTCCTTTAACGCCCAGTGACACACCTCCCTCCCTGGATGACCCTTGCAATACGGTCATCCCCTCGGCAGTAGCCGTAGTAACCCAACCAGTTTTCATTCATCAGTTATATATTTCAAGACTCAGTCCACTAAAGATAACTTGTTCTTGCTTTATTTTTTTACGTAATTCTTCTTTTGTTTTGTAAAAAAAAACAAAAAATAGTCGTATGGATGAGAGATGCCTGTAATTCCATCTGTTCTGTACTCATCTCGCGCGAAAGGTATTATCAGTTTCCTCCGAATTCGTGGCCCAAATAATGAAGGGGTCTCCAGCTGATGTCCTCCAGGGGAAGTACCATTTGTAAAGCTGCACTTCGCTTCCCTGTAAAATTTTGATGTCTTGTGATGGCGTCATTTAGACCCCAAACGGGGGACCTGGCTTGGGGTGTGTGTGGGTGGGTATGACTTCTCCTCATTCCAGAGGTAGAGAGTCTGGAGGTAAAGAAATTGTTTTCTCGCGGTTTTGGTGAGGGAGGGGAGGGAGGGAGGAAGAAGAGAGAGAGAGAGACATTCTTACAGACAAACAGACAGATAGATGGACAGAGACCTTTTACAGATTCGGAAATGAATGCATGAAAAGTTCCCCACTGTCACTTAACACCCGTCAATACGAAAGGTTAACACATCGTCGTAAAACGAACTGAATTTGTTGGAGGACGTCCAAAAATTTTAGCATTTCCACACACCTTTAATAGTGTAATATATATATATATATATATATATATATATATATATATATATATATATATTGTCGCTCGATAGACCAATTTTTATTCTTACAAAGCAGCTTTGTACCACCCCCCGGGTACACTCACCTCTGTCGCTCATTCGCGTCACTGATCGATCGTCAGACGTCAGAGCCAACCACGCATCACTTCCGCTCTGGTCATCGCCAACCTCACTGTTGTCGCTGCTGACACCAGTCAAACGGCAGGTGACACTACCTACCCACGTCATCCTCCCTCGCATTCTCTGCCACACGGTAATGCCACTGAGCCAACCCCCCCTCAACCCACCATGCAATTAACTCCTCACGCACACCGCTCGTCGACCCCCTTAACCTACGCAGACCTTATGGCACCCTGACGCCCTTAACCATCACCACGAACAGCACACGTCATCTCTCTCTCTCCCCATCACCATTTACCACCACCATCATCACCCCTACCCCACCCGCGCCTCATTTCTTCTATGAAACACGCTCTCTCTCTCTCTCTCTCTCTCTCTCTCTCTCTCTCTCTCTCTCTCTCTCTCTCTCTCTCTCTCTCTCTCTCTCTCTCTCTCTCTTGTCCCAACCACTACCACCAGCAGCACGACCCAGCACCATTACGACGCCCCTTCCTCACACGTCCCCAGCCAAACTGCCCCACCTCGCCTCCCTCACACACCCTCCAGACACTGCACAAGACCCACAATGGTCGCCGGAGACGATAAATGTTCTGCCTATCTGATGTAAGACGGCGTGAAAGGTATTGAGTCAGGGAGAGGAGGAGGAGGAGGAGGAGGAGGAAGGGGTCGGGTGGGAGGAAGTTAGCTTGTGAGAGGGGAGGGGTAGGTTGGAGGTGAGAGAGTGAGGGAGGGGAAAGATGCAATGGGCAGGAGGAGCCTTGATAGAGTGGTTTTCAGCCTTTTGCATGAGTCTCTTTCATCACTTTTGTATCTTTTCTTCCTTAAATGGAAAGGTAATTATGGTACTGTTTTATTTATTTATCGTCCGTAGATGGTTGCAGGAGCTGACATTCAGATGTGTTAGATGTATGATGTATGTGCATGTGTTTCTTTTTTGTTCGTAATTCTAACACGTCTGTGGCTTTAAGTGGACTTATGAATAATGTGCACAATTGGTATGTATGTGTATGCTTTCATTTGAGTGTGTGTGTGTGTGTGTGTGTGTGTGTGTGTGTGTGTGTGTGTGTGTGTGTGTATTTACTTCAGCATATCTTCATATGCATTTTTTTCTATCTTTTGGCTGATGTCTGATTGTGAAGCGTTTTGCCTTTGATGGCTTTTCGAGAAGTTCTTATATCGAAGCTCAGCATAATACAACACCAAGTTCCTTTTCACTGTATAATTCTTGTGTCCCATTTTCTTCATACCGCCAGTATGATAGTCGGAATCTTGTGTGTACCAACCGTTTCTCATCTTCGTTGTATATCTTACATCTGCGTTTCATTTAGCGTTATCCACGCTCTCATGTGCATTGCAAATGTTCAGCTGATATTCAATAGGGTACATTTTCGGGATGATCGACTATATTATAGTGGCCCGTAAAGGTCATAGAAGGATGATATAAAAACACCGTTGCCTGATTATTCAATCACAATTCATTGTATTATGATGTACTGTAGCTGAAGAAAACGGGATTGAGTTTTTTTTTTCTTTTTAACTTTGCCGATCGGGGAAAATTTTGCCTGGGTCTGTATTAATCATGTCCAGGTCATGATGGCCCAGTTTATCATTCAGGCTCAAAATTAAGACATTTTATGGAACAGTTTTGTACCACATTATTCATCGTTAAGTCCCATTTCCATATTACGAATTTGTCGTCGGAATATATATATATATATATATATATATATATATATATATATATATATATATATATATATATATATATATATATTATGTTTTATTTATTCCATTTTGCTTTGTCGCTGTATAAAATATATATATATATATATATATATATATATATATATATATATATATATATATATATATATATGACATTGTGAAGTTTTTTTCACAATTTTTCGGTGGTTCTGAGAGCACGTTGAATAGATTGAAGATTTGGGAAATATGATGATCCTTATTTAGTTATAAGGTACGACCAAGACTGCTCTGTTATGATC
>NC_092236.1:13862017-13899517 GCF_036320965.1 Panulirus ornatus | reverse complement strand
TTTTTTTTTTCCGCCAGCAGAGTTTGGCGGCTTAACACGCGACCGTGCGACATTCCCGAGTCATGTTTGGGGGAAGGCGCCACTGCTGGGTGCCTCTGATAACTTGTCTGAGGCGATGTAGCTTGGGAAGAAATGGTGTGTCTTTGTACTTATGAAAGTTTTGATGTGCTGCATCACCTCTCGAAATGGAGATCGAGTTGCCTTTGTAGAGAGTTGGATCTCTTATGCAAAACGCATTCACATACCTCTTATTTTTGACGTGTCTCTTATTTCTTATCTGGATTTTCTTGTCTTTATCACTTGGTACAGGGTCCTCCTGAACTGAGTGTGTGTAAGCACGTGTTTCAAGAGCCTTTGAGGCATAAGATTGTACTTGTGCTTGTCTCTCCTGTGCAGAATTGTTGTCTGTTTTTCTGTATTTTTCTGTTTCTACTGGTGTTTTGCGCGCGCGTGTGTGTGTGTGTGTGTGTGTGTGTGTGTGTGCGTGTGTGCGTATGTACGTGCCTATCATCATAAAGAATACCAATCTTAGAAACAAATTGATAGAATTTCTTCTCATACAAAGATCACAAGAAGGATACGACTTTGTTTAATCATGTGTTCTACAGTTACGTGACTGTGTTTGTGTCACTTGTAACGAAAAACCAGATTAGTGATCCTTTAACCTTTTTTTACGAACGCTACTGTTGATATGCTGCCTTTAAAGCCACTAGTTTCATTCTCTATAACACTGTGTACGGTCCACGTTTGGTCTCTATAACAGTAGGACAGTGTGTTCGTCTGTGGTGTTATTTCTTTGCTGTGCCACGATACTGCGTCCGTATTTCTCAGCGTAAGGCAGCAGGAGGTATTATTGTGTCAGCGATACGACTTGGGGGATAAAAGTAATACATTGTTAAAACATTATCCTGGTTAGATGTGATTCTTCTTTGTTTTAATGTTGGCTGAGAGGGTATGGGCGCTCGATTACCGTATTCATGGCCATCTCATTAACGGTATATACATATAAGATCGTGTATATATATCTTTCTTTCATACTATTCGCCATCTCCCGCGTTAGCGAGGTTGCGTTAAGAACAGAGGACTGGACCTTTGAAGGAATATCCTCACCTGGCCCTCTTCTCTGTTCCTGAAAATTAAAAAGAAAAAACGAGAGGGGAGGATTACCAGCCCGCCGTCCCTTATATGTATATATATATATATATATATATATATATATATATATATATATATATATATATATATATATATATATTTATATATATATATATAATCATGGCAGCTTTGGAAAGCTGGTGTAATTTTGGTTCACACATGCTTCGGGCTGCTCGCGAGGCACTTGCTCCTACTTTAACATGCAGTAGAAAAACCAAGGCATATTTTTTTTCCCCTGAGCACAGAGTGACCGACCGAGTTACATGGGATAGTTTATGTGGTGAAACGTTGCAGCCAAAGGCACTGGGTCAGCTTGGCTTGGATAATAAATGTGTCAGTTGCTATTCATTATTATTATTTTTTTTTTTTGAGCCCAAAGCAAAATACATTTAGTCGTATGAATACGTCGGGATTGAAGATAAACATAGTTACCCACTTACAGTTGAGTGCCACAGAAAGGGCGTTTAGTTAATCAATCACAATGAAAAGCGATATTTTCTGTATGGTTACATACATGTTATTCAACATGTAGTACAGTTTTACGGTAGTATATCATTGTAGTACAGCGAGGTATCAATACGGCGTGAGCTTACAATCATACCTGCATACATACATACATACATACGTCCATACATACTCATATACATGCATACATACATACATACATACATACATACATATACACTTACATATATACATACATAATATACATACATATATACTTACTTAATATACATACATTATACGTACATACATATATACATACATAATATACATACATATATACATACATACATAATATACATACGTACATACATACATACATACATACACACATACATACATACATACATACATACATGCATGCATACATATATACATACATACGTACATACATACTGTATTGCTGTCAAGTGTTGGCGTAGGTGAAGACTGTGACAGTGTTTGTACAGTGCCACGATGACCCTTGTGTTCAGGTGGCACTCGGGAGGATAGTGGCACAACCAGCACCTCCACCTTCATCATTAACCCCGGCCAAGATCAGAGGTCACGGGGCCATCCGCCTCAATTATGAGAATCAGGTTTAATAAACGACCCTCGACCACCTTGTTGACGGGGCATAACTATACTAACCGGTCGTTAGTTCTCTAGTGTCTTGGCTAAGGATCACAGTGGGTTTTTCCACCCCTTAGAATCTTAATGTGTGAGAGGCAGTCCATGTTTTGGGTTATTTCGTGTAATCAACAGGGTATTTGGTGATTGCGAAGCGTCTTGTTATGTCCAAGCGGCAGTCCATGAAATGCCTATAATACTTAGCTACCACACTGATCATGGGAGGGGGGGAAACCTGGTTTCATGTTAAGCTGACAGTGAGGAGAATTAGTGGGTCATGAACCTTTGATCTTATCATTCCCTCTCGTTTCACGACATCAATCCAAGCTTCAGCTCTGTAATTCTTTAACTCGTTCACTCACGTGGAATTCCTTTATGTAGAAGGGTCGTCACGGGCAAGAGAAATGCGAGACAGGAATCATGTTGATTACCTGTAATGAACCTTGAGTAGAAAAAAAAAGAGAAGTGTTATGGCTGTGGCGAGGTACTGAAGGAGGAAGAATGCTCCTGACTCTTTGCTTCGATAGGTTATGCCCGCAATGTCTCCTTCTGTGGTATTTCAAGTTTTTCTCCTTTCCTCTCGTGTGCGCTGCCTTTCCACGTGAGGCTACCGGGTCACGAGCTGAGTGCCCTGGAAAAGCCACTGTTAAAGCCGGTGCTGAGTGTCTTGATCCTCGCCTCACTCCATACGTGTACGCTTGATAGGCCACCGTAGTCTCAGGGTCGCTAAGAACTGCTAGGTGATGGGAGACAGCTCAGACGAAGCTGGTTTCCTCGACGCCCAGCGCTCTGAGAGAAGCTTTCGAATTGAGTCTCCTGTACGTCATATTGTCCATGATCCTAGTATTTCAGATGTTGGAACCTGGCTAATATACGCCTCACCTGGCCAGGGTGACTGGCTCTTGACGTATGGTTGGCATCCAAGTTGACGTATGTATCTTAATGAGGAGGTTAAGAGATGCTACCCACCGATGAAGCATATGAGATTAGATATAACACTTTTATGATGTCAAAAGTAGTATTAGAAAATGGTTTAACAATCATCAGGAAAACCCGACCGAGGTATGAAATGAGGTGCTGAAAGAGTATATCTTTTAGTTTATCACGTCTCGCAAATGTTAGTGGATTCAGGGTTCAAATGTTTTGTGGAGTCTGCGTGAGTTATATATCGGCCTGAAGTAAGAAGAAGGGAGGGAGATAATGAGAGATAAATACCTACGATGTATATTTGCCATGTGGGCAGTGTTAGGGCACTGCAAAGCATAAACAGACAGTCTAAAGAGATCGACAAACATATGGGAGAACAGAAGGATAGACAGTGGTTTGAGTAAGTTTTAGGGAAGGATGAAGTAAAGGAGCAGAAACACATTGAAACCCTTCAACCTACTTAAGTTTAAGATAGTGAAACGTGGGACGCTATATCCGTAGAGTTTTTTCCCCGCTCACCAGCGTTTTCATTCTTAATGACGATTCCGGGTAGACTTAACCAAACAAAAGTTTACGTACTCCCTCATCTATAATGCAGTGATTAGTGCATCCAGTTGGCTTATCTTCAAGACCTCTATTTTATATAAACCACGTATTGACACATCTTCGTCAGATATTCATTAAACTGTATGAAAGTCGACTCCAAATAATCTGGGGAAGGGAAGGGAGATAATGAAATTAAATTTCTTATTCTTTTCTCGTTCTTGCGTAAAAGAAATATTTTTTTCGGTAACTGAGGAAAAGAATATTCCAAAATGATTTAGGTATAATATTTTCGTACCAGATGGTAACTGCTGTATTATGTAATAATGTTTTTTTTAGGAGACGCAGATGGACCTAGATCTTTGATGACTACATGGCTGGAAGGCCCCATCCCGACCCGAGAGGAAAGGACTTAAGAAGGAAAGAAATGTTGGTGGCAAGAATGACAGAAACCACAGACATAGTACGTGCAGTTTGCGAGAGAAAACAAACAAAGGGAATTTTGACAAATACAGCAAAGACAGACGTGGACGAAAAGATACGCGATTTCCCTTCATTATGGAGGTTCTACTGGCATTCAGTATCTTTTTTTTTGTAAGCTTATGTGACCCCGGAGGACAGAAAAAAAAAATACATCACGTGTACATTTTTCGTTTCAGAGATATATCTGATAAGGCTATAGAGATAGAAAATACCATAGGTATATTCCCGTCTGTCTCTTTCTCTATAGTTTGAAGTCACTGGAAGCTTATCGTTTGAGCCCACTGATTCTATGCTATAGATGCTGACGATGACTTTAACTGGTGTGTCTTTAGTCCTTGCATAGATTACTTGCATAACAGTGAATGTCTATTGTATTTTCGTAATTAAACCTTCCAGATCAGCAGCTGTTTCATATATATATATATATATATATATAAATATGGTAGTCAAGGGGAATGATGATTCCAAAATGACATCCCAAGCAAGAGAGCAAAGAGCTCCCTGTACATACAAAGAACACAAGTGGTATGTGCCTTACTCCTTGTGGTGCGATGGGCAACAATTCTACATTTTCTCCGCTCGAGGGACGCCTGACGTCACGCTACAAGTAGGAGTGACCCAGCACTCGGACTCTTGTGAAAAATGCACCGGGAGAAAGAATGTCACAGCGAGATCTCGAAAATGTAAGTAAGCCAAGGCACCAGGTTCAGCACCTTTTTGAGTCTCGTGTGATCAATAGTTGATGATAATCGTCTGCATCTCCTCCAGGTCTCTCCGCAAGTTAGACGGTAAATAACACACCTATATCGTCTTCATTGGGTTGGTGCTCGTCTTTAGGCTGTTGTATGTAATTTCCTCACTGGCACGTAGGGATATCATTTCATCAGTGGCATTCGTCAATAGGCGGAGATTTAGGAAGATACAGACAAATACGTGTGGTAGATGATGCTATACGAGGCACAGAATCATTATGATACATATTTATACAATTTCTTTGCGACATTTAGATCAGCCTGAGACATTACCTAACGACTCGAAGTAATGGACGGAGGACTTAGATCGGCTCGAATGATGAAGGCAGTAACACGGTAGGGTAGAGTATCAATCACTCCGACCTATGGGGTACTCACTCCTCAGATATATTCACTATGGTTATAGTCCATATTAACAGGTGAAAAAAGTCAAGCCTCATTCTAAGTCGTATATTAAGAATGCTGGATGTAAAATACTAATCTTGAGACGACACACACACACACACACACACACAAATTTAGTTTCCATCTAGCCCAAAGATGCATTTTAGTTGATTCAAGTACCATCTAGGTTGCGAATTACAATTTTCCTAATTTTCACTCGTGTCTTTCACTCGGTACAAATATTCTCTCTTCATTTTTTTACGTATTCACTTCGTCTTTTACTGTGTGGTGTTCCCTGAGGTAAATGTCAAGGTCGATCACCTTCAGAGAACGGATTAAGGGAGACGAAAGCTGCCGTGAAATTTTAATCTCCCTCGTTGTTGCTATGCTAATAAAGCAATGTATGACTCACTTCGCAGTCGATGCGGGAATTATAATGTCACCCATTTGCTAATTAAGAGAGTACGGCTCTGAACTATATATATATATATATATATATATATATATATATATATATATATATATATATATATATATATATATATCTTCCCGTCAACCCTTTGAGCACGACCATACGATCCTCGAACACGACTATTGCAACCCTTGACTGCGTGACCCTTCGACCTGATCCTCAAAGATCGAGTCAAAACCCAAGGCTACCCCGTGATCTACCCCCGCCCTGGACTTCGTGCTCCACGGTCGTACCTTCATGCTCGAGGGATAAATATCACCTTACCACAGTGGGGGGGTTGCCTCACGTCTCTGGGCATGAGTGTTCCAATGATTTCTGTACCTCCCAAGCGACATACATACGTTCTGGATCCCTCGCGCGTGGAAGAGAAATGCTCCTGTTTACGTGTCGACACGAAAAATATCCCCGACCTCGACTCGTGATAAGATATAGAGCCGCGGGAGTGAGGGTAGGGAGCGAGGGAGGGAGGTAGGTGGGTGTCGACTTTCTGGACATAATCCCACTGCCAGGGCCTTGCGTGAGATTCCCTGTGGCACACGAGGAGCCTCCATGACCCACTCGTCTTCCTCCCCGCACGCCCTCAACGCGCCCTCCCCCCAAGATCCCTGCAGGCAGGATATTAGACCCTGAGGACAAAGCAGTGCATGAGGGCGGGGTAATGCCAGCTGCCATTCCCTGTGATGATAAATAAATCAATTTCCTCTGACAGTGCGATCCATGCCTGACGTAGATGAACTGGTATGAAATATTGAGACAAGTCAGTCTTTACGAAGCGCTGTACGACCATTATGAGGACTTTCTGGCGTCATCGTTCCACGAGCGAGAATTGGAGCCTACATCGGGTCATGTTCATTGCAACCTCGAATTAGGTTGCGCTCATGTAATCCTCCACGTCCTTGCTATCAGAGTCTCATGACCGCTGACAGTGGCTCTTACGTTATAGCGCAAAGTCAGCGCAGAAGAAGCGTAGATATATGTGTTAACTGATAACGGCATGAGCAGCAACGTCATTAGCTCAGAATGAAAGAAAAAAATAATTTTCGTCAGTCAACTGGAGTGAGTACAGGAACACAGGATGTTGGTGTGGGGGGGTCAAAGTCTTTCATGGAAAACGCAGAGAGAGAGAGAGAGAGAGAGAGAGAGAGAGAGAGAGAGAGAGAGAGAGAGAGAGGAAAAATTTTGGACTCTAGTGTAGCAAACAAATTCGGTCGTTCAGTGGGAAAAGTTAAGTCGATACATTCGTTGTTAAAAAAAAAAAAAAGAAAAGAAAAAAAGAAAAATCCACGGCACTGCCGCTTATTGTAGTGCAGGCAAATAGATGAGTCGCGTTGTTCTGTATCTTGACTATAATGCAGCAGATATGTTTGGTATGTACTGGCACATATTAACCCTACGTTGTCCTTGTTCTAGATTGTGGTCATAGCTTATTGAACTTCGGCAAACCACAGTGTCTAGTAAATCACAAACTGATTTAGAAAAAAAAATGTAAGATTCGTAAAAAATATAAGATTCGTTTATTACTGTCTCAAGACCGGTATGTGATCATATCTCCCAAAGAAGGCAATTGATTTCATTATGATGGTGTGTTCTGTATATGAAAAAGGGGGAATTCGTCTTAGGGGAACTTGGAAAAAGCTGTGAAGTTATATATTGAAAGTTATGCAGCCGACTCCGCATTCATTACTTCGTGAGTAAATGACATGCAAATTTATTCATATTTATGTTTTGAATTTATTCAGGAAAAAATGATAACCTGTTACCCTCTGTGAGATAGTGAAAGTCTTATTGAAGTAAACTTTTGAAATGGAGATGGGAAAGAGGATATATTTATGTATATATATATGGCTTTGAGCTGGTAACACTAAATGGTGAGGTATATTACTCTTAGCATTATATTTCTGTATGCAAATATTCACATTCTATCCCTTTTAATTTCAAGGTAAATTTGATCAAAGAACGAAAGATTCATCTTAAAGTAAAGAAGAAAATCAGAAAAAAAAGGAGATTGTCTCTGCCAGGCTGTAAATGCGATCCCTTGCCATGGGTGTAAATTTATGTTTTAATTATAACTTTTATAATGCAGGAACGGGGCTTAGTACTTCATTAAATTTGCTTAATGAGGCAAAAAAGAGTGATTTTTATTCTAAATTTGCATGCGCTACCACAAAGTTCTCCTTAATTGCCAACATTAGAACCACTTGTCTTCTTGAACGTACTAAAGCAAATGGTGATAGGCCTTTTTTTTCTTAAAAGGTCGAGAAAGCCATTTACTAAACTGTGTCTCTTCCCTTCCATTTTTTTTTTTAAAAGTAGATCAGATACTTTAACTAGTTTATTATCTCAGATGTTAACCCATCTTCAGCGTGTCCATGGAATGCATGCATTGTATAGTTAGATATATAATAACTATATCAATGAACGGTACACCCAGGTGTGAATATTCTCATGTTTAACGAGGGAAAATTCGTATTATCATTGATAAACAAAAACTTACATTTACATATATACATAAAGCGCACATACACATCATATAAAGGCACACGTACCACTCAATACATATAAGCACACACAAGCCTACGAAAGCACACACACACACACACACACACAAATCTGTATACATACAGGGGCCCACGTGGTGTCGGACCTGCATGGGTTTGAATCCTGAGCGCGGTAGTCGGCCCACATCCATCCCAGGTGTTCCCCTTTCCCTGGAGTGGTCGATGATGATAGTGATTATACTGATAATGATAGTGATAAGGGTGATGTGATCCCCTACAGACTCAGGGGAAGCTGAATTGCGACCATGTGATCCTCCACATTCAAGTGGAGGACCACATGATCCTCCACATTCAAGTGGAGCAGAATGGAACCACATGATCCTCCACATTCAAGTGGAGCAGGATGGAACCACATGATCCTCCACATTCAAGTGGAGCAGGATGGAACCACATGATCCTCCACATTCAAGTGGAGCAGGATGGAACCACATGATCCTCCACATTCAAGTGGAGCAGGATGGAACCACATGATCCTCCACATTCAAGTGGAACAGGGTAGAACCCATGCCCTCACTCCACAGCTTGCGTGCTTTAGCCACTCTCCAGGGGGGGCTCCTGTGCTGTAGGGCAGAGAGAATTCACACACATACACACACATACACGCACACGCACACACACACACACACACACACACACACACACACACACACACACAAAGAGCAATATATTTGTTGACTGATGAATGAATGGGCTACCGAGGCCGAC
This sequence comes from Panulirus ornatus, assembly GCF_036320965.1. Taxonomy (NCBI): domain Eukaryota; kingdom Metazoa; phylum Arthropoda; class Malacostraca; order Decapoda; family Palinuridae; genus Panulirus; species Panulirus ornatus. The sequence goes on along the minus strand of NC_092236.1, from coordinate 13,890,425 downwards.
GGATGAACTAATACGTTCACAGATATTAGGGTCAAGCTGAAATATGGGTCATGGGAATGAGAGTGTCAGTACGGTTTAATTCTTAACACACTATGATTTATGGCAGGGCAATGGATGATTGATGGGTTGTGTATCAGTACGAGAAGTACGCTGGAAAAATGATTCTGCAGTGGTGTGTGTGTGTGTGTGTGTGTGTGCGCGCGCGTGTGTGTGTGTCTGTACTTGAGCAGCTGTGGTTTCGATGCATTACACATGATATCTGGAGAATGGTCGTGGCTGGATATGGATATATCTGTGTATCTTATTTCTCTATGTATCTGTCTACACACACACACACACACACACGCACACACAGCACACACACACACACACACACACACACACACACACAGAGAGAGAGAGAGAGAGAGAGAGAGAGAGAGAGAGAGAGAGAGAGAGAGAGAGAGAGAGAGACGTCCCCTCCGCTGGCTAGGCAGGGATTTCTGGCCGAGTGAATCACGGCAACACAAGGGCCCGGGAGAATGCCTCGTGGGGGAAGCACCTCCACACTTCACCTCCGCGCCACTAACACACTTAACAAAGTTACCTTGACTGCACCTCCGTCACAGAGGTAAACAGGACGGAGAGTCAGAGGGAGGACGCTGATTGTCAGGACACACGCCGGAGGGGGGCTTGGCTTGGCTTGGCTTGGCTTAGCTTGGCTGGGCTGACCCATTGGTTCTCTTCGTCGTATTCAAGACAAGAGCTTCGAACTGCCCTGTTCCTGTCTTTGGGTAGCGATCAATACTGACAGCTGGAGAAGGAAGTCGCTCTTGAAAAAAGTAAAAAAAAAGGTATCATTTTTAGTCTTTCGAGGAGAAAACGTTTACGATTTATTGTGGGTCATCCGAGACTTTCTTGGGCAACGAACCGTGTATTTCTTCATCATTTCTTATCTGTAGTTAGAATCTGAAAGGTTGTAAAGCCCCGTACGGAATATATGCATCACGCGGTACAATAAGTGGATCCCCAAATGTCCTCGAAGAAAGATATCCATAAGGCATTCCCCTGACCTTCTTCGAATACATTGCGGGTCGCATTGAAATAAAGTTCAGATGTCCCGTCCTCAGCACGGAGTCAAATTTGGGAAAAAGAAGGAGTAGCTGCAAGGAGACAGTCCATCATCGCGTGACGGTGAAGGCACCAGATTGGGCAGAAGGTGAGGCAGATATGAATCCATCGACGCCAGCTGCCACAGAGGATACAGCCGAAGAGCTTCTCCCTCAGCCTACTCTTCATTTTCGTCTCGTCGAGAGATGAAACACTGAACTGAAGTCACGCGGAACGTGACGACCTCGTCTTCCTGAAGGGTAGGGTCGTGTAGAATTCATGAAAAAAAAAAAACACGAGAGATGTCAAAAACAATAAATCTCGGAACCGTATTTGTGTTTTTATCTGCAATCAGAAGCCAGCGAGGTAGAACGTGCAGACAGAAATTCAAATCCCTTCCCTCACTCCACGAGGATCGGTCGTCCAGAGAGTTCAGATGGACACGTAGACTGTAAACTTGGCCCCCTGGATGATGGGGATAACGTCGAACTCTTCATAAGAACACGAGAGACAGGAAGTATCAGAAGGATCGACGTCCCATTTTTACACGAACCTGATTGGCATCATTATCACTCATGCCTTAAAATGATATTCAGAAACAGAGGCTCGTGTTCCTCGTGGTGCAAGGAAGGCTAGACAATATTATGCTAGTAATGCAGTGAAATGAAGAATAGCTTTTATGTTGCGCCCACACTCATGGAGATTTGTAACCTCCTACATGAATTTACTCTTTCCCTCTCTCTATCTTTCTTTCTGAATTTACAGTGTGTGTGTGTGTGTGTGTGTGTGTGTGTGTGTAAGATGTTACCGGACTGTGCCAGAAAGTTGTAACACCTAGAATGAGAAGTTACTCTCAAAAATTACAACAACTGGTTATGTCATCCAGGTGTCGTGTCAATTGCCAGTGACCCAGTGGTCAGCTCGTGAGGCACCTGTGCTGTGGATGTGGTGGTCAGAAACTAGCCGTTCCGAGCTGGAGGCAGCATCTCTTCCTCTCCACCCTCTGGCTCGCCTCTTCCAATGGTTCAGCTCGGTACATTCATTGAATTCAGAACCTGAAACTCATAAAGTAACTCAATTACTCCCGGCACTTACAGATCGAACACTGAACTCGAGAACTCCATTAGGTCCAGCGGATATAACTCAACGGGCCCATTAAAAACGCTCGGTGCCGACTGTGGTGAAGATGCATGACCTGATTACACCCTCCGCTACCAAGCAGACTCATGTTAACCGTGGCAACAGTTTGGACTGAGGGAGTCGCCTTATGAGGCTGGTGACTTAAGTCACTGCCGTCATGGCCAGCGTGGACTTAAGTCACACTGATCCGAGGGAGAGGTCGACCAGCATCTTTCAGCTCAGCGAGTTGAAAGTAACAGTGCACCACTGGCTAGGTTCAGGCTTCTACTGGGCAAAGATCTGAGAGAAAGAGAGAGAGAGAGAGAGAGAGAGAGAGAGAGAGAGAGAGAGAGAGAGAGAGAGAGGGGGGGGGGGGGGGGAGAGGGGGAAGTTTATGTTCTGCCGTCAACGATCCCTCGAAGACGAAAGAACATAGCCGTAATGAGGTAGATCCTCTGTACTACGAAGCTGTGATCCTTCATCGTTACTGAGGCGAAGGAGAACAAAAAAAAAGGAAATCGTTATGTATTGCCGTGCTTGGCTATAGAAGTCTTAAAACAGGTACAGGTTGTTGTGATCACATACGACAAGGTAGCCAAGTCGTCAGGGCGAAAGAAAGCACCGCTAATTGATAGGCTGGATTCCTAACAAGCAGGTTTTTTTTTCTTTTTTTAAGCGGTTTGCTTCCCTCCGCTGCTTGAGGAAGAATTACGTGATGCGTCAGTCGCCAAGAAAACATAGTCCAGGTCCCAACGCATCTCATGATGTTCGTTGAAACACGGAATGACACGATACGCATGGCGTATATCACAACTAGAAACCTAAGACCTGTGGTTGTGAGATCCAATGACAAGACACTGGAGAACTAACGACCGGTTAGTATAGTTATACCCCGTCAACAAGGTGGTCGAGGGTCGTTTATTAAACCTGATTCTCATAATTGAGGCGGATGGCCCCGTGACCTCTGATCTTGGCCGGGGTTAATGATGAAGGTGGAGGTGCTGGCTGTACCACTACCCTCCCGAGTGCCACCTGAACACAAGGGTCATCGTGGCACTGTACCAACACCGTCACAGTCTTGACAACGCCATCACTTGACAGCAATACAGTGGGAAATGCTGTGTGTGTGTGTGTGTGTGTGTGTGTGTGTGTGTGTGTGTGTGTGTGATATTGGGAATGAAGTGCATCCAATTGTGTTTTATGTTCAAGAATGTTTGTCAGGATGATGGAATGGCATATCGTGCCACTACATATTATAACGCTCTACCCTGTTTTTATTGAGCTCAGCTGAAAATGCGTAAAAATAGTATATCTTTTATCGTATGATCTGACAAAAGATCATATGATTTGATGCATTTGGCTTTTCACTTGCTTATGTGAAATTTATCTTGCCATTGGGATTACATCGTATTCGTTTTCCTTAAAGTTGTACCCTGAAATGCCTTACGGGATAAGAGTAAGTTTAAATGATAAGGTAATAAACACATGCACGCACATATACAGAATGTATCTTTTCTTATTTTCATACTGGATCGCCGTTTTCTGAGTTTGTAAGATAGCGCTAGGAACAGACGAAGAAAGGCTGCATCTGCTCACATCTATTCTCTGGCTGTCATGTGTAATGCACCGAAGCCACATCTCCCTACCCACATCCAGGCACATAGGCCTTTCCATGGTTTATCCCGAACGCTTCACATGCCCTCGTTCAGTCCATTACAGGACACACACACACACACACACACACACACACACACACACACACACACACACACACACACACACATCCCTGATGATGTGATTATTACACGAAAGTGCACTTGGGAACTTATCGTGTTTCATTTGACTCATAGGAGTATCTTGAACACGCGCAAAATTGTGATCCTTTCCAATATATATATATATATATATATATATATATATATATATATATATATATATATATATATATATATATATATATATATATATATATATAACAACCCCCTCCCCCCTCATGTGTGCGAGGTAGCGCTAGGAAAAGACAACAAAGGCCCCATTCGTTCACACTTAGTCTCTAGCTGTCATGTAATAATGCACCGAAACCACAGCTCCCTTTCCACATCCAGGCCCCACAGAACTTTCCATGGTTTACCCCAGACGCTTCACATGCCCTGGTTCAATCCATTGACAGCACGTCGACCCCAGTATACCACATCGTTTCAATATATATATATATATATATATATATATATATATATATATATATATATATATATATATATATATATATATATATATATATATATGCAGAATCTTCACTTCACCGTGAAGAGGTAGTTATATGTAACAATCACCACTGGAAAGAGAAAATAGAAACAGTGAGTACTTACGTTTATTACATCCTCAGACAGACTGGGGGAGATACAGGTGTTGAGGTCCTTAAAAGCACAGAGGCAGGAGTGAGGCGGGGCATCACATTCCCCCGTGGAGTGTAGGTGGGCCACTAATTATGTGACCTGACATCTGACCTTCCCCTCCTTACATGGTGTGTGTGTGTGTGGACAGGGTTATTCTGGTGGATACTTCTTAATAATTATTTCAGTTAACTGAAAAAATAATTATCTCCCCCACTCTGTCTGAGGATGTAATAAACGTAAGTACTCACTGTTTCTATTTTCTCTTTCCAGTGGTGATTGTGCATATATATATATATATATATATATATATATATATATATATATATATATATATATATATATATATATATATATATATATATAAACCGGGTCGACGTGCTGTCAGTGGATTGAATCAGGGCATGCGAAGCGTCTGGGGTAAACCATGGAAAGTTCTATGGGGCCTGGATGTGGAAAGGGAGCTGTGGTTTCGGGCATTATTATTTGACAGATAGAGACTGAGTGTGAACGAATGTGGCCTTTGTTGTCTTTTCCTAGCGCTACCTCGCACACATGAGGGGGGAGGGGGATGTTATTCCATGTGTGGCGAGGTGGCGATGGGAATAAATAAAGGCAGACTATGAATTATGTACATGTGTATATAAGTATATGTCTGTGTGTGTATATATATGTGTACATTGAGATGTATAGGTATGTATATTTGCGTGTGTGGACGTGTATGTATATACATGTGTATGGGGGTGGGTTGGGCCATTTCTTTCGTCTGTTTCCTTGCGCTACCTCGCAAAGCGGGAGACAGCGACAAAGCAAAAAAAAAAAAAAAAAAAAAAAAAAAAGTGTGTGTGTGTGTGTGTGTGTGTGTGTGTGTGTGTGTGTTAAACACTTACAGAGACACAAGATTACTCTTCATGAACACATCATCCTGATAATTAAATCATTTACCTCCGGAAGGACACAAGGCTGGGCGGTAGAGGAAGCTGGAAGAAGGCATCAAGCACCGGTAGAACACACACACGCACACACACACAGACGTACACAAACACACAGACACACACACACCCGCACAGCTTCCCTGACTCCATTAACATTCTATTCACAGCTCTGTTCCGGGGGCAAGGAAGGAAAAATTCTCATTCATCCTGTGAAGTAGTTTTAAGACGCAATTTAACTTGGTGGTGAATTACGATGCAGTGTCATATAAAACGTGGAAAATATTTAGCCCAGGAATTATTATTATCATTATTATTATACGCTTTTACAGTATTTGTCGTGATCAAATAATTCAGTTTTTTAGATCCGATAATTCAAGTGAATTTTCGCTCTAGATATTTTTTTCTGTCCTGGTTTACACACCAGATTATATATATATAGAAGTATAATCAAGGAATTTATTTGCATACGACTGGTTTTTTTAATATAGTATCGAGAGAGCAGTAAAACATCTATATTAGAAACTGTGCATTTTTTTCTTCTCTTTTAAACAGCAGGGTACGAGCGTATGATACACACCCCCGAGTTCTTTTTTTTGGTCACAAGTTGTTTTGCATTAGTTTTACATTTATTGGAAGCAAGTGGGTGGTACATGCGAGCGCTCATGGTATCAGACACGAGCTTAAGAGCTTTCTTTCCAGCAGTTCGCTCGGTGGTTTTTTTTGTGTGTGAGCTCCATTGTTGAGTGTTGGTTATGTTGACCCAAGACTGAGTACCCAGGGTTGTGTAGTGTGTGTGTGGGAGGTGCTAGAAGTCGTTAGTGATGGCTTAGATTGGTCTGCCGTGAAGTTACCTGGTAAAAGGAGCCATTGTGATGTTTATGTAAATCCATGAATGCGCAGATTTTGTTCGATGTCTGTCCGTCCCTTACGTCTGCTTTGCAAATCATCGTAAAAGAGAAGAATTATCTGAAGACGATTTTCTAAATGGCATGGAACTTCGAGTACCACACACACACACACACACACACACACACACACACACACACACACACACACACACACACACACACTTACAAAAGAGCACATCACCAACCATGATTTACACTTATGGAAAAAAGTGGAAATAACACCGAAAGAGGTTCTTGTCCCCCCATCATTTACAGCGGAGCACCTAAACCGCTCCACACCTGTAAGTGTTTCGTGTTGGGATTTGCGCCGGAGGCCACAGGTATTAAGCTTTACCAAGCTATTAATTCCATATACGCCGGGGCTAGCATGTCGCCGCAGCTCTGCCCGTTAATATTTACTTCCTTGATGCCTCGCATGTATACGCAATGACCAGCAACGCGGGGCGTCGGGGTTTGGTGTTTGTGTGTTGCGTGATGGTGTCGCGCTCAGTGTGGGCCCTCCTGTCTACTGTGCTTCGGGCATTCGTTCCCTCACACTTCTCTCAGTAGACGTACTTGCGGGAAGATCTGCCCCCCAACACCTTGTCATCAAGATCTGATATCTTAGTAAGGCTGATTGATTTGGTCCGATCGTATACCTCTCTCTCTCTCTCTCTCTCTCTCTCTCTCTCTCTCTCTCTCTCTCTCTCTCTCTCTCTCTCTCTCTCTCTCTCTCTCTCTCTCTCTTCTCTTCCCCCCCCTCTCTCTCTCTCTCTCTCCTCTCCCCCCCCCCCTCTCTCTCTCTCTCTCTCTCTCTCTCTCTTCTCTTCTCTTCTCTTCTCTTCCCCCCCCTCTCTCTCTCTCTCTCTCTCTCTCTCTCTCTCTCTCTCTCTCTCTCTCTCTCTCTCTCTCTCTCTCTCTCTCTCTCTCTTCTCTTCTCTTCCCCCCCCCCCCCCTCTCTCTCTCTCTCTCTCTCTCTCTCTCTCTCTCTCTCTCTCTCTCTCTCTCTCTCTCTCTCTCTCTCTCTCTCTCTCTCTCTCTCCTCTCCCCCCCTCTCTCTCTCTTCTCTTCTCTTCCCCCCCCCCCTCTCTCTCTCTCTCTCTCTCTCTCTCTCTCTCTCTCTCTCTCTCTCTCTCTCTCTCTCTCTCTCTCCTTCCTCTCTCTCTCTTCTCTTCCCCCCCCCTCTCTCTCTCTCTCTCTCTCTCTCTCTCTCTCTCTCTCTCTCTCTCTCTCTCTCTCTCTCTTCTCTTCCCCCCCCCCTCTCTCTCTCTCTCTCTCTCCGGTGTCTGTATTGACTGAACAACCACTTGAGGTTTTCATGTGTATCATAACCTGAAACGACGACTTCCCTCCTCCCGTCTCTTTGGTGGTCATCCGCAGGAATTATGACAGGTTATACGATGCCCTGTCATGTCGCTTGTATTTTGCAGACTACATTCATGCGGACTTTACCTGCAAAACCTCCCGCACAGTTGACAACCTTCGCGACCCCCCAGCTTTCGGAGGTACTTCTCGTAAGGATATGGATGCCAGGTTGTCTTAGATCTCGCTTTCGTGGAGCGTACCCGTAGCCCCTTTCCCTTCAAGCTGGAAGAGGCCTGTTCTCCGTTACCAGAGGTCCCCTTTCGTTACGAAGTCTTTGATCTATTTTAGTAGCTTCTCTTTCTTGCTCCAATTTTCACTTAATTCTATTAGTATGGCTAGTTCATTGGCCCCTTTCCAAGACTCTCTTTGATGTCAGTGAAGACAGGCATACTGGAGCTCATTCTTTTGGGGATGGGAGTAAAAAGGCGGCAATGGAGTCAGCAAAAGAATCTTTTATTCTGAATACAGCTCAGGTTGTTTGTCTGGTTGCGTTCCACCGGGGGGGGGGGGGGGGGTGCTCGCAGCGTCATCTTCTCCTCCATCTTCGAGAGACAACTGACAGAGGCAAGAGTTCAAAATTCGTTTCCCCGCTTTGGGTATAGGTGAAAACTTCGGCTCTTTTACCTGGTCTTCCGGAAATCTTTCTTCTCGACGCGACTCCCTGAAGAACTGGACGAGAGAGAGAGAGAGAGAGAGAGAGAGAGAGAGAGAGAGAGAGAGAGAGAGAGAGAGAGAGAGAGATCCTTCGTCCCTTTACGTCAGGGATCTTGCTTGAGGTTGATGTCGTTCTAACCGTTCGTTTCTGCAGTTGTAGATTCTCTCTCTCTCTCTCTCTGTCTCTCTCTCTCTCTCTCTCTCTCTCTCTCTCTCTCTCTCTCTCTCTCTCTCTCTCTCTCTCTCTCTCTCCTCCCTCCCTCCCTCCCTCCCTCCCTCCCTCCCTCCCTTCCTTGCACTGGGGACTTCCCATTCCTGTATCGGACTGGTCGCATGGATCTGCTTTTGAGATGGGGGCCATTCAACAAGTTTCGCGCGCATTTCTCTCTTTTCCTCCAGGATTTCTCTGACTCCCCGGGGGGGTTTATTTGGGTCGGATGCGTCACTCCATTTCCCCTCCAATTCTTCCGCGTTTTCTCTAGGATTAGTGTGTGTTGGAGCTCCCCCCGCCTTTTTTTTTTCATTCTCTTTCCCTCCTTCAGTAACATATGTTTTTTTCTTCTTCTTTCCCTCACACATCTGTTGAGGAAGCGCGCTTCCACTGAGGCAGGATGGAAGCTCCAGTCGTGTTTCCTGCAGGACGCTCCCTACGTATTGTCGCTTGCAGGCCGACGTGTGGTGCACAGTAGCCCCGTCGCTATTGTTCGTAGCTTGGACGAATTGATCGTCCAGTGAACGACGAAGGAGGTCCCCCTTAAATGTTCCGGAACTATGGATGATCGAGACCCGTGTCTCGCTCTCTCTCTCTCTCTCTCTCTCTCTCTCTCTCTCTCTCTCTCTCTCTCTCTCTCTCTCTCTCTCTCTCTCTCTCTCTCTCTCGTGATCGCACCTCACCGAGAGAACCGTCAGACCACAGCCGACAGAGGCAGTGACAGTGGCACCCACCTACCTACCTGCCTGCCTACCTACCTACCTATCTACCTTTGCACCACTCCTTCTTGCTCGTTCTGTACTTCAGCCGATCCGCGTTGTTATTCTCGAGAATCGGTCTGTTTTTTCCCTTCCCCCCAAGCGCTCGAGCACCTTCACAGCACTGATGATGAAGATGATGTCAACACTGGATGATGCTCACTTTGCATGCTAATTTTACTCGTGGAGGAAAACGATAGATGGGGTCCGTAGGGTCGAGATCGAGGTACAAGGAAGTATACATAACAAGACAGCACCAGTGCTCTTGGGAGTTTCACAAAGAGATAAGGAGCCTTTTTTTTTTTGCCATTCGTTTTCTTATGATAAATGTTATCTATATCATTAGCGATATTTGATTGTCAGAGGCTACGACAGCCTAAGAGTCCCTGACATGAATATCCACTGTCTGATAGCTTATCTATTCCCTCTTGGGTAACCGGAATGGTCAAAAGAGGACTGAATCTCCCTGTGATCTGGGGAGATAATGCCATGATCTTCAAACACTTCGGCCGCAAGGAGAGCATTTCTAATTAAAGTAATGAGATCTTCCCTGGCGAGGAGGTATGGAAGACCTGGTATCCTGCTGGTTGACCCAGGTCGCTCAGTTTCGTCTTCAGGAAAACGAGGGTGGTGTTGTTGTCCAGGCGAAACAAGATCAAGGACGATTTACGTTTGCTGAAACTTCTGGTCTTCCATTAGAGATTAGTGGGTCAGCGAGGGACATCCTCTGGGCAACGTGCCTCACTTCTTTTAGCTCTTCCTCGTCGAGGGAGTTCGAGTCTTCTTTAGGATTTGTTTGTTTTGAAGTCGCGACGATGTGGTCATTCCCTTCGGTTGTGGCGGGTGCTGTTCCTTCCTGGTGGCTGAGGGAGGGTTTTTTCCCTAAGCGCCTCGCTGGTGCTGTTGGGAGAGGGCAGCTCTGCTTGTACTTCCCGAGAAGTTTTATCATTTGCCGTTGCAGCTGCACCGTTTATTGTAGATACTGCAATTTCTTTGTCCCTTTGTCGCTCTTCTATCGTCTGCCGTTGCTGGTGATGCGTCATTTCTTGTAGCTGAATGCATTCATCTTTTCTGGAAGTTGCTGCCGCTGTTTTCCCACCGTCCAGAACATATCCACTGTCTGGGAAGACAATATTGATATTTGTAATTGATATTCCCTTGCCAAGTTAGGTTGATGGCTCATGTTATGGTCCGTTAGGGTTCATGGTCGGGGGCGGGGGTCTGTCTGCTGTGTGATTAGTCGTCCCTTACCTTACAAAGCGCAGGTTTTTGCCTGGTGGGTTTTGCCAGTGTGAGTTATGATTAGCTTCCAGCCGCTGTGATATCTGAATTCATACCCACGAACGCCATGTATAGTGACAGTAGATTCTTACCTTACCATAACAGATGTACAAGATGAAACGTGGGTTTTCATTATCTCATAAATTGTAAAATTGTAGAGGAACATTAATTCTCTTCCTCCTCCTGTCTCACAGCGTTGGACACTCTCAAGGGTCGAGTTGGTATCAGTGATTTATGTGACGGTTTTGGAACTCATCTTCGGCTCTTCTGCAGAAGGATTAACAATTTTGATTATCCCTTTATTAGATGTTCCACCTCAGGCTGCACGTCAGTGGTGCGAAGTCTCCTTATGTGTGTGTGTGTGTTTGTGAACAAATACGAAAGCAAAAGATTGTGCTTGAGAAAGAGGCAATGTAAACCATAAATCAAACGTAGCTTTCCTCTTGTATTTTAATGATTCGTAAGCACCAGGATGTTCGCATGTGCTCTTCATCTCAACAGCTGCTGAAAGTTGTATGTAAAGGGAGAATTGAGAATCCCGGAATAAAAGATGAGAGGGATGTGGGCTGCTTCCGTATGCATGGGGTTTTAACAGCGCGTCTGTAACAGGTAGTGACGCAGCGAGGAGTGAGTCTTGCCTCAAACAGACTGGGGAGTAGTAGAGTGAATTTCAGCCGAGCTTTACCTGTGGAGGCAGAGGTAGTAGGGGGGAGAGGAACAAAGTATTAAAGAGAGAGTTTACGACTGGGTTCTTCAGTAGAATTTGAGAAAAGTGAGACACATTCCTTCAACTGAGGAAGAGTACCTTTATATTTTTTTTTTTTTTTTTTTTTTTTATACTTTGTCGCTGTCTCCCGCGTTTGCGAGGTAGCGCAAGGAAACAGACGAAAGAAATGGCCCAACCCCCCCCCCCCCATACACATGTACATACACACCTTTATATATATATATATATATATATATATATATATATATATATATATATATATATATATATATATATATATATATATATATATATATATATGCAGAGAAATATATTTAGATGTATATATATATTTTTTTTTAATTAATGATTACCGTAGAACCTTTTTCTAAAAACGACTCCTAATATTACCCAGGACATTTCTCTAAAGGGTCCTGAAGTTCAAGGCTGCGCTACTTCTAGTAGCAGGGAAACGTGGGCTCCTTTGAAGTGAGAAGGTCTTTGACGGGACTCTGCAACCAGTCACACAGCCTTGTCAGAGATGACTTGTCTCTAGTGATGTAACCTCGAGCAGTTGTATGAGTCTGGCAATACCTATACGCATTTATATATACGTAGATATACATAGGCTATTTCCGTATACTCGTTTTTAGGACTGTCATCACTTAGCGTCTCAGCGAGGGGCCAGAGGTAAGGGCATCATTGGTGCTTGTACCCTACCAGTTCACAGTCTTGACCCCAACTTAACTTACATTACTCAAACACGTCTGTGGGTAGTATTTCCACAGAGGCTGGTGAACCCCCATTGCTATTTCCTTCCTGCTCTAGCCACATTAGTGGCTATTCTCGTGTTAGGGTTAGCTCACCGTGCCTCCAGGGGGTTGTTGTTGTTGTTGCTGTTGTTGTTTTTTCTTCGCTTTAATGTATTCTAATCCACGACGAGATCAGCCGTAAACAACTTGTCTGCATGTATAGTTGCTATCTTATATTTCACATTCTCATTATTTATCGTCCGGACGCTTCCCATGTTTTGGGCCTGGCTTTTACCATCGCCTGCTGTAAGTTAAACGCCTCTGCTCTCTCTCTCTCTCTCTCTCTCTCTCTCTCTCTCTCTCTCTCTCTCTCTCTCTCTCTCTCTCTCTCTCTCTCTCAGCAACCTTTTTAACTTTACCCTGACGCCGGTGGAGAACCTTACTGAGTTAACGCTGTCATTGGACGAGCCTCGGTCTGCAGCCTTCAGTCAGAATTTGCGATGGTTCTCCGATCATGAATCGTGAACGGTATCTACTACCCTGAAGCCGTTTGAGTTGGAGACTTTGACTGACGCATCTTGAAAAGTAAAGTTTACGTTGTAAATGTCACTGATAAAGAACTCATTTAGAGGTTTGGATATTGATGTGGTTGAGACCAATTGAATGATAGAAAAAAAAAGAAAGATAAATGATTAAATTGCTTCAATAGCCATGAAGTTATCCACCTTTAAGGAACAGGGAGGTGTGGTTCTCCAAGATTATGTGTGAACAAAATCTTATTTGCATACGTTTCCGTTTTCCACATTTGTTTATAGCAATTCTAATGGCATTATTTTCTGTTCTTTCTTTTTACGTCGGTGTCGTGTTATGATATGAGCCTTAAGTGTGCCATGAGTTTCGTTACGTTTCCAGCACTTGCATGACACTCGAATTTAGCCAGTGGTCTACTGGTTATGGAGTGGAGGCTAAATGAAGAGCATTTGTACTGGTGAGGAGAGAGTCAAACTGTATTTGCGTTAGTAACGTCTCCAGCAGAAGTGAGAAGCCCTAGCGTTAAAGCAGAGGGCGCGTCTGGTGACCAGAGGGAAGGCAGGACATGGGAGCCGAAATCTTTGAGTATAAAGTCGGTTTCGTTGAAGATTGCTTGAGGAAATGTAATGTACGTAGTAACATGCAGAGACAAGACAGCAGTCTAAGTTGTCCTGAAGGAGGAGGAGTAAGGGTTACTGAATTGACGAAGGCGAATGGAGGAGGCGAGAAGCTGAGGACCCATGTCGTCTCGAGGACGGCCATGGGGGCGGACTGATTCATAAGCCGGGGGTTGTGTGAGGTCGTTCATAATGAAGACGGTCCCTGCCGCCGTTGCTCCAGGATCAGTGTGAGATGAATGATTCATTCAGAGAGGTTTGCGAACACTGCACTCGCCATGAATATAATCATTTCTGTAGACGGATCAGTAAACGGAAATTATTAACTTTTGACAGAAGGATAGAGGGAAATAAATAAATAAAACCCGAAGGATCGCCAGGGTGGGAGGAATGACAGAGACTTGTGAACAAGTTTGGCTTCATACAGAGTCGTATTATGAGCAAGTGAGTCGTCTGCTCTGGATGGGTTCAGAAGCAGGTGTGTCGGTAGGAGCAGAGAAAGTGGTTGGGGATGATCGCACAGTCAAACACCTCAGCTACAAGGGTTGTGAGATGGTATGATAAACACATAGGGAACAGGAAATATGATCATCATGTTTGGTTCAGGAGGGACTATGAATGTAGCAGTGTGTGGAGTGGGAATGAATTGGATTGGTTTGTAAGGTGTAGCGTTACTGACCTGCAGCATCAGAACGGGAATGAACATATATATATATATCTCACTGAGGACGAACTCGACGAACTCGTTTTTTTTTACTTCTATTTGCTTTTTTTCTCTAACCTGTTGGGGGAAATGTTGATAAATGTAACAACGTTAGATTTTTTTTTCTTTTTTTTTTTTAAGTATAAAGTCAAAAGTGTGGGAGCCCTCGAAGTCTCCCTGCGTTACCTAAGACTGTGAACTCTTCATAATTCTTACCTTTTGTTACTCTTTTGTTATGTAAAATAACCACTTATCTCTTAATGGGAAAGACGAGAGGAGGATGCTAGGTCGGGATTCTTTTTATTATCTCTTTGAACAATTATTTCCTTTGATACACTGTACTTGGTTCGTAAATAATTTCTTTTTATACAGATCCTGAAAGTCGGACAATGTGCAGCCCCAACAATGGCCTGATGAAAATACAGCCCTGGTATGTGGAGAGAAGAGGTCAAAGGCTTGCGTGGTCGGGTCAGAGCTGGGGGGCGTGGAGGCTGGCAGGTCATGTAACAATGATTTGCTTCCTCATCAACAAGTCTGAAACTAGATTACAGGCCACCCACGGCCGTCTGCCCGGCCTGGCTGGTTGGGTCTGCTCAGCCAAAACCTTGACATAGTATACGTCTGTGGGATATACATGCCCCGTGTGTGCACACATAACTGCGTTTTGATAGAAGGTATATTTGACCATCGTCGTCAGAGGAATGTTCTCGCTTGTAAAGACAGTCAGATACGGATTACGGAGACGGATTTATCAATCGAACATCTAACTAAATGTTTGGGAGGATATTCCATGGCTGCCAGTGTTGTTTTCTCTTTTGCTGGACAGGTTAAAGGGAGCTGGTCTTCATCTTATTCCATGGCTGTCAGGTGTTCTTTTCCCTCTTGCTGGTTACGTTAAGGGCTCTGATCTTCATCTGTCCTCAGAACTGGTCGGACTGAGCGACTCAAAAAGAGAATCGTATGACAGTGGCATCTGTGTCTCCTGAGGTTATTCACGCGTCTCTCTTCCCTCTCCCCATAGGTATGTTACAGAGGTCCCGTACAGCTGGGAGACTCATTTCTTCCTCAGATCCTACCGAATACAGTACCTTATTTCATTTATATTTTCCTTTGGTCTTCATTGCCGGGTCATTTCCTTGGCGAGTGTTCTGTGCACGGACCTTTATGTAGCAGAGTGTGTGTGTTAACCTTTCCCAGTAGCTTATAGGGCAAGATGGCCTTGAGAGAGAGAGAGAGAGACATTTCATCCCATCCGAATGAATGATTAAAGGAGATGAGTGCGAGAATAGCTTTCCTCCCTCCACCCCTAGTCACACACCTGTGTCTGTTCTCCTGATGGGACAAGAGCATAAAACTTTGAAGTGTGGTTCAAGCGACGTATGCCAGATGGGAAAGGGCGTGCGCCTCTGACGATGACCGAAGGAAGCGCACCGAAGAATTTCTTCGACTATCACCTGTAGCGAGACTTTATTTTTTCTCACCAAAAGTCTGGGTTAACGAGTAGCGCTGACCGAAAGAAACAAGACAAAAGCTAAAAGAAAGAATATATATATATATATATATATATATATATATATATATATATATATATATATATATATATATGTATATATATATATATAATATATATATATATATATATATATATATATATATATATATATATATATATATATATATATATATATATATGTAATATATATATATATATATATATATATATATATATATATATATATATATATATATATATATATATATATATATGTAATATATATATATATATATATATATATATATATAT
Source organism: Panulirus ornatus (assembly GCF_036320965.1). Lineage (NCBI taxonomy): Eukaryota > Metazoa > Arthropoda > Malacostraca > Decapoda > Palinuridae > Panulirus > Panulirus ornatus. The sequence goes on along the minus strand of NC_092236.1, from coordinate 13,874,620 downwards.
ATATATATATATATATATATATATATATATATGTAATATATATATATATATATATATATATATATATATATATATATATATATATATATATATATATATATATATATATATATATATATATATATATATATATATATATATATATATATTCCCTGATAAAAGTACTGTATATTTCTTCACTAACCCTGAAATTCCTTTCCAGAAGGAGCTCTCATACAGCCAACCTTCAGCTCAGCCCCTCTACCATACCTTGGGTCTCCCATGTTTAATGTGACCAGATGACCTCGTGCATACGTTCTGTGGTGTTCCTTCCCTCACAACAGGTTGTCTGGTTCCTCTGTTCTATTGCTGATATCGCCCAAAAGCAGCTATAGCTTTCCTCTCTTTGATCTACAGCAAAGTCAATCATATATATATATATATATATATATATATATATATATATATATATATATATATATATATATATATATATATATTGGAAAGAATCACAATTTTGCGCGTGATCAAGATATTCCTATGAGTCCGCGGGGAAAATGAAACACGAAAAGTTCCCAAGTGCACTTTCGTGTAATAATCACATCATCAGGGGAGACACAGGAGAGAAATATAACAGTCACTTGATATACATCGAAGAGACGAGGCTAAGACGCCATTTGGTAAACATGTGGACTCATAGGAATATATATATATATATATATATATATATATATATATATATATATATATATATATATATGTGTGTGTGTGTGTGTGTGTGTGTCTGTGTGATGTGTGTGTGTGTGTCTGTGTGATGTGTGTGTGTGTGTCTGTGTGATGTGTGTGTGTGTGTGTGTGTGTGGTGTGTGTGTGTGTGTGTGTGTGTGTGTGTGTGTGTGTGTGCGCGCGTGTGTGTGCGTGTATACCACACCTTTATGATTGCCTCACCTTACGTCATCCGGGGTTGTGCCTTTTGACCTTAGCCATCTAATGGCTGTGGCGGAGGCGGTCGTGGCTGGCAGACCATTGCTGAATCATCAGCGTAGCTCACGGGGATCAGAGCCCCCCAAGAATGGACTCCAGTGAGAGAATCATCGCTTTAGAATCTCAAACCTTTCGTGAAAAGATAACGAAAGAAAAAGGAAAAAAGAAAGAAGATTCTAATGAGGCAAAGGGGGGGTAATTCCTGACGCCGGTAATATATGCAGCGCCGCTTGTTATGACGGCGTTAATGCGTTCGATGCAGAAGGGGAAAAATGAAATGATTGAGTGGAGGTGATGTTTGGGCGTAGCCCTGGTCTCAGGGCGTGGGTGTGGGAGGCCCGCGTACCAGGAAGGGACGACACAGCGGAAGTAGGAGGACAAAGGAAGTGGATGTCACGACGGTAGCGTTGTCCGTGGGGACCGTGAAGGGGACCGTCCGTGTGATGGTAGTCTGTAATGGGGACCGGTCCGCATGGTGTGAGCCTGTAAATGGGGACCCTTCTTGTGATGTGAACCTGAAATGGGGACCGGTCCGCATGGTATGAGCCTGTAATGGGGACCCTTCTTGTGATGTGAACCTGAAATGGGGACCGGTCCGCATGGTATGAACCTGTAATAGGGACCGGTCCGCATGGTATGAACCTGTAATAGGGACCGGTCCGCATGGTATGAGCCTGTAATGGGGACCGTCCGTGCGATATAAGCCTGTAATGGGGACCTTTCTCGTGATGTGAGTATGAGATAACAATGCATGGTGTTGCTGGAGGATAAATACCTCTGGCAGGACGCGGCTTAATTGCAGCGTTTCATAATCTCTTACGTCATGATGTTCATGGTGTCTTGTGTTCCTCCTCCTCCTCCTCCTCCTCCTCCCTCTTGTCTAATCTTCCTTTCCCGTTGTCATATTCTTTCTCTCCATCCTTCCTTGTCCCTCCTCCTCCTCTGGCTCCTTCCATACCTTCTGCTCTCTCGCTTTCACTCTCCTCCCTCTGACCTTCTCCTTGCCTACTCCCTTCTTTCGCCTTTCCTCCTCTCCTCCTCACCTTGTCCCCATGAAACAGGCCAGTGGCCCAGGACAGCCAGGGCGGATGGCTGGCTTGCTGGCTGGGTGTGGCTAATGCAGTAATGTGTTCTAACGAGCGGCCAATCGGCTGAGAACACATCCTAATTCCTCGTAAAGATAAAGTCGGCCCAGTATTGTTTTATCAGTGGGTGTGACTACCCTCACAGCTTTCTTTCCCTTTTACTTTCGTTCTTTCGTTTTCTCCCGCCGGAGGACAAAGTGTCAAGAATGTTCGCCACTATTTGTGATGAGAGTTTATCGTTCACTCTTCGTGAAGGTTAATGAAACGATGACACAAAGTCACGTACGTTTCTGCCACCGGGACGATGAAGGACGAGGATGCTTGGCCGTCATACCCGAAGCGCTCGCTAAGGGATGGGTGGGTCAACCAGAACCGATGGTGGGGGTGTCTAGTGCTGCGGGGTCGCTTGTTGTGGTACTGATGGTCGCTGGACGTGCTGCCACTTGCCTCAAGCTTTGTTGGCGTCTCGAAGGATTGAAAGAAGTGATTACTTCCATGACACAGCGGTGGAGATGAATGGGGGAGCTGGAGGTTGACCCTGAAGGGATAGAAGAGGGCGTGTGGCGATATACTGACCTCACATGACCCAGAGGATGGTGAGAGGTTAAGACATAAGAATATTCTTGGGTTTGTTTAAGATTGTATAGGATCTCAGGGTGTCTTTTTGAAAGGTTAATTGTCCAAGTTATTATAGGTACAAATTCTGTCTCTTAGCAGCTCATGCCAGTGAGCTTCACACTTCTGTAAGACATATATACGATAAAGGAAATGATACTTATTTTGCATTCAGGTCTTGGGGAATTACTAAGACGTGACTGGCATTACCCTTGTCTCTGTGCTTCTAATGAAGCTATGTAAATGGAATTGGGAACAGAGACGCAAATCAGTGAACTTAAGTGTTGCATATACATATATCTCCTCTCTCTCTCTCTCTCTCTCTCTCTCTCTCTCTCTCTCTCTCTCTCTCTCTCTCTCTCTCTCTCTCTCTCTCTCTCGCTCTTCTCTCTCTCTCTCTCTCTCTCTCTCTCTCTCTCTCTCTCTCTCTCTCTCTCTCTCTCTCTCTCTCTCTCTCTCTCTCTCTCTCTGGACAATTGGCAGTACGTCCAATACGCTCTTCTCGCTACGTCTGCTCCTTATTCAAACGATAGTGTGAAATTTGATTTTCTTTTTCTCTCTCCTGAGTTGATCCAATTTCGGCAAAATAAACCGAGAAGTTTTAAAAACTTCGGCCTCTCACTCACAGACTTGGGCCGTGAGGGGAAACTCCTTATTTCACGCAGGAGGAATATAGATAATGTGCACTTAGGCAGGGAAGAAGTTATTTCTTATCAACACGCTCAGGTGCCAACGAACAGATGGGGAAATGATAGACGTAAACCGTGATAGATGGAGGAGGTGACGCGCGTGGCTGGCCTGATAGATATGTACTAGGCTGATAGATAAACCTTTCTATGCCCCTATCTTTCCCACACCACCACCACCACCACCACACTGCCTACCACACCATGCTACTGACTTCTCTGTTTGACTGGAGGGAGAGAGAGAGAGAGAGAGAGAGAGAGAGAGAGAGAGAGAGAGAGAGAGAGAGAGAGAGAGAGAGAGAGATGTGTATATCCCACTGTATATGGCGCCATTTCTGGGCCAACCCTGACCTCCACCAGATTGGACCTCCCCCTCCTAATTTGCATTTCTTGATACTGATTATTCCCTTCCTCAATCCCCCCTCAGCTCTCCTCCCCCACACCCCTCACGTTCCTCCCTCCTCCCCTTTGATAATTAAGTTCTACCTTGATCTTGGATTCTTGGATGTTTTCTGGCCCAAACCATATGTTATCGAAGGTTTACGATTCCCTCTTTTCCTCCTTTCATCTTCGTAGGTAATTGAATCTGTCATTGACATGTTAGAAAATGGGGGAAAAAAAAAAAGAAAATGATATATGTATAAATATGTTGTGTAGTTTTGTCTGTTTTGTTTGTCTGGGGTTTTCAGATCTGTGGGCAATCATTTGATCAGATCACGATATGGGGCCCCAGACTCTATGAATCATCAAGGTTCCTTTTGGATTTGGTCTTGGTCAAGTCTCACGCCATCTGGTTGTGGGTGGGCGATGGTGAGTCCAATCTCCTTTCATTCCTGTTGTTGCATTTCTTTACCCACCAGAGGGATGACTCAGGTCAGGTATAGCTTGTACCATCGCACTTCGTGTATGAAAGTATACCTCAGTATGCGTATGGTCGGGTATACGTGGTACATAAGGTAGGCTGTGGCGGGACTGAGCACTCCAACATGGTGGTCGGTGTGGGTGAGTACTCCAACATGGTGGTCGGTTTGGGTGAGTACTCCAACATTGTAGTCGGTGTGGGTGAGTACTCCAACATGGTGGTCGGTGTGGGTGAGTACTCCAACATTGTAGTCGGTGTGGGTGAGTACTCCAACATGGTGGTCGGTGTGGGTGAGTACTCCAACATGGTGGTCGGTTTGGGTGAGTACTCCAACATGGTGGTCGGTGTGGGTGAGTACTCCAACATGGTGGTCGGTGTGGGTGAGTACTCCAACATGGTGGTCGGTGTGGGTGAGTACTCCAACATGGTGGTCGGTGTGGGTGAGTACTCCAACATGGTGGTCGGCGTGGCTGAGCACTCCAACATGGTGGTCGGTTTGGGTGAGTACTCCAACATTGTACTATACTCAGCTGGGATGAAAACAGCCCAGGTATCTATCCAGTCAGAAGGTTCCTCCAGGCAATCTACAGATACGATTTTCTTTTCTTCTTTTTTCTTAATCCTTCATATCGAAGATAATGACTTCGGACAGGTAATCATCCATATGTCCTTTGGTCCATCCATCACAACTGTTTTCATTTTTTTTTCCCACATATTTTCCTAAAGTCTGACCAACAACTGTTTTCATTTTTTTTTTCCACATATCTTCCTAAAGTCTGACCAACTTCTGATAAGTTTAAAAAGAAAAACGCTTACTTTCTTGTCTCAGATTTACACCTTAAAAGAATATCAAGTGAAGGTCAGTGTTGGGTCATTTGTCCATAGAGATCTTTGTCCCCCAAACACTGCTGGATGATCGCACACTGCTGGATGATTGTCCCGTCACTTGCGTTTGTGGAGTCGTTGAAACCACAGAACAGATTTGCAGCGTTACGTAAAGAAAAAAAAGAAGATCCTATGATGCTTTGTCTCGCAAATGCATCATGACGCCATGTAAGGCCTGCACCCCTCGTCTACTATCTATGTATCTATCTGTAATTGCCGTAGGACCCCTATCTGAGAGGAACCCTAGTGGTACTCCAGGACTCATGTATTTTTTTTTTTTCTACAGTGGCTCTTGCAGTTCCGAGGTTGCGCTCCATTCATGTAGCTGGGACAGGACAGCCTCCTTTGAGGTGTAGATGGGCTGTGACCGAGATTATGCTCTGTTAACTAACGATTACACAACCTCTTCACAGGTGTCTTGTCTCCCCACTCGTGGTGTGTGACCCTGCCCAGTGGAGGGTGTGAATAGCGTGGCGTTCTAGGCATCGCTGGCATCAGCGACAAGGGTTGAACTTCTGTCTCCTCCTCCTCTTCCTCCTCCTCCTCGTGTGTGTGTGTGTGGGTGTGTGTGTGTGTGTGTGTGTGACGATTAAACTCACCCTTTTTTCCCCCTCTCACCTCAGTCGCCCACACGGGTTAACCTCCTGTATTCCTACTGTCGCATCAAGTTCATTATTTCTATATTTTTCTCTTTATAATAATCTTTCTATCTTTAATTTTTCTATCTTTTTATGTCAGTTTTTTTCTATATGACTGGTTTTTATTCACTTTTTTTTTCGAACTGGTGTCGGAATTCTGTAGGAGTAAAGTTTTCTGCAGTTCGGATTCATTTTTTTCTTTTTTTGACACCTCTTTCAGCCTTTAAGAATCTCTGGACTGGTGGGCAGGTGGTCCTAACGCTCCACCATCGGAAAAATATCTGTCCGGTTCCGTCTCTCTCTCGTGACGATTTTCATAAAAGGAAGAAAAAAGAGGAAGGAGAGAGAAAGGGGGATTTAATTTTTGATCGTTTCTCAAGCCAAGGAACTAGTCTCCAGCACCCTTGGCCCTCTGGAGCGCCACCTGCGTGTTTCCATGTTGCTGCGGCGCAAGTCTGGTCTCCCCACTCACTTGGCCTTACCTGCAGCAGCAGTACTCAGTCTGGCTTCAACCTCCGCGCCGTCTGGACGTGTGCCGCTCTCTCCACCGCTCGCCCACTTCGATATTCTGGGACTGGTGTTCGTGAGGGTGTAGCTGCGTGTCCTGGGGTGAGTGTTGTCAAGGAGGGTGTGGACATGTGAGCCCCAATATGCCCTCAAACAAAGTCCCCTAGGAAGGGTGTGGCGAGTCTCTCGTTGTGTTTTGAACATGTGTGGATAATTACTTGTATTCGGAAACCTTCGAGCTGATTCCAAGTTGAAAAGATGAGAAAGATGAACCATTGATAAGAAGTTTTAACTTGTTCAGCAGAAAAAAAAAATATTGAAAGCTAGCAAACTTAGGATATTGTTTTTCGTTGATTCAAAACAGTCGCTTTTACACTACGAAATTAGGGGAGCGAGGAAGTTCATTAACTCCTGCTAGCCCAGGAGACGGGAGCATGATGCATACAGAGCTCAGAATGCTCATTCTCGATCTACCCAGCAAAGAAAAATATGCCTGTTGAAGACTCGTAAAACCAAACAACTTAATTCACACTCCCTTTCGGTGCCTAAAAAGAAAAGGAAAAGTTCGTGTTCTCGGAGGATAATCTCGAATGTCCGCCACATACCAGTGCTCCTCAAGTGGCATAGAACTGGAGCAGTGTTAAGGTGTTGGGGACAAGGATGACCACTGACCACCTGGAGAAGGTGGTGTTCCTCCTGCTGGCGGCAGTGCTGGGGACCTGCCTCGCCGCTGATGACAGTAAGTACCCTTCTCCTCTCTCTCTCGCCGTCTTAACCATGGCGTCTGTAACCATAAAACAGAGTTACGGGCCTTTGCCAACTCTGACGCAGCTGCCGAGTGTCGTGCTACACGCATAGCACCTGAGAGCGTTGAGACGTAGGAATGCTCGTAGAGGTAGGGCCATGTTCGTAGAGGTGGGACCATGTTCGTAGAGGTGGGACCATGTTCGTAGAGGTGGGACCATGTTTGTAGAGGTGGGACCATGTTTGTATAGGTGGGGCCATGTTCGTAGAGGTGGGACCATGTTCTTAGAGTTGGGGCCATGTTCGTAGAGGTGGGACCATGTTCGTAGAAGTGGGGCCATGTTTGTAGAGTTGGGGCCATGTTCGTAGAGGTGGGACCATGTTCGTAAAGATGGAACAATGTTGTTCGTAGAGTTGAAACACACACACACACACACACACACACACACACACACACACACACACACACAAAATCTCCCTACACATGCACACATTCTCCCTACACATGCACATATATACACCATCTGTAAGGAGGTACTCACTACACTGACTCCATCAGCTTTCGTCAGTCTGCCCCAGAACCACACATACACTACAGCTCGGAGTGGAGCTCTTGCGCCAAGTCTCGCTCGCCACCGTCACCTCCTGCCACCTGAGATCATTCGTCCCCGAGTTGCATTTAGGTTCCACAATTACATCGAATCCATGCGGGCTCGTACAGACCGCTGTCACAGCAGCCCAATCCTGACCGATGCAAACATCACACACACACACACACACACACACACACACACACACACACACACACACACACACACATCGTATAACGTACGTTAACATATAACTTAATGATGGGGAAATGATTCTCAGTTTGACATCCTTTCTGACCCATTTACTCCCGTACCTTGCTGTATATATAGTGTTTATTTTAAGCCTTAAGCTGTAATATATATATATATATATATATATATATATATATATATATATATATATATATATATATATATATATATACATATATATATATATATATGATATTATGCCGGTAGCCACAAAGAAAATGAAACACGAAGATTTCCTTGTATCTACCAGCATATTCATGAATTACGTGTTCTTTTGTGATCTGTCTATCTATCTGTCTGTCTGTCTGTCTGTCTGTCTGTCTGTCTGTCTGTCTATCTACCTATCTATCTATCTATCTATATTTACCTATCTATCTGTCTGTTTATCTGTGTCTATCTATCTATCTATCTATACCTATCTATCTGTGGTGCTGTACAATGCAGGCGGGCGGTGTTTTAAGGTAGAGGTGTACATGAAGGCGTTAGTCTAGCTCGACGACTCAGTGCTGCATAAAAGAGAACAAGAAGACTTTACATAGTTTGAAGATATGCTTGTGTGAGTGTACACGGCCCGTACACCGCGAGGGGAAAGCCACATCGGCGGGGCTGTAACATGGTCAGGGGACGAAGAGAATAGAACTGCTAGGACTGTTCTCTCCAAAGGAAGTCCACCACTTCCTTGCTCCTGCCTGGAGTGTTGGCTGTATCATCTTTAGTTCATGACCGAGAGTACATTCTCTTCAAAATACTAATCACTTGACAGGAGGAGTTCATCCTGTCGCAGCCACTGATTGAAGTGCAAGCCTTGGAGCTGTAGAAGCCCCTGGATGGGATGTCCAGGCGTTTGATATATATATATATATATATATATATATATATATATATATATATATATATATGTTAGAAAGGATCACGATTTTGCGCGTGATCAAGTCTATTTCTATAAGTCCCCGTAGACATATGTGTGTGTGTGTGTGTGTGTATGTTTGTGTGTGTGTATGTGTGTGTGTGTGTGTGTGTTCTCTCGTTAATACGGACACACCCCTCAGCCACACGAGCATGGGAAGACCCAGTCGGGATACACAGTAGAAGTTAGTTTCTTCTTTGCTCTCCGTGACGCATGCCTGCACTACTGGCAAGTCCCTGACATTCCCTTTAAAACTATTGAACTCGTCTACTCTCTCACTCTTTCTCTCTCTCTGTCTTGCTCAGGTGAAGGTGATTATTCAGGTGTCATTTCACCTGTCTAGCCAGGCTTAGAGAAAAAAAAAGATTCTAGGGCTCCTCACGTTGGCAACACCGCGTCTCGCTGAGTGACATGATCAAATTCTTTATATTCTGTTGCATTGTGATTTGGTCCCAAGGTGCAGGGACATAGCCAGGTGTGCTACGTTGTAGGTGCGTGTATGACGATCACTTATGACTTAAAGCGGTATGTTAATTCACGCTTAAATCAAGCGATATGCTTAAGACTGCTGTAATTCAGCGCAGAGCGATGCGCTCACATGTTTAGCGATGTCGCAGAAGTTGTACACACAGAGCTATGAGCTCCGGCCAAATATGATCGAATCTACTAATGTATATTAGCGACTAACGGATGTACATTGCGATAATGACCATGAGAATCTTGGGATGTTATGTTATGTATAGATACATGATGTGTAGATGTGCATGACGATATACTGAATGTGAGACCAAAATAATATATATATATATATATATATATATATATATATATATATATATATATATATATATATATATATATATATTATATATGTATGTATGTATACGTTGACATGTATAGGTATGTATATGTGCGTGTGTGGACATGTATGTATATGCATGTGTATGTGGGTGGGTTGGGCCATTCTTTCGTCTGTTTCCTTGCGCTACCTCGCTAACGCGGGAGACAGCGGCAAAGTATGATAAATGAATAGATAGATAATAATATATATATATATATATATATATATATATATATATATATATATATATATATAGATAGATAGATAGATAGATAGATAGATAGATGTGTGTGTGTGTGTGTGTGTGTGTGTGTGTGTGTGTGTGTGTGTGTGTGTGTTTGTCTGTCTGTCTGTCTGTACGTACGTACGTATGTATGCATACAATATTCCTAGATGTTTTAGTAGAGATAGAATCAGGAATGAAAAATGGAACAGAAAAGAGAAATAATTTCTCTTCTGGTTATAGTTAGCTTCGTTTGTTGTGGATATAGCAGTTGATAGGCAATATAAGCACCCACGTACATAACGCACAGACAGCACAAAGTTAGACCATCGAACGACAAGCTGAAACCCATAACGAAATATCGGAGTGCATGGAAATACACGTCGATGAAATGTATCAAAAAAAAGAAGAAAAGAAGTAAATGCATCAAGAGATACGACCAAATGCCTCCTAAAGTGGACAGCAGAGGTGAATAAGTGCTCACTTATAGATTTAAGTGTTTGGTTGTGTGGCTACAAGATGAACATCAAGACTTATAGGATACACGTCGTGCCCAAGCGCTGGAGGGAGGTTACCGTAGATCTTTGATTGGCTCGCTATCTTAACACTATTGTATACTACATTGTTGTGCAGTACTTTGTTGTACATTACACTGTTACTCGCATCACTGTTGTGCACTGCACTGTTATTTGCATCACTGTTGTACACTACACTGTTATTTGCATCACAGTTGTACACAACACTGTTATTTGCATCACCGTTGTACGTTACACTGTTACTCGCCTCACTGTTGTACACTACACTGTTATTTGCATCACTGTTGTACACAACACTGTTATTTGCATCACTGTTGTACACAACACTGTTATTTGCATCACTGTTGTACACTACACTGTTATTTGCATCACTGTTGTACACTACACTGTTATTTGCATCACTGTTGTACACTACACTGTTATTTGCATCACTGTTGTACACAACACTGTTATTTGCATCACTGTTGTACACTACACTGTTATTTGCATCTCTGTTGTACACTACACTGTTATTTGCATCTCTGTTGTACGCTGTATGGTGTTGGATACCACACTGCTGTACACTACAGTGTCGTACATTATAGTGCTGTGCACTACACCTGTACACTATACTGTTGTATGCTGCTTTGCTGTACACAACATTGGTGTACACTTCGGTCTTGTACGCTGCGCTGTTGTACACCAATCTGTTGTGCACAACACAACCAAGTTCAGGTACTCCCACCAAATAGATTTCTAAAGGGAAGTGAATAAAAGCTTTTTTATTGGGATTTATATATATATATATATATATATATATATATATATATATATATATATATATATATATATATATATATATATATATATATATAACTTATTTCTAGCTTCCTTAAGTGTGTACCATAGACATGCAGGGAGCAGAGGGGTCTAATTAAAGTCTCTTTACCTAATGATATAAACTCTCGGAGCAGCTTAAGATTTTAATGGACAGAAATATAAACGCATATCAATAGATTTTATTTTTTCTAGACCAAGTTAATTGAAGATATCCGTCATATCATATGTGTAAACGTCTCTTTTTTTTTTTTTTTTATTTAACTCTGTCCTATGTCAGTTTTAAGGCTTTCATACATACATATATATATATAAAAAGAAATACAGCTGCGGTCAGTGGCCCCCTGCGTGTAAATTGGGCTCTGAATACTTTCTCTTTGGCCTGTAATAGAATCGGGGGAAAAGGATTGAATGGTAATAGAAAGGGATCCACTGGGATTTACAATATTTGACGGGGCCCGTTTTTTATCGCCTTTTGTTCCGTTTTCGATAGGCAAGCCTTCATTAGGGGGCAAAGCACTTGTATATTTGGTTAGCTCTCAACCACATCTCTCACTGGTATTGGTGTATATCACTATAGAGATGCGAGGGGATAGGGCTTAATAGATAATGCTTCTCTCCCTTCATTCCTTCATTCATATCTCCATTACATATATATTTTTTGCTTATATATATATATATATATATATATATATATATATATATATGCAGAAAGTACACAAGCAGTTCGTGTAATAAGATGCAAATAAAACTAGGTGTCAAACGCATTCTTATAATTACATTTTCATATATACATACATACATATATATATATATATATATATATATATATATATATATATATATATATATATATATATATATATATATATATATACTAGTAAAAGAGTTATTGAAGTCTGAAGAATACACGTATGATTATCTTAATCAAATTTAAGTGTGAATTTCCACCTGAATCAGTCTCCGGGTTGGGTTAACACAACCACAGATGGAAGAGTGTAACATACATCCAACACGGGTTGGGTGGAGATCAGTGGATATCCCCGTTTATAAATCAGCAACCTCACCCTTATGGGGGGGTCTGACATCCGATCGAGCGTCGAGGAAGGCTGGAAATTTGCGTTTTAATGAGATGCGAATCCTGAAAGCATCATTATAGATTTTTTTTTTCTTTTTTTCTTTTTTCTTTTTCTTCGCTTGATCCCTCGAGTTGACCCTCACTGTTCCCGCCATCACTCGTGATGGCTTTGGTCTAGGGGGTAGAGTTCTAGATCAGGAGGGTCACATCCAACTAAGGTTGCATGGCAAGCGATGAGTCAGGGAGGCGGACTCTCTCTGAAGTGTTTTAGGGACGGTCTGGACTCACCTTCGAAACAGTTCGTAGATACGAATCTGAACTCACCTTCAGGTGAGTTTGGACGACTCTGAACTCACCTTCAGGAGAGTTTGTACG
>NC_092236.1:13849517-13857017 GCF_036320965.1 Panulirus ornatus | reverse complement strand
ATTATTTATGGATCTGGAGAAGGCATATGATAGAGTTGATAGAGATGCTCTGTGGAAGGTATTAAGAATATATGGTGTGGGAGGAAAGTTGTTAGAAGCAGTGAAAAGTTTTTATCGAGGATGTAAGGCATGTGTACGTGTGGGAAGAGAGGAAAGTGATTGGTTCTCAGTGAATGCAGGTTTGCGGCAGGGGTGTGTGATGTCTCCATGGTTGTTTAATTTGTTTATGGTTGGGGTTGTTAGGGAGGTAAATGCAAGAGTTTTGGAAAGAGGGGCAAGTATGAAGCCTGTGGGGGATGAGAGAGCTTGGGAAGTGAGTCAGTTGTTGTTCGCTGATGATACAGCGCTGGTGGCTGATTCATGTGAGAAACTGCAGAAGCTGGTGACTGAGTTTGGTAAAGTGTGTGGAAGAAGAAAGTTAAGAGTAAATGTGAATAAGAGCAAGGTTATTAGGTACAGTAGGGTTGAGGGTCAAGTCAATTGGGAGGTGAGTTTGAATGGAGAAAAACTGGAGGAAGTGAAGGGTTTTAGATATCTGGGAGTGGATCTGGCAGCGGATGGAACCATGGAAGCGGAAGTGGATCATATGGTGGGGGAGGGGGCGAAAATTCTGGGGGCCTTGAAGAATGTGTGGAAGTCGAGAACATTATCTCGGAAAGCAAAAATGGGTATGTTTGAAGGAATAGTGGTACCAACAATGTTGTATGGTTGCGAGGCGTGGGCTATGGATAGAGTTGTGCGCAGGAGGATGGATGTGCTGGAAATGAGATGTTTGAGGACAATGTGTGGTGTGAGGTGGTTTGATCGAGTGAGTAACGTAAGGGTAAGAGAGATGTGTGGAAATAAAAAGAGCGTGGTTGAGAGAGCAGAAGAGGGTGTTTTGAAGTGGTTTGGGCACATGGAGAGAATGAGTGAGGAAAGATTGACCAAGAGGATATATGTGTCGGAGGTGGAGGGAACGAGGAGAAGAGGGAGACCAAATTGGAGGTGGAAAGATGGAGTGAAAAAGATTTTGTGTGATCGGGGCCTGAACATGCAGGAGGGTGAAAGGAGGGCAAGGAATAGAGTGAATTGGAGCGATGTGGTATACCGGGGTTGACGTGCTGTCAGTGGATTGAATCAAGGCATGTGAAGCGTCTGGGGTAAACCATGGAAAGCTGTGTAGGTATGTATATTTGCGTGTGTGGACGTATGTATATACATGTGTATGGGGGGGGTTGGGCCATTTCTTTCGTCTGTTTCCTTGCGCTACCTCGCAAACGCGGGAGACAGCGACAAAGTATAATAAAAATAAAAAATAATAATTATTATTATTATTATTATTATTATTATTATTATTATTATTGTTATTATTATTATTACTATTATTATTATTATCATTATTATTATTATTATTATTATTATTATTATTATTATTATTATTATTTTTATATGTATTATTATTGTTATTATTGTTATTGTTATTATTATTATTATTATTATTATTATTATTATTATTATTATTATTATTATTATTATTATTATTTTTATTATCATAATTATTATTAGATGAAAACTCCTTCTGCTAAAGTCTTTGTCTGCGTCTTGTTTGTTTGTTACTGATGTGTTTGCATACTCGGAGTTTTGAAGAGAAAGCAAGTCAAGATGTTTGCTGAACCACAAGGCAGAGAGAGAGAGAGAGAGAGAGAGAGAGAGAGAGAGAGAGAGAGAGAGAGAGAGAGAGAGAACAAGAAGAAGAAAAGATGTAGAAGGAGGAGAAGGAGGAGAAGAAGAAGAAGAAGAAGAAGAAGAAGAAGAAGAAGAAGAAGATGTAGGAGGAGGAGAAGAAGAAGAAGAAGTAGAAGAAGAAAAGACGAAGAAGAAGAAGAAGAAGAAGAAGTAGAAGAAGAAGAAGAAGAAGAAGAAGAAGAAGAAGTAGAAGAAAAGACGAAGAAGAAGAAGACAAGAATAATAAGTGTACAACCGGCGCGAATATTGAACATTAAGTTGAAGAAAATTGGGGCAAAGCAGGAGAAAGAAATTGAGCCGAGGGTCATTACACAAAAGAGCGGGAAAGTAAAATCTCAGAATATGAAGTGATGGAAGTAATATTTAAGAAAATTTAAAAAAAAGAAAAGAAAAATGGGAAATGTCTCATATGACTGGGCTTGAAACGTAATTACAATGGAAATCTGTATAGAAAATGGTGAAGATTTAGTCCAACCAAAAGAAAACAGAATTGTACCAGTAGTTCAACGTTTGGACAATCACACCCAAGACACAGTCGAGGACTTCCATGGCACATTGGTAGCTTTCTGTGGCTTCGTAGAGAACATGGAAGAGGATGTTTTCCACTTTTTTTTTTTTATCTCTTTAGCGATAATAGAATTTAATAATCTTATGTTCTATCTTGTGGAATGTATGGTGATTATTTATTATATACTCATGTCTGTGTTGTATATAATGTGTTGAGCTTCTCAAGGTTACATAGAGATATGATAAGCCCTTGGGTATACATGGAGAGGTAATCGTTCCTCAGTTATTCATGGAGAGTTGCTAAATCCTCTGGTATACATGGAGAATTACTAGGTCCTCAGTTATGCATGGAAAATTAATGGGTCCTCAAATATGCATGGAGAGATCTTGTATTCTCTGATGCACGTGGATAATTGAGAGATACTCGGATATATATATATATATATATATATATATATATATATATATATATATATATATATATATATATATATGTGTGTGTGTGTGTGTGTGTGTGTGTGTGTGTGTGTGTGTGTATACGATGAGTGTGTATACATAGGATGGATTTTGGTGACTTCGTATATTATAAGTAAGCTGATGGGTCGTCATGCCCTTTGATAGTATACATGTATACATGTATAGTCTATTAGTACATTTCCCCATAAATAACACATCCGGGTCCCGAGGATCAATGAAACCAAAACACGCGTGACCTTCTCTCTCTCTCTCTCTCTCTCTCTCTCTCTCTCTCTCTCTCTCTCTCTCTCTCTCTCTCTCTCTCTCTCTCTCTCTCTCTCTCTCATGTCGTAATGAATATATAAGTAGCCTCAAAGTCTGATTCCACTTACCCCGGCAACATTAGCCTGCCAGGCAGGGGAGGTTTAATGTACAGCAATATGTTCATTGTACAAATGACTCCTCCTCGCGTATAAATTACCAACACGCAAATGACCAGTTAAGTGGCGATAAGGCATTACTGTGGGCGTGGCTAGGCCTCTCGTAAGCCCCTCCCTTCCCCTCTGGTAAATGGTTAAGTAATGGTAGAGTCTACCGTTTAGAACTTTGAGTTCCAGCTTAATGTAGCACATTAGATCTCGCATCAAAAATCGCGTTAATTTTCATTTTCCTTTCTTGTGTCATTAAGACGGAGCATCTAGTGTATGGTGTGGTATTTTTCGTAAAAGGATATT
This sequence comes from Panulirus ornatus, assembly GCF_036320965.1. Taxonomy (NCBI): domain Eukaryota; kingdom Metazoa; phylum Arthropoda; class Malacostraca; order Decapoda; family Palinuridae; genus Panulirus; species Panulirus ornatus. The sequence continues at coordinate 13,853,592 of NC_092236.1, read as the reverse complement.
AGGATTACTTTTTTGAGTAGTTGAGAGATGATTTCTTTTTCTCTTGTCTTGTTTTTTAAGCTGGTTGAATATTATGTATATATATATAGGATCTTATGTGTGTGTTTGTCGCTATTATGAGGATACAGCTGATGGTACTGTGTGGAAAATCTGACTTTGTGTGAGAAAGAAGAATTGAAAAAGTGAAGACTGTGTGTTGTGTGTGTGTGTGTGTGTGTGTGAGAGAGAGAGAGAGAGAGAGAGAGAGAGAGAGAGAGAGTGAGAGAGAGAGAGAGAGAGAAGGGTGGTTGTTTGGTTGTTATCAGGTATCGGGGTCATCAGAGACTTCCAGCGTCATGCGTTGTAGCCTACCAAACAAAATATATTATAAACACCTCCTTCAGGTGTTTGGGGTCATTCTAAGACTATACACAGCCTTGAATGTCCATGTGACCACCAGTAGAGGAGACGAGACACACATGAACTAAAGCACGAGAAACACTGAACACTTGTCCTTTATCTTTTTTTTGGGGGGGTCCAAACTTTCGTTGCAACACTTGCCCCAGCGCCAGTCGCTTCCTCTGTAACAAAATAGAGAATTCATATTCCATGGGAGCAATTTCGTCTGAATTCTTCCAGGAGAGAGAGAGAGAGAGAGAGAGAGAGAGAGAGAGAGAGAGAGAGAGAGAGAGAGAGAGAGAGAAGGCCAGGCCAGTCTTGCGTGGGGGGTTTGGGGAAGGGGTTTAGGAAGGAGTGATCTTCAACACCAACACACTATCACACAAGGGTCGCTGATTTCACTGACCTTAACCAAGCCCTTAGGAGGAAGGTACGAGTCTTGGGTACCAATTGGCGTCACCTTTTGACACTCTTATGGGTCAGGTCATATCGGGGTCGTGCCGTTTTGCTTGAGGGTCGCACTGTTGTGCTCCAGGGTCGTGGTCAAGGGACGTACAATGGTGCTCAAGGGTCTGTACGTACAGTCGTGCTCAAGGGTCATACTGTGGTACTCAAGGGTCGTACAGTCGTGTTCAAGGGTCATACTGTGGTACTCAAGGGTCGTACAGTCGTGCTCAAGGGTCGTACTGTGGTACTCCAGGGTCGTACAGTCGTGCTCAAGGGTCATACTGTGGTGCTCAAGGGTCGGATCGTCATGCTCAAGGGTCATGCTATGGTACTCAGGGGTCGTACAGTCGTGCTCAAGGGCCGTAACGCCGTGTTCAAGGGACTCGCACAGACGTGCTTAAGGCTTCAATGACAAAACCTGGAGGTAGAAATATTTCTGCATGACATTTCGTGACACATCAAGGGTCTCTTGTACCTAAACGCTCCCACGGTCAATGCCAAGGCGCACACACACACACAAGAGCTATATCTTGCATCGTATCTCCTCATTACTCGCCGACATGCAGTTTTGGAGTCACTTGACTCATGAACATTTCCCGAAACTCTTTATTCTACTCACAAACCCACCAGTGTTGCTCATATCCAGGCATGTATAGTATGCCTACACTGCTCTCATACAACATCATTTTTTTTAGCTTTGTAAGGTATAACTTGTGAATCCTACAGCCCGTTAAGCTTTCGTACGTTGGTAAGTCATTAATGTCTCATATTTTCTGCCTTCGGCACTGGGCGGGAGAGAGAGGGACAAGATCACGTACATTGCTCTCATTTGCATAATCACATAACGTATGTGACACATGTAAATTTCCTGCATATGATCTGCATTCATATCCCACTTTGATATATGATCTCTTCTCATGGAATTTCTCGTTTCCAACACGTAGAATCAACACTGAGCCAACACATACACCAATTAGAATCAAATACCTTTTAAAAGACGCACATGGTTTCACATATACCACTGGGACTCGTATAGTAATCTCACACATCATTTAGACCCCATTAGTTTTCCCTCATATATTCTTTCTATAGACTCCCAAATCTCTCACATGGGGCATCTACATGCACATGTATCTCAAAGGTAATCAACTCCTGATTATAACATCATGAGTATCACACACTCTATCATGCTTCGCATTCCCTTTGCTTTAGATGGTGATAGCCTCATGTAGTCCCAAGGCTGTTCAGAGCCGTAGTATAATGGAGCCCCTTGATAAGGGTCTGGGGATTACTTGATTAATATAGATTAATCAGAGGGATGTATTCTATTATACTCATCTCTAAAGGATTCTTTTCCTGCTTGTGCAGCTGTATTTTTTTTTTTTCCCACTGTAAAGTCATTTGTTTCATCTATCTTACCGAGTGTTCAAAAAAAGACTAGTTCGATTAACGGAGGCAAAAAAAAAAAACACAAAATCAATCAATCTCTCTCAGAGCAGTTCACTATTGCCTGTATTTCTACGGGTATGGTGAGTTTGGTGTTGGTCATCTGAACCCGAAAAAAAAAACTGGTCATTATTGTGTGTGTGTGTCTCACGTACAGAATCACTCAAGGCTAGAATCAGTTCAAGGAGAAACAAACAAACAAATATAATACTTAGTTTTTTTATCTCTTCTACTGAGAAATGATAGATTGGCGAGTTGAATTGAGAAAGACAAGAGAATATATACGTTTGCGAAGCAAAGGTATATATATATATATATATATATATATATATATATATATATATATATATATATATATATATATATATATATATATATATATATTTTATTGCTTTTCTAACATAGTCAGGATGAGCCACACAGTGGCCTATACCGGTGCCATATATAGGGTATAAGTGAGGCAATTTTTCACTGCCACAGTTGGTAGTGACGCCTCCCGTGCCTCCGCGCTGCAAGGCAGGAGGACCCAGGGACGTCTTGCCGTGGCGGGGGACGCCTTGGGCAGCCACCATCTCCGTGAGGAAGGGTACAGACCCGAAGACAAGTGTGGGTGGGACGGTATGAAGCAGGAGGCTCTTGTCTTCTTCTTCCTCCTCCTTCCTTCTAGGTTGGTGGTTGACAGTCTTCCCTCTAGGAGAAAGACCAGATGACAGTAGTTGTGGAAGCATGATGAAGGAGGTTTTTGTCTTCTCCCTCACCTTAATTTTTGAGCCGGTGATAGACAGTCTTGCATCTAGGGTGTAGACCAGAACACAGTTGTTGCTGTGGTGTAATGTTATGACGAAGGAAAGATGTATCTTCCCTCCTCCTCCTCCTTAGCCTCCCTCTAGTTTGGTGATGAAGAGGAGACCAGATGACAGATTTTGATGGAAAAGTATGATAGGGAAACTTCGTCTTCCCTCCCTTCCTCCTTCCCTCTAGGTTGATGATTAAGAAAATATCTTTCCCTCTCAGTTAACAGTGATAGAAACTAACTTTTCAAACTCCAGCTTCAGAGAATGACAGACGTACATTTCTAAATGGAAGGTATAATAGGAAATATCTTCTTCGAGCAAGTGAATGGGGGACTACATTGATCAAAATTTCATCATCCTGATTAATGCATTCCTTTGCTGCTTTCATGACTTCATCAAGCTTATCCCGAAGAGTTTGGTTATCTTCTGTTTCCCGTGAAATGTCTGATATTAATCTTGGTGGATTAAGGTTAATCAACTGATCGTCGAAGGATACTGATTACTCGATAATCTCGTTTCATCAGATGGTGTAATGCGATTCGAAACCCAATTATAAAAGGATTGGGGTCTTGAATTACATTACATAGGACGACGGGGAAAAGATCACTTCGTAATATAAGTAACCCCAACTGTTGTGTTTATATCTCTGGGGCACCAAGAATATTCTGATAGACACACAACAGTTAAGCATAGATTAACCATTCATGGCTGACGAGTCGTCTCTCTCTCTCTCTCTCTCTCTCTCTCTCTCTCTCTCTCTCTCTCTCTCTCTCTCTCTCTCTCTCTCTCTCTCTCTCTCGTCTGGTGTCTTGACGTTAAGGGAAGAGTATGTACCCAGAAATGGCAAAGAGTCTTCAGCGCCCACTGCTGGCATTACTGACTGTGTCCACACACCACCTTTTTCCCCCCCTGGAACACCCGATCGTGATCACTTTAGCGCTCTGAAGTTCGCCTCTTTTATTCGCACATTCTTTTGATATCGTCATTATTTCAATTTAGGGTCGTTGCGC
>NC_092236.1:13839517-13844517 GCF_036320965.1 Panulirus ornatus | reverse complement strand
ATCTCTGTAGCCTACTATCTCTTGCTTAATTTCTGTAGCCTACTATCGCTAGCTTAATTTTTGTGGCCTAATCTCCATAATCTTTTCTCTGTAGCCTAAGCTTTGTATGTTACTTAATATCTGTATAGCTTAATTCCTGTAACCTGATCTTTGTAGCATATTTACTGTCTGTAACCTACTATCTCTAGCTTAATCCCTGTAGCCTACTAGAGCTTAATCTCTGTATAGCTTAATCACCGTAACCTAGTCTCTACTGTAGCCTAATCTCTCTGCCTCCATCTGTAGTGAACCTTCAGCCTAGTCTCCGTAGCCTAATGCCTATGACGAGGAAGTAATGCTGATGAAGTACATAGAATCCCAGTGACGAAAGACGTTGTTGATACGAGAGCTGGCACTTGCCTGGTGGTCAAAATGCAAGCAGTTCTGGTGATTTAAGATTCATGGAGACAAGGGCGTATCACTAGCGACGAAGGAACCACGGGTTTCGAGTGAATATTTTTCTACCATCTGTGGTATAGATGATCATTGGTGTTTTTCCCCCCATAGAAGAAGGACTTGGCCATCACCTCTTAAGAGATGTGGAGGGAGGCTTTGCACGTTCTTGTGAGGCTGGTGATTCCAGAGTTTACACTGTGACCCTAGTTACGTAGCGGGTGGGGTGGGTTCGAAGCCGGAATAGTTACGAAGCGGAGGGGTTCGAGGGCGGAATAGTTACGAAGTGGAAGGGTTCGAAGCCGGAATAGTTACGAGGCGGAGGGGTTCGAAGCTGGAATAGTTACGAAGCGGAGGGGCTCGAAGCCGGAATAGTTACGAAGCGGAGGGGTTCGAAGCCGGAATATTTACGAAGTGGAAGGGTTCGAAGCCGGAATAGTTACGAAGCGGAGGGGTTCGAAGCCGGAATAGTTACGGAGCGGAGGGGTTCGAGGGCGGATTAGTTACGAAGCGGAGGGGTTCGAAGCCGGAATAGTTACGGAGCGGAGGGGTTCGAGGGCGGAATAGTTACGAAGTGGAAGGGTTCGAAGCCGGATTAGTTACGAGGCGGAGGTGTTCGAAGCTGGAATAGTTACGAAGCGGAGGGGCTCGAAGCCGGAATAGTTACAAAGTGAAGGGGTTCGAAGGCGGAATCCCACCGTTGACGTGTGTGTTTGTAAACCAGTACTACGTCGAGGGGAATACAATTTTCTGTCTCATCACCTGTCGCTGAGGAGGATCAGAGGGGATTTAGAGAACACTACCGCAAGACGAGAGAGAAAAAAAAAGACGCGGCAGAGAGAGAGAGAGAGAGAGAGAGAGAGAGAGAGAGAGAGAGAGAGAGAGAGAGAGGAAGCTCTCCCATCCGGTGGCTGTGGGAGAGTAAAAACGCCCCTCCGGTGGGAGAGTGAAAGAGACTTTTCCTGTGGGAGAGGTGAGAAAGAGTCAGTCCCGTAGAGTAAGAGTTGCTGCTCTCGTTCGGCGGGGCAGACTGAATCTCTCTCTCTCTCTCTCTCTCTCTCTCTCTCTCTCTCTCTCTCTCTCTCTCTCTCTCTCTCTCTCTCTCTCTCTCTCTCTCATCCGGTGGGAGAGTAAGCCAGGAGAAAGTGAATGTGACACTTTAAACCAGTGATAGTGAGGAGAGTTGCTGACATCCGAGGTGAGAGTGAGCCTCTCACCTGGTGAGAGGGTGGAGGAGGCGACTTGACGTGGGAGGAGGAAGAGTAAAGGAGACACTCTCACTTGGCCTGAGAGGTCAGACGCCCTCACCGAGTGGGAGAGTGGAGGTTATGCTCTCACCTGTGGAAGATTGGAGGATACGCTCTCACCTGGTGGGAGACTGGAGGAGATGCTCTCGCCTGTGGGAGAGCGGAGGAGATGTCTCACCTGGTTGGGGAGAGAGCAGGAAATGCTGTTACCTTTGGGAGAGTGGACTAGACACCCACAGTACTCTGTGAGAGTGTGGGAAATCGATTCCCTGAGTGAGAGTAAACGGCACTCTAATGGGAGAGTGAGGGATAGGCTCTCATCCAGAGGGAGAGTGTGGAACAGGCTCTCGTGCAATGGAAGAGCAAGGAACGGGCTCTCATCTAGTGGGAGAGTATGTACAAGCTCTCATTCAGTATTTGGGAAGTGACGGAATATTGCTCTCTCTCTCTCTCTCTCTCTCTCTCTCTCTCTCTCTCTCTCTCTCTCTCTCTCTCTCTCTCTCTCTCTCTCTCTCTCTCTCTCATCTGGCAGGAGGGTTGGCTCTCACACACTGGGAGAGTGAAGGGAGACGCTCTCACCCGCTCCGAGAGTGCGGGATGAACAGCTCTCACCCACAGTCGTACTTTGCTCCATTGGAAGACAAGCCAAAGGCATCGTTAGCCCGAAAAGAAAAGAAATAACTATATATGTACGTTGTGTGTGTGTGTGTGTGTGTGTGTGTGTGTGTGTGTGTATCCGTAGACACATACTGGGAAATCTGATACGTAAGGGGAATGGTTTATACATTTCCACGCGCCGCCCATTTATCAGTAAGCCGCTTTGCGTGAACCAGTGGGAGGGAGGCTGGTTCTGGCTCTTAAGTAAGGAGGAGGTGACTCGGGACAATACGGCCTTTGTATGAACCGTGACCCTCCTATAGGAAACCGTATTATCATTGTGGCACGTCTGAACTCTGGCTTCGGAACGTGTGCTCATATTGACACAACTCGTGTTCGAATCCGTTTCCGAGGATCCGTTCTACTAATAAGGTGTTGGGGTTATGCTAACAAGATTTGTTACCTTTCATCTTCTCGAATATTTCCATAATATTGTCCATCCTTTAGAAGGAAAAGGTGCTCGGGACCCGAATATTATTAGTGATGTAAGCGTTCAAGTGAGAGTGTTGGAGTTCAAATGAGAAGTGTTGGAACGAGTGGTGACATCTGAAAATGAGCTCAGTTGTATGATGTGGTTGGCACTATATGCACTTCGACCTACTGCACCTCAGTACCATACATCTGTTCGTATTTACTCTTTCCTTTCACACGTTGTTCCAATCTCTATCACTAAATTCTGGAATTTTCTCTCTTTGGAGTACGTCAGTTAGAACCGTATCATCTGCAGATAGCAACTGAATCACCTCCCATGCTCATTCCGCGACCCCCAGCATACCCTTGACACTGACAAACCTTCACTTGGCACCACTCACTCTCCTGCCTTCCTCCTCGCACATCTATCTCACTGCATTTTAAAACTTTCATTTCTCCTCTGCATTCGTAACACCTTCTACAAGGTCCCTCTGTTTACCCTGTCACATACTTTCTCCAGGCCCATAAATGCCACTTATAATTCACTCTCTTTCCCCAAGTATTTCGCACATAAATTCCTCAGGCAAACAGTGGGTTTATACAGCCTTTTACGTCTGCCAAAGCCACACTGCTCATCGTTGACCAGATAGTCTCTGCAGAGAGAGAGAGAGAGAGAGAGAGAGAGAGAGAGAGAGAGAGAGAGAGAGAGAGAGAGAGAGAGAGTCAGTTATCTGTTATTCTATATGTGAAAAAGAGTGACTATATATATATATATTTTTTTTTTCAGCTTACATTAGGGCGAGGGTCTTAACACTCTCCCCTACTCCGTCCCATCTCCCCATCTCCCCACTCCATCCCTCTATCTTCCTACTCCCCACTCCATCCCTCTATCCTCTTACTCCCTACTCCATCCCTCTGTTCCCCTCTCCACCTCCCCAACTCCCCCCTCAGCGGCATTGTGATTAATATCCCATCCTGTAATTATCTGGTCGTGGAAGACTTACGAGGATTATGCAAGGCTGATATATTACTCACCAAAGATCTATATGAGACTAATATATTGCTTACGTGGGATTCAGATGAGTTCCTCGAGCTTGGCTCTCCCTCCCTCCCTCCCTCTCTCTCTCTCTCTCTCTCTCTCTCTCTCTCTCTCTCTCTCTCTCTCTCTCTCTCTCTCTCTCTCTCTCTCTCTCTCTCGGTCGTCGCCTCGAAATTGGCTATGGTAATTTTCTCCTCAGATTGGTGTTTTTTCCTCTTTTTTTCCCCTTTCTTTTCTTTCATCCTCTTTTTTTTCTTGTCATTTGGAAGTGCAAGATGCTGGAGCTCGTTGGAGAATCATTTGAAATGAAGTTGTGTGGTTCCACCCAGATTCTCTCTCTCTCTCTCTCTCTCTCTCTCTCTCTCTCTCTGCCTGTCTGTCTGTCTGTCTCTCTCTCTCTCTCTCTCTCTCTCTCTCTCTCTCTCTCTCTCTCTCTCTCTCTCTCTCTCTCTTTTATTAATAGTCGAGAGAAATTTTTGATATAGCCACCCAGAGAGGCTTGTACAGTATTGTCTCCCATAGAAATATCTAGCATTTAATCTAGGTTAATTTTCAGTAATTTTCTTGCAGAGAGTGTTTAGTTTTGCATCCCTAGAGACGTTTAATACTCTCCTCTGGAGTGGTATTTAGCATTTCTTTTGTAGAGAGATGTCTAGTGCTTCCAGCCTGAGAAGTATTGAGTATTTCCATGAAGGGAAACTGCCTGGTATGTCCATTCAGAGAATATATTTATCATTTTGCATCCGGAGGAAGATTTTGACGATAAGGTCACTTCCTCCAAGGGTACAATCTGCCTTCGCTTTAGGGCATGACTATTCTGTTCTGTAGCTAACTACTGTTCACCGGTAAGGTCGAGAAGGTCAGGCCATCATATGCAAGACTTGTACCGTCGTGATCAAGGGTCGTACCGTCGTGATCAATTGGCTCACCGTCGTGATCAAGGGTCGCACCGTCGTGATCAAGGGGTCGTACCGTCGTGATCAAGGGTCGTACCGTCGTGATCAAGGGGTCGTACCGTCGTGATCAAGGGTCGTGCCGTCGTGATCAAGGGTCGTACCGTCGTGATCAAGGGTCGTATCGTCGTGCTCAAGGGGTCGTACCGTCGTGATCAAGGGTCGTACCGTCGTGATCAAGGGTCCTGCTGTCGTGATCAAGGGGTCGTGCCGTCGTGATCAAGGGGTCGTGCCGTCGTGCTCAAGGGTCGAACCGTCGTG
>NC_092236.1:13812017-13834517 GCF_036320965.1 Panulirus ornatus | reverse complement strand
GAATAATCTCGTTAACTTTCGTAAAGTTGACAAAACAAAGAAAAAAAAAAAAGAAAAAAGAATTGACTCGCATCCCATCACTTACTCCAAGACGCCCTCACCCTACGAACTGAACTGGTGTCTCGAGGACCAGAGACAACAACCCCCTCCTCCTCGTCGTTGTTATCATGCATGCGTTACTCCCGTACGGCGTGAACTCCTGGGGTTTTACAGCTCATTGTGGTAAACGCCTTATCGTTTTTTGTTTTTTTTCCTATCAGCCCTTCCCAGGGGGGTGTGCGTTGCCTCGCGTCGATCGAGTCAAAGTGGGGAAGATGTAGAAATGTGTTATTCCCTGAGAGCGATGCAATAATCCCCCCATGCCGGCCCCATCCCACACCATCCCACCCACACACACACACACACCCGCCAGTACCAAAAGGAATTTTTATGTCCGGGTGTGTTCGTGCGGTACGGCGAACAGAGTGGCTATATATGTTTTTTTTTTCACTCGTATAGAATTCTATGAATGATTTCACTATCGACAATATCCTTTACGAGCAGATGTGGCAATAAAGAAGATGTATTTGATTTACCGAAGCAAACATTGTAATATGTCAGTGGGTGATCGACATGGATTTCAGTAGATATATATATATATATATATATATATATATATATATATATATATATATATATATATATATATATATATATATATATATATATAACCATTGCCCACCATTCCCTTTCAAGTTTGGCCTTTTTTTGATTTTTGCACACACACACACACACATATATATATATATATATATATATATATATATATATATATATATATATATATATATATATATATATATATATATATATTGATGTAGAGTGAGTACTTTATATGCAGAATCTGATATATTTTGAAAAAGAAAATAAATACCTCGCATTATTTACGCTTGTCGTAGAAATGAGTAGAATACGGCTCGCATGCCACAATGAGTTGACAATTTACCTTTGAAAACGAGTAATGTGGATCATCTCCATGAGGAGGGGGCGGGGGGAATACAGCTGGCGCCGGAGATAATTAATCAGTCACCCCCTCCCACTGTCGAACATCCTCCCCTTCCCTCCTCCTCCACCATCAAACCCCGTTGCACCCACCCCTCTTCTCCCAGAGGTTTCGGTCAATTAACGCCTCGGAATCTCGCTGCATACTAATGAAATAAGAGTTAATTAAAAAAATATGTATATATATATATATATATATATATATATATATATATATATGGCACGATATGGAGGGCTGTTATTAAATGTCACGGAGAGGGACGATCCACAATAGGCAGAGGCATGTGTGTGTGTGTGTGTGTGTGTGTGTGTGTGTGTGTGTGTGTGTGTGATATACCGTTGACACTGTGACGTTTTGAATGATGTTCGTTGGTTTGTTTTTGTTTCAGTGTGACATTCCAGTCTCAAGGGATGCATTGGTCATGCTGCTGTTGCCTTCGAGGTGAACTTTGGTATACACACACACACACACACACACACACACACACACACACACGCACACACACACACACACTGTTGCTTTCTATAAAGCTCGAGATGAAATCAATAAACTGCTTACTAGATCAGTTTCAGTTGATCCATTCCGTTTACAGAGCGGTTTAATGTATATCAACTGACTTATATTTCTCTCTTGTGTCTCCTCTGATGATGTGATTATTACACGAAAGTGCACTTGGGAAATTTTCGTGTTTCATTTTCCCCGTGGACTCATACATAGGAATATATATATATATATATATATATATATATATATATATATATATATATATATATATATATATATATATATATATATATATATATAAGTTCGTCAGTTAAGCAGGATGTGCTGGGAAACACCCGTGTTAACTTTCCAAACCGTTAACTTGCAAACTTAATTTCTTTCGGGGAAAAATTGAGTTGCGCGTTCGGTGCTGGGTAGGACCTACCCTAATTCCCGGCCGGAGCACATTTCTCCCAACGTCTTTTCTTCTCGCAGATGTACTCTCTCTCTCTCTCTCTCTCTCTCTCTCTCTCTCTCTCTCTCTCTCTCTCTCTCTCTGTGCGCACTTCCGCTTCAACTCCGTGACAGAAACCGAGACGAGATCACGCGCAGAAGAGAAGATTTTATGCGATAAAATGCCGAATATCACCTGGTTAGTGTGGGTGTCAGTAGAATACATGGCGGTTTCAGACAAGTGTGATGAACGCTCGCCCTGCCCCTAAGTTAGACTGCAGGTCAGCGCTGGTGTGTGGGTGGTGGTGGAGTGTGGACAAGCTAAAGAATGTTGAAAATGATACTGTGTTGTCTCTGTGCGCCCTAGTGCTTTACCTGAATATCTGTGGGTCCGTGCATGACCCCAGGCTGAGGTTAACCTAAGTGCATGACCCCAGGCTGAGGTTAACCTAAATGCATGACCCCAGGCTGAGGTCAACAGTGCATGACCCCAAGCTGAGGTCAACCGTGCATGACCCAGGCTGAGGTTAACCTAAGTGCATGACCCCAGGCTGAGGTCAACCGTGCATGACCCAGGCTGAGGTTAACCTAAGTGCATGACCCCAGGCTGGGGTTAACCTAAGTGCATGACCCCAGGCTGGGGTTAACCTAAGTGCATGACCCCAGGCTGAGGTCAACCATGCATGACCCAGGCTGGGGTTAACCTAAGTGCATGACCCCAGGCTGAGGTCAACCATGCATGACCCAGGCTGGGGTTAACCTAAGTGCATGACCCCAGGCTGAGGTCAACCATGCATGACCCAGGCTGGGGTTAACCTAAGTGCATGACCCCAGGCTGAGGTCAACCATGCATGACCCAGGCTGGGGTTAACCTAAGTGCATGACCCCAGGCTGAGGTCAACCATGCATGACCCAGGCTGGGGTTAACCTAAGTGCATGACCCAAGCTGAGGTTAACCTAAGTGCATGACCCAGGCTGGGGTTAACCTAAGTGCATGACCCCAGGCTGAGGTCAACCATGCATGACCCAGGCTGGGGTTAACCTAAGTGCATGACCCCAGGCTGAGGGTTAACCATGCATGACCCCAGGCTGGGGTTAACTGAGAACTAACCGTTTCTCTCTCAAGGTTTTGGAGCATCGGTGCGATGCGTTTGCATAGCCTGCTGGATGCGGTTCGTGAGTTCTCCCACGACTCCCCGCCTCATATCCTCGAGCATCTCTGTCTGGTCTTATCGTCTACGGCCTTGGACGCTATTCTTGTCCTCGTTCGCTAGCGGGGGGAAGCGCCCGATGTTCGCCAGGCAACCTTTTTCTCCATCGCGAGGAGGAGACGCGGTGCGGTGGTAATCCAGCGAACGCGTGGTTAAACAAGAGCAATTACGCACAACGGTTACCCCCCCAGCCGAGTGTAAACACAGATCAACACCAGGAGGGAGGGAGCGTGTAAGCAACCAGCAGGCAGGCCTCGCCAGCTGCTGGTGTGTGGGCAATTGGAACGAGTGCTTGCTAACCTGTTTCCTCCCCTTTTTTTTCGTGAACTTAACGATTTATGGGATAAATCCAGACCTCTCGTTAACTCATGAATCGTTAGTTAACATATTTATACAGAGAGAGAGAGAGAGAGAGAGAGAGAGAGAGAGAGAGAGAGAGAGAGAGAGAGAGAGAGAGTTATGCTTTCTCTTAAGGGTCGTTTTCACCTATATACACTTTGTTCACGGATTCGACACTTCATCTTCAGGTACATCTTGTGAACAACAACCATTGCCCATTCAGCAGCAGGCGAACCATTGTCATCGAGCCGAAAAATGGGTTCCTTTTCGGTTTCCTTTTCAACGACAGATTATGAGTTTTTTTCTTGCATTTCGCGTAAGTCCCTTGACCTGACTGAAATATCAAGTCGTTATCTAGAAATACAATGACGTTATCTTTAACAAAGTAATACGTTGGTAGGATTTTTATTTTAAACCTGCTGTGAAACAGTATTCTCGTCAGGTTAAAATTCCTGTATACTGTAGAGGGGTAGGTGTGGGTGCAGCCCTCAGTGAGTTACCGGACGTCACCAGACAAAACCTTTTGTCTTCGAGGGAATGTAAGAGTTCTGTGCCACAGTCACAGAACGAACCATTTATTATCTGTCGCCCTATTATTAAAGTCTCCCTCCCCCACTCTCCTTTTTTTCCCCCCCCTGCTATAGAGGGAAAAGAAAAAGAGGACACTTCGCGCCACTGGCGTCCCTAGGAGACAGGGGGGAAAAAAAAAGATAGATATATATGAAGCTCCCAAATACGAGGCTGATCTATGACTTGTCGTAGCCACTCAATAGAAAATAAATCTTCAGGCTTGTGGTGGCCCTGGTCGTCGTCACGCAACAGAAAACGAGATAATTATCGAATTACGGATACATGAAGTCATTGTTATTGGGTTAAGTCATAAAAGCATCGGCTGTAATTGAAGTCTTTTGCTCTGGCTGTTGGAATACACACGACCTGTCTGCTGTTGCCTGGTCAGAGACCACGGTGGATGGTCCTTCTTGCTTTGATGCGCGTTGCAATGTGCATGTGTTCGTATATGAGGTTTAAGCCCCACAGTGTATTAGCGAAGAGTATTAGCGAACATAGCTTGATTCGTGAATGAAATGATTTTGAGCAGTAGATTGATTATATATATATATATATATATATATATATATATATATATATATATATATATATATATATATCCCTCTGATAGACAGGAGGATTGATTTTATATGATAGAATTCACATAGTGCGAATGTGCGACCAGATAACATTGCATACCCACACAAATCGTTACATTCATAAAAGATATGATCTAAATGTAGGTATTCCTACACTAGTGTGCGTGCATGATGTACTACTACATATGTAGACTTCCATGATGTACTACGCGTGCTGCATGATAATCCACACATATAGACTTACACGATGTAGTACACATGTAGACTTCCATGATGTACCACACATGTAGATTTAGATGACGTACCACATAGGTAGACTTGCATACTCTGCTACCCAAAGTTGAAAAAAAAAAATTGCAAAGTAGTATGATATACTTATAAACTCAGAGGAATTTATGAATTTGCACTTGAGCACATAGTCGTGTCCAAGAATGCATGAAAATGTACAGAATTGCCTGCAGCAGTGCTTAAACACTCATGATAAATGGGTATCTGGCTTAGGATATATATATATATATATATATATATATATATATATATATATATATATATATATATATATATATATATATATATATATTGTGTGTGTTTGTGTGTGTATGTGTGTGTATGTGTGTGTGTGTGTGTGTGTGTGTGTGTGTGTGTGTGTGTAAATGTCAACTATTGCACTCGGAATCCTCAGGAAGGGTCAGTGTTATCACGATACACACACACACACACACACACACACACACACACACACACACACACACACACACACACACACACACACATATAATGGCACGGAGTTGACACAGTCAGAGAAATCTGTATTTACTCCCGAACTAAGATAACTTGAATGATAGCCTTGTTATTTTCATGTATACCAGTGCATTAAAGACCAATAAAGCAACTTTATCACGAACACAGGACCTAGAATCACCTTTGCTTACCACTGTACCAAAGTAGCGAAAATATGTCCATGCACACAGAACACCCAAAACACCTTAGAAAAATATATGAAATTGGTATACGTCTAATACGTATACTACGTTCAATCAGGTATAGTAACAGGATTGATATACTCCTTCTTGTACACAGAATTCAACTGTGCCCAACAATGGTGCGGGGTTCGAATCCTTGCTGTTGATATTCAACGAAGAGACGTAGCTAGGACGCTATTTGGTAAATATGTGATTGTCCAAGACAGACAATGAGCGTATCATAAAATTATTATGTGGACAAGAAGGTGAGTTGTTTACAAATTTTTTCAACAGTAAAGTTATCCAATTTGTATAGACCATCACTAATATTAAGATTATAATTCTTTGTGTATTTGATAATAGAAGATTCAATGATATTTCTCTTGGTACTGGAGTCAAGACAATGATCATAGGTTTTAACGTGATTAAACAAGGCATTTGATTCTTTTCCCGTTCTTATACTATATTTATGTTGCTTAAGTCTAACAGAAAGATCCGTACCAGTCTGCCCGACATAAAACTTATCATAGTTTCTACATGGCACTTTATAGATGCACCCAGGAGAATTTTCTGGTGAGTTCCTGATTATAATAGTATTTATATTATTATTGTTGCTGATGGCAACATTTACATTAAAGGATTTAAGCAACATGGGAAGTAAAGTAGAATTATTATTAAAAGGGAGAACTGAAGGATTCTTGGTGTCAATGGGAGGTTTGGGCTCAACTCTGTAAAATGATTTCTTTGCTAACTTAAGGGATTTATCAATGAAAGATCTATGGTACTTTAACTTAGATCCAATTGAATATATATTCTCAAAATCATATATATATATATATATATATATATATATATATATATATATATATATATATATATATATATATATATGATACTCAGGCCCACAATACTAGAATACACGATTGTCCTTTGGTTACAAACCTATTGATACTCCCCCACCACACACATACACACACACACCTTACACACACACACCTTACACACACACACACACACACACACACACACACACACACACACGCAGTGTAGACACACAGTGAAGAAGGACAGCGGTGGCTTGTGATGACGTACCTGGGCCCAAGACTGTGTGGTCGTGAGAGCACGACCCACAGGAGGTGGTATCGACCAGCTGGTGCCTTGACCTTGTACCACCAGTGGTAACCGATGACCTTGTACCACCAGTGGTAACGGAGCGTGATACACACGCAACCAGGTGTGTATGCTGGTTACAGAGTGTGTGCTCGCTGCAAGGTGTATGCATGGCACAAGGTGTATGCGCGCCACAAGGTGTATGTATGGTACAAGGTGTATGCATGGCGCAAGGTGTATGCATGATACAAGGTTTATGCGCGCCACAAGAAGTATGCACGACACAAGGTGTATGAAGGCCACCAAGTGTATGCAACACACAAGGTATATGCATAACACGAGATGTGTGCCCACCACAGGGTTTATGCATCTCACAAGAGGTATGCACATCTCAGGGCGCATACACAACACAGGTTGCATGAAGTACACAAGATGTATGCACAAAACGGTGTGTTCGCAAGAAAATGTGTAAGCCAAACTCAAAGTGTATATGCAATATGAGGTGTATACACGCGACGAAGTCTATGGTATTGGCCCGGTTTCATACACCTTGTATGGTGTATTTCATTTTAATGAGGGGATAGGAGGTACATTGATACTGTATACACAGTAGGGAGGCTACATGCGGTGCGAATATTGTATGTCCACAAGGGCAATCCATGCAGTGTATGTATTGTAGCTTGTGATATATATATATATATATATATATATATATATATATATATATATATATATATATATATATATATATATTTTTTTTTTTTTTATTATACTTTGTCGCTGTCTCCCGCGTTTGCGAGGTAGCGCAAGGAAACAGACGAAAGAAATGGCCCAACCCCCCCCCCCCCATACACATGTATATACATACGTCCACACACGCAAATATACATACCTACACAGCTTTCCATGGTTTACCCCAGACGCTTCACATGCCTTGCTTCAATCCACTGACAGCACGTCAACCCCGGTATACCACATCGCTCCAATTCACTCTATTCCTTGCCCTCCTTTCACCCTCCTGCATGTTCAGGCCCCGATCACACAAAATCTTTTTCACTCCATCTTTCCACATCCAATTTGGTCTCCCTCTTCTTGTTCCCTCCACCTCCGACACATATATCCTCTTGGTCAATCTTTCCTCACTCATCCTCTCCATGTGCCCAAACCACTTCAAAACACCCTCTTCTGCTCTCTCAACCACGCTCTTTTTATTTCCACACATCTCTCTTACCCTTACGTTACTCACTCGATCAAACCACCTCACACCACACATTGTCCTCAAACATCTCAATTCCAGCACATCCATCCTCCTGCGCACAACTCTATCCATAGCCCACGCCTCGCAACCATACAACATTGTTGGAACCACTATTCCTTCAAACATACCCATTTTTGCTTTCCGAGATAATGTTCTCGACTTCCACACATTCTTCAAGGCCCCCAGGATTTTCGCCCCCTCCCCCACCCTATGATCCACTTCTGCTTCCATGGTTCCATCCGCTGCCAGATCCACTCCCAGATATCTAAAACACTTTACTTCCTCCAGTTTCTCTCCATTCAAACTCACCTCCCAATTGACTTGACCCTCAACCCTACTGTACCTAATAACCTTGCTCTTATTCACATTTACTCTTAACTTTCTTCTTCCACACACTTTTCCAAACTCAAGTCACCAGCTTCTGCAGTTTCTCACATGAATCAGCCACCAGCGCTGTATCATCAGCGAACAACAACTGACTCACTTCCCAAGCTCTCTCATCCCCAACAGACTTCATACTTGCCCCTCTTTCCAAAACTCTTGCATTTACCTCCCTAACAACCCCATCCATAAACAAATTAAACAACCATGGAGACATCACACACCCCTGCCGCAAACCTACATTCACTGAGAACCAATCACTTTCCTCTCTTCCTACACGTACACATGCCTTACATCCTCGATAAAAACTTTTCACTGCTTCTAACAACTTTCCTCCCACACCATATATTCTTAATACCTTCCACAGAGCATCTCTATCAACTCTATCATATGCCTTCTCCAGATCCATAAATGCTACATACAAATCCATTTGCTTTTCTAAGTATTTCTTACATACATTCTTCAAAGCAAACACCTGATCCACACATCCTCTACCACTTCTGAAACCACACTGCTCTTCCCCAATCTGATGCTCTGTACATGCCTTCACCCTCTCAATCAATACCCTCCCATATAATTTACCAGGAATACTCAACAAACTTATACCTCTGTAATTTGAGCACTCACTCTTATCCCCTTTGCCTTTGTACAATGGCACTATGCACGCATTCCGCCAGTCCTCAGGCACCTCACCATGAGTCAAACATACATTAAATAACCTTACCAACCAGTCAACAATACAGTCACCCCCTTTTTTAACAAATTCCACTGCAATACCATCCAAACCTGCTGCCTTGCCGGCTTTCATCTTCCGCAAAGCTTTCACTACCTCCTCTCTGTTTACCAAATCATTTTCCCTAACCCTCTCACTTTGCCTGAGTATCATATATATATATATATATATATATATATATATATATATATATATATATATATATATAGATAGATAGATAGATAGATAGATAGATAGATAGATAGGTAGATACATACAGAGAGAGAGAGAGAGAGAGAGAGAGAGAGAGAGAGAGAGAGAGAGAGAGAGAGAGAGAGGAGAGCTGTGTGTATGTTAGTGGAGTATACATACTGTGAAGTATATTCAACGTACCGTGGACATTGAATACACGCTAGACTGTATACACCTTCAGTGTGTACTGTGTGAACTGTAAACATAAACATTTTTCCCAAATGTTTCCCGAAATGCTCGAAATTTGGTTTCTCCAGGTGCAGTGCAGGCGCTGGCTTGATCTTTCATTAAAAATTATGATGGTGAAAAAAAAAGAAAAGCGTAGCATGAAAGGCAGCGTTATACTCACGGATGGTTATATTCACGGATGGTTATACTCACGAATGGTCTTCCTTACGCATGGTTATACTTACGGATCGTTACCTCACGGATGGTGCTCACAGATGGTTATCCTCACGGATGGTTATCCTCGCGGATGGTTATCCTCGCGGATGGTTATACTCACGGATGGTTATACTCACGGATGGTCATCCTCACACATGGTTATACTCACGGATGGTTATACTCACGGATGGTTATACTCACGAATGGTTATCCTCACGGATGGTTATACTCACGGATGGTTATACTCACGGATGGTTATCCTCACGGATGGTTATCCTCACGGATGGTTATACTCACGGATGGTTATACTCACGGATGGTCATCCTCACAGATGGTTATACTCACGGATAAACTGAAGGTGGAATAGCTAGGGAATATACTTACTTGCATTGCCATGGTATACTAGCATAAGGCCTTATCATATATACTCATAATACTGTTGTATACCAAAGTATACTTTGTGACAACTTTGGAAGGACTGAAGGTGAGAACAGTATGACACTTACTGAAAGTAGAAAGAAAACGACCAGTCATTATATCAACTTAGAAACCAGTGATACCAGCATATGATATACCCAGGAACCAGTGATACCAACATAAGATATACCTAGGAACCAGTGATACCAACATAAGATATACTTAGGAACCAGTGATACCAACATAAAATGTACCCAGGAAACAGTGATACCAACATAAGATGTACCCAGGAAACAGTGATACCAACATAAGATGTACCCAGGAAACAGTGATACCAGCATATGATGTACCCAGGAAACAGTGATACCAGCATATGATGTACCCAGGAAACAGTGATACCAACATGAGATGTACCCAGGAAACAGTGATACCAACATGAGATGTACCCAGGAAACAGTGATACCAACATGAGATGTACCCAGGAAACAGTGATACCAACATAAGATGCACCCAGGAAACAGTGATACCAACATGAGATGTACCCAAGAAACAGTGATACCAACATGAGATGTACCCAGGAAACAGTGATACCAACATGAGATGTACCCAGGAAACAGTGATACCAACATATGATGTACCCAGGACGCAGTGATACCAACATGAGATGCAACCAGGAAACAGTGATACCAACATGGGATGCACCCAGGAAACAGTGATACCAACATATGATGTACCCAGGACGCAGTGATACCAACATGAGATGTACCCAGGAAACAGTGATACCAACATGAGATGTACCCAGGAAACAGTGATACCAACATATGATGTAATCAGGAAACAGTGATACCAACATAAAATGTACCCAGGAAACAGTGATACCAACATGAGATGTACCCAGGAAACAGTGATACCAACCTAAGATGTACCCAGGAGACAGTGATACCAACATGGGATGCACCCAGGAAACAGTGATACCAACACAAGATGCACCCAGGAAACAGTGATACCAACACAAGATGCACCCAGGAAACAGTGATACCAGCATATGATGTACCCAGGACGCAGTGATACCAACATATGATGTACCCAGGACGCAGTGATACCAACATGAATGTACCCAGGAAACAGTGATACCAACATATGATGTAATCAGGAAACAGTGATACCAACATAAAATGTACCCAGGAAACAGTGATACCAACATATGATGTAATCAGGAAACAGTGATACCAACATAAAATGTACCCAGGAACAGTGATACCAACATAAAATGTACCCAGGAAACAGTGATACCAACATAAGATGTACCCAGGAACAGTGATACCAACATATGATGTAATCAGGAAACAGTGATACCAACATATGATGTAATCAGGAAACAGTGATACAACATGAGATGTACCCAGAAACAGTGATACCAACATAAAATGTACCCAGGAAACAGTGATACCAACATATGATGTAATCAGGAAACAGTGATACCAACATAAAATGTACCCAGGAACAGTGATACCAACATATGATGTAATCAGGAAACAGTGATACCAACATATGATGTACCCAGGAAACAGTGATACCAACATGAGATGTACCAGGAAAACAGTGATACCAACATGGGATGCACCCAGGAAACAGTGATACCAGCATATGATGTACCCAGGACGCAGTGATACCAACATATGATGTAATCAGGAAACAGTGATACAACATGAGATGTACCAGGAAACAGTGATACCAACATAAGATGTACCCAGGAAACAGTGATACCAGCATATGATGTACCCAGGAAACAGTGATACAACATGAGATGTACCCAGGAACAGTGATACCAACATGGGATGCACCCAGGAAACAGTGATACCAACATATGATGTAATCAGGAAACAGTGATACCAACATGAGATGTACCCAGAAACAGTGATACCAACATATGATGTAATCAGGAAACAGTGATACCAGCATATGATGTACCCAGGACGCAGTGATACCAACATAAGATGTACCCAGGAACAGTGATACCAACATATGATGTAATCAGGAAACAGTGATACCAACATATGATGTAATCAGGAAACAGTGATACCAACATATGATGTAATCAGGAAACAGTGATACCAACATATGATGTAATCAGGAAACAGTGATACCAACATATGATGTAATCAGGAAACAGTGATACCAACATATGATGTAATCA
This sequence comes from Panulirus ornatus, assembly GCF_036320965.1. Taxonomy (NCBI): domain Eukaryota; kingdom Metazoa; phylum Arthropoda; class Malacostraca; order Decapoda; family Palinuridae; genus Panulirus; species Panulirus ornatus. Next base: position 13,822,168 of record NC_092236.1, on the reverse strand, counting down.
GGAAACAGTGATACCAACATATGATGTAATCAGGAAACAGTGATACCAACATATGATGTAATCAGGAAACAGTGATACCAACATATGATGTAATCAGGAAACAGTGATACCAGCATATGATGTACCCAGGACGCAGTGATACCAACATATGATGTAATCAGGAAACAGTGATACCAGCATATGATGTACCCAGGACGCAGTGATACCAACATATGATGTAATCAGGAAACAGTGATACCAACATATGATGTAATCAGGAAACAGTGATACCAGCATATGATGTACCCAGGACGCAGTGATACCAACATATGATGTAATCAGGAAACAGTGATACCAACATATGATGTAATCAGGAAACAGTGATACCAACATATGATGTAATCAGGAAACAGTGATACCAACATATGATGTAATCAGGAAACAGTGATACCAGCATATGATGTACCCAGGAAACAGTGATACCAACATATGATGTAATCAGGAAACAGTGATACCAACATATGATGTAATCAGGAAACAGTGATACCAGCATATGATGTACCCAGGAAACAGTGGATACCAACATGAGATGTACCCAGAAACAGTGATACCAGCATATGATGTACCCAGGAAACAGTGATACCAACATATGATGTAATCAGGAAACAGTGATACCAGCATATGATGTACCCAGGACGCAGTGATACCAACATATGATGTAATCAGGAAACAGTGATACCAACACAAGATGCATCCAGGAAAACAGTGATACCAACATAAAATGTACCCAGGAACAGTGATACCAACATATGATGTAATCAGGAAACAGTGATACCAACATAAAATGTACCCAGGAAACAGTGATACCAACATATGATGTACCCAGGACGCAGTGATACCAACATATGATGTAATCAGGAAACAGTGATACCAGCATATGATGTACCCAGGAAACAGTGATACAACATGAGATGTACCCAGGAAACAGTGGATACCAACATGAGATGTACCAGGAAACAGTGATACCAACATATGATGTAATCAGGAAACAGTGATACCAACATATGATGTAATCAGGAAACAGTGATACCAGCATATGATGTACCCAGGAAACAGTGATACAACATGAGATGTACCAGGAAACAGTGATACCAACATAAAATGTACCCAGGAACAGTGATACCAACACAAGATGCACCCAGGAAACAGTGATACCAACATGAATGTACCCAGGAAACAGTGATACCAACATATGATGTACCCAGGACGCATATATATATATATATATATATATATATATATATATATATATATATATATATATATATATATATATATAAAATCATTAATTTGTGATATAATCATGAAAATATTAAAGAGATCACCACATGTCGACAAGCTGTGTGAGATTACTCCCACAGTAAATGTGGATGGTGATTATATCCTAACGACTGTTAAGACCACCATGGTGATTCCCGTTAACTGATTTAGAGCGATAACACTGAGCGGTGTCAGCGAATTGAGCCGACCCAGTTGGGGAAGCTGTCCACACCCAGCTATTCATAATGATAACAACACACCACCACCACACACACCCTCCCCTTCCTCCTCCCATCCATGTACGGATCCATTTTCATGACGGCTCTGTGAGGATGAACCAGGTGGCCATTGGTGTGGGAGGGAGAGGAGGTGGGAGGGAAAAAGGGGGAGGGCGTGCGGTAGTGGGAGGGCGGGCGTGGGGGCAGGTGATGATAGTCCGGGATTGCCGGACGTGTATAGCGATGGGGTTAAGCTATATCGATGGCCCTGTTTATCAGGGTTGGTTGGGTGGTGGATGGCGACGCCTCTGCACGGCAATACTGCGTGAATTGATGCGGTGATGACCCCTGTCGTCGACAACACACAACACCATAGTGCGCACTGTCAACCATGGGAGGTGGGGCGGGTTATGTCCAGCGGTGTTGCCGTATTGAGGGATGTCCGGCAGTGTTGCCGTACCGGTGTGGATGTCCGGCAGTGTTGCAGTACCGGCGTGGGTGTCCGGCAGTGTTGCCGTACCGATGTGTATGTGTGTGTGTGTGTGTGTGTGTGTGTGTGTGTGTTTGTGTGAATTAGCTGGATTATCGAAGCGGAAACATGGCAGGGCAATCAGCCGAGGGGCGATTATGTTCATATGAAAGTCCTGGAAATGAGCTAAGCTTTTGTGGAGATTACAACGAGCGGCACACCATACTGTACTGACTAGGTTGGGGGGAGCGAGGGAGGCGTGAAATACTAGCGGGTGGGGATGGGATTCGATCCGGTCACCTGAGGGATTGGAGTATGCCAGTGGAGCAGGTAGTACGTGTGTATGGTTGAGCAGGCTGTGTGTGTCTCCTCCTGCTTGATGATGATGCATCGGTCGTGTTCCACTCTGATGATGTGTCTGCCATCCATCGAGAGAGAGAGAGAGAGAGAGAGAGAGAGAGAGAGAGAGAGAGAGAGAGAGAGAGAGAGTTGCTGGTAGCCACAAGGAAGATGGAACGCGAAGATTCGAGAGCTTTTCAGTGATATTTCGCATCTTCAGAAACACAGAGACAGTGAACAAATATTGGTTTAAAGTAGTAAATGACAGAATATATATATATATATATATATATATATATATATATATATATATATATATATATATATATATATATATATATTTTTTTTTTTTTTGAAAAAAAAAATATTTGTACTTATTTGCACTCTTTCACGGAATCTTTCTTAATTATTTGCATTCGGACAAAAGAAAAAAAAATCTAAGCGACGAAAAAGATTGTCCAGTGTTTAGTTTACCTCTACTCGTTAATTGTATCGTTATTTTTTTTTTGTCTCCCGTTGAATACAAATGAAGGGTAGACTTGGACTTCTCTTAGTGAAGTGAGCAGCTCTGAGTGTAGCGAGACGTGCTTAAGGACAGAATCGAAATACCTGCCCGTGAATATCTGTGTCTGCTTGACCTGCACCATCTTAGCTACGTCTCACTAGTCACCATCTGTCTTGTCTGTTTGTCTCTCCTCATACCGTCATTCACTCAGCGAATCTAGGCAGTTGAACAACACACCACGTATCGCTTGTTGTTGGGAGTTCGTGTTTATGTGGGAGGGTGTTCGGGGTAAAAGAGCAATGATTTTCCGTTGTCTTCATTGTGGTAGATCCATCGTAGGCATTAAAGGGACTCGGGATGTGTTGAGTCGGTGTTTGTGGTATTCTTTGGGTGGGTGATGTCCGGAGGGTAAACGGGAAGGTGTGACTCGTGCATGTCTGGGGAGTGTAGTTTTGTTCAGACGGGAAAGTGTGACTCGTGCTTGTCTGGGGAGTGTAGTTTGTCCGGTACGGTGCTGCTTAGACCGAGTCTCAAACGCCGTTTGGTTTGTGTTTGTCCGGCTATTTCCGCGTGTAGGTGTTTTGGTCAGGGTTGTGTTTTGCGCGTGATTTTGTGAGTACAGGTTGCTGAAGTGTGAGGCAGGGATGAGGTTTTGACTTGTAATTTGGGGGATCGGTAGTTAGTTATGGAATGGTTTGGATGGGAGGGGGGTCTAGTGCTGTTGCCAAGCAATGCGTGCCGAGCTGGTTGAGATGGGAATGTATGAGGAGGATCTGTCTCTCATTGTGTTGGTGTTGAGTGTTGGCGGTGAGCTGTCATCCAGCGAGTCTTCCAAGTGTTCTATTTTGTCTGGTTCGCAGTTTCGTTATACAGTAAATATGCTATGAGCTATTGTCAAGAATTTTAGTATAACACGTAAAAGTACCGTAATTCAGTAATATTCATGTTTTGTATATAGATCTACTGGCAGGTACATGGTGATACATACCACAGAACAGTCCTTAGCTACGTTCGAGCTTAAGATGCCGGACAGTTGCTACTTAAATGTCTTTTCGTGAAAAGTCTTCGTAGCACTCGAGCCGTGAGGGACAACCTAGTTTGCACGGACGTAGATCAGAGCCAAACCTGCTTCTGCTGAGTTACAGTGTCTCCGGGTAAGTTTTATGCAGTCGACGTCTTCGCTCTTAGTCTTAGTTTGTGACTTGGAATTCCGCACTTATCCTTGTAATTTGGTGATATTAACTTCAAGAGAAGTTTTTTATTTTTTTTTTTTTTCGCTTTCAGACATTCCACAGTGTTCGCCAGGGGATTTTTCTTTTTACTTTTATGGTCGTTGTGACGAAACTGGACAACTGAATACACCATAGCCCAAGATAGATACCCATTTACTGATCAACCCCCTTCGTTAACTGTGGGCTGACTGCCGCGCCCAGGATTCGAACCAGGGCGAGTCCATGCGCGGCTCTTCACCAGCAACCCTAACCACTACACCACAAAAGTCACTGCCTTCTTTACTTCCACGTTTATTGTACATATGATTGCTTGACTCTAGGTTTAAACGAAGATTTGACCAATGCCTCACATCACTTCAAGTTACCGATCTTCTGTAACAGTATTTCCTCTTTTAAAATTCCTTTTGTTCGTATGAACCTCCAGCAGACGGTCTGAGCGACGCTGAAGATGTCCGTCACTCTCCCCCTGGGTGTAGTAAGACCCCCGAGAGGATGCTGAAGACGCCTCGTGTTCTGTTTCTTATTGAAATACGTTTAAGGGCGTGGTACTGTCATCCTGGGATGATGGTCTGGTCTTTGGCCTTAAGCGTCACGCGGTCGTGTTCAGGGATCGGGCCCTGTTGCTCTAGGGATTGAATGCCACTTGTGCATCCGTGTGTGCATGTAAGGAGATGTATCATGCATGTCCCTCGACTCTCCTACAGCTGATGTAGACCAGTTCTCAGAACGACGACGACCTAGAGACCCCCCGATGTCTCTAAGTCCTCACAGCTACACGACCTCCGCCACCTCAGCAACACGACCTGTACGATAATCTACGAAGACTCCACCTCAAATGTTCCGTATCTCTGTACTCTCGTCGCTCAAGCCATTACATCCAATATGGCTTATCTTTTTCCCTCCATGACAAGCCCACGTACCCAAAATATTCCTCCCTCAGCTTCAGCTTTCCCCATCTTTCCGTGCCATTTTTCGGGACACACACACACACACACACACACACACACACACACACACACACACACACACACACACACACACACACACACACATACATTATTCCTTCCCGTCAAAGCAGTCTTTAGACTTCTACTTTACATATGATGAAATGCACGAAAATTGATCAAACACGGGCGTGTGAAACAGCTTTTCTTTGCTGTCCCCTTCCCTTCCTTTGACAGCACAGGTGAGGCGTTTGGTAATAGTTCCCCTCCGACAGCAGTGACGTGAGGCGTGGTGATGAGCCGACCGTCAACCAACCATCACACGGTAATGTTCACTTGTCACCAGCTGCGACAGTGGTCCTTGGCAACGTCTGGTTCCCCCCCCTAACCCACCTGTGTGATGTTTACACCAGACATATCGCCAGACTCGTTATGCGCGTGAGTTTGTCCGTGTTGGAATGATCACTCACACGCACACACACACACACACACACACACACACACACACACACACACACACGAGTGGGGTGTGATACTCCCTTCCTTGCAGTACAAATAGGTAATTACAATAGACTTATCACACACAGATCCACGCCCTGATATTCATGTAATTTTCCAGGTGAAATACTGATAATCACCCGTTCATGATGAGTCAAAAGACGATGATATAAATAATATATTTAAAAGAATGAACTGAATGGGAAATTATTGGAATATCCCTCACACAGTGAAAGCTAAAGCTCATTGTTCCGTCCCTGTGGGTGATTATCGCTAGATACAACAGGATGTAATGGAACGGAGTAACCTGTTCAAGGAAAGAAAAACAGGTTAGAGACTGCGCTAGAGACTGCGCTGAGCTCATGAATTACTCTCAGAGACATGCGAAGGCTTCCAGACAACTGGCAGCAAACGCATTCCACCTGACGCCGGCCGGCTGGATTACTGCCAGCCGTACGATATTATCTTCCTAAAGAAGACAGTGCGACTCTTGAACACGACGGTACGACCTGGGTTTACGATGACGTGACTTTTTGACCTCATCCTTAATGATCAGGGTAATTGTCACCCCCCAGTCGTACCGTCGTCTGCATGGGTCTAATCACAAGTGGTAGCCTTTATCTTTGTCCAACGTACAAAAGAGAACAAGGATAAATAAATTTTTTTTTTCTTAGTTTGAGAAGTTTTGTTCGTGCAAAATGGCTGAGGAAAATATGATGGAAGCAGGAAAAGAAGGCAAGGAACTGCAAAAGCGAAAACAAAGCAGAGGAGGAAGGAGAGGTAGCATGAAATATATATATATATATATATATATATATATATATATATATATATATATATATATATATATATATATATATATATATAATGTATTTGTATCAGACGGAAGAAAATGTGAAAAAAGAATTGAGAGGGGAAAAGCCCATGACTTAAAAGTGATATATACGAACCTAAATTACTGATGTGTTTGTTGCAAACACATCTGGGCGTAACCACACAGCCTGGGGTTGATAATGACTCGCTTAATACTTTATTTTCTATCCCTCACTCATAACAAAATCAGCAGCACCAGTGCACATTTCATCGACTCGAGCCATTTCACTGGGAAGCCAAGCGTGCTTTGTACGCCACGGTGCGTCCAGCATCAACAAGTATGTTTTATGGCTGAAGATATCGCGTGACCTATGGCTCTCACTGGCCATGTGTTATCATGCTCCTGGCCTCCAAAAACTCGGTGGGTTGCGGCCGACAGCGTCGTCAACAACAAACTACTGTTGAAATCAAGTGAGGGTTCAGAACGGTAGGTGTGGCGAGAAACGGTCGATGACGGAGGAGGAGGAGGAGGAGGAGGAAGTTGGCGAGTGACTGTCGATGATGAAGGAGGAGGAGGAGGAGGAGGAAGATGAAGAAGGTGGCGAATGACTGTCGATGATAAAGGAGGAGGAGGAGGAGGAAGGTGGCGAGTGACTGTCGATGAAGGAGGACGAGGAGGAGGAAGAAGAAGGTGGCGAATGACTGTCGATGATGAAGGAGGAGGAGGAAGATGAAGAAGGTGGCGAGTGACGGTCGATGATGACGGAAGAAGAAGAAGAGAAGAAAGATGAATGAGGGAAAGAGGAGAAAATGTATATACGAGGCAAATAGACTAATACCAATAAAAACGCCTGAGCATTTAATTTTTTTTTTGTGTGTGTGTGTGTGGTGTGTTTTTTCACTCATAAACTGAAACCTGTTTGAAAGTGCTTTCCTGGAAGGGTTCTTGACGTCATGGTAAGAGCGGAGACGACTATATGACCCGTAAAGTTTCTCATGAATTTAAAAAGCCATTATAGCTGTGACTGAGGTTACGCTGGAGTGGATAGAGATTCGCGTTTGTAATGGCGTATTGTCAGTTACACTGTGAGCTGGGAGACGTAATTCAGTTATTCAAATCATGATCTTTTATCTTTTTATGAAGAGGTTGTGAGTTGAATGTTGTATCTGGTTAACTGTAGTCAAGTGATGTGCCACTTTCCACGGGGTTGAGCAAAAAGCATCGTTGCAATAAGGAAACTTTTCCCGGTGTTTTTTTCTTCTCTCTCTCTCTCTCTCTCTCTCTCTCTCTCTCTCTCTCTCTCTCTCTCTCTCTCTCTCTCTCTCTCTCTCTCTCTCTCTCTCTCTCTCTCTCTCAGTTTAAGGTAAGCAGAGAAGGACGTCAGGTTTTGCAGTCTGTGTGTGTGTGTGTGTGTGTGTGTGTGTGTGTGTGTGTGTGTGTGTGTGTGTGTGTATGGCGCCCGCCCGCCCCTGAAATTTCTCGGGGTGGGTTTTCATCGGGGGTATTTTGCACGCGTATTTCCTACGCCCTGAATAAAGTCTCGGGTATCGGGTTCAGTAACACCAGCGAACTGCATATTTCTCACACTGGCAGACTAGGGCTAGCCTCCCCGGGCGATATACACCACGGTGATGGCTTTCTGTTTGTCTCCCAGTAATTGCTTTCTTTACTTTTCCCAAAAGCAATATGTTGCCTACAGCTGCGTTCTGAAATTTACTGATATTGGATTCTTGGAACTTTGGGAAATATCCGGATGGAGCGAGCTGGGACTGTTGAGAGAGATAGGGAGTGTGTGTGGGGGAGGGGAAATTGAGGGAGAAGCCATGCAAGAGCTAATACACCTCAAGATTGATCAATGTTAATCCAGCAGGATCACAGATATCAGGTAATCTACGTGATTTGAATAGACTCGCTTAATGTCTCTCCTTCATCTCTATTTCATTTTTAAGTCTGAGGAATATTTCCAGCACTCTCTCTCTCTCTCTCTCTCTCTCTCTCTCTCTCTCTCTCTCTCTCTCTCTCTCTCTCTCTCTCTCTCTCTCTCTCTCTCACATGAACGCCATTATTCACTGGTGGATCGTATAGACCGGTGAGAGAAATTTAGTTATTAGAGTGAGGTGTGTGCAATCATCTGGCTTATAACTGATAGATTGATATCAAACATTTGTACACCACGAGACACAGCCATTGAGAGATTTGCATATGAATTCTAAAGCATGGTAGTCGATTAATATGAATATACATGAAGGTATGAATATTAAGATTTATGCCCCGAACTGAGTCGCATTAAGGAAATTATCATCCACATTTCTCTCGCACCCCGACTCTATAATCTTCTCTGAGGAGCGGAACAAGCCATGGATTATAGAAGTCTTATTATAAGGAAAGGAATGTGTCGCCAGAGACACCTCCTCCACTCATGGTCAACGGGGTCGTGTTGTGAATCCTTAAGCACCCCACACTCTCTCAACAGAACACCTCACACTATCTCATCGATATATGATCTCATATACACCTGTATACACAGCTTGTCTCGCTCACACACACACACACACACACACACACACACACACACACACACACACACCACACACACCACACACCACACACACATCCCTTCCATTAGTCTCGCTCATACACCCCTCCCCTCGCTCATACACACCTCCCATTGGTCTAGCATACACACACACACACACACACACACACACACACACACACACACACACACACACACACACACACACACACCACACACACATCCCTTCCATTAGTCTCGCTCATACACCCCTCCCCTCGCTCATACACACCTCCCATTGGTCTAGCATACACACACACACCCACACACCTCCCATTACTGTTCAGATAAGTGTTATCTCATACACCTTACCCAGTGTAGTCATCTCGTCTCTCGTACTCTAAAACTCAGACTTGGAATCTGTTCCTGTATATCGTGCGGTGTACCATGACTTACAATGTCGGAGGTATTGGGGTGGGGTGTGTGTGTGTGTGTGTGTGTGTGTGTGTGTGTGTGTGTGTGTGGGGGGGGGGGGGGAAGGAAGGGAAAAAAAAATGCCCCTGAGTAATTATCCCACCGGTTCTTTGACTGTAATTAGTCCTCATTAACCCTGTATGAGATGCAAAGTTTTCTAATTGTAGCAATTATCGAATCTGAAAACTGAAATCGGCGCCGGCCTTTGCCCTGGCGGAGATCTCTTCAGTAGGTGTTTGGCAACGGGTTAAGCAGCAGGGACCCCTGCCTTCAGTGCTGGAGATGGTGGTGCCTTTCCCTTGAGCAGGATGTGGGAATATTCCATTGTACTCCTCCCCGCCAAATGGAAATCACGCCTGTACATGACGCCTGAAAATTTGAGGAGAAAAAAAAAACCAAAACTCGTTTCCTCCCTCCTCTTTGACTGTATCTTTCTCCCTCCCACCTCCAAATACTATATTCGCCGTCTCCCGCGTTAGCGAGGTAGCGCCAGGCCCAGACGAAGAAAGGCCGCATCCGCCTACGTGCAGTGCACCGAAGGCACAGGTTCTTAGGGAAAATGAAAACGAAGGAGGGGAGACTTTTCAACTCCACCTCCTACCTGCTCGCTCTCTCCTCTTTGTCTCCATCTGTGATAAGCAGGAGAGACAAGGGCGGTACTCCTAACCCTAGGGATATATATATATATATATATATATATATATATATATATATATATATATATATATATATATATATATATATATATATATATATATATGTTTTTTTTTTTCATACGTATTCGCTATTTCCCGCGTTAGCGAGGTAGCGTTAAGAACAGTGGACTGGGCCTTAGAGGGAATAT
>NC_092236.1:13797017-13799517 GCF_036320965.1 Panulirus ornatus | reverse complement strand
AGACAGACAGACAGAGAGCCATGGAGGCACAGAAGACAAACAGACAGACCGAGAGCCATGGAGGCACAGAAGACAGACAGACAGAGAGCCATGGAGGCACAGACGACAGACAGACAGACCGAGAGCCATGGAGGCACAGAAGACAAACAGACAGACCGAGAGCCATGGAGGCACAGACGACAGACAGACAGACAGACAGAGAGCCATGGAGGCACAGAAGACAGACAGACAGACAGAGAGCCATGGAGGCACAGAAGACAGACAGACAGACAGACAGAGAGCCATGGAGGCACAGAAGACAGACAGACAGACAGACCGAGACCCATGGAGGCACAGAAAAAGGAAGCAGAAGCCCGACACCCATGGGGTCCCAGAAGACAAAAGGACCCATAGAGGCAAGAAGACAGAAAAGAAAGACCGAGGGCCATGGGGACAAAAGAAGAAAAGCCGGGCCATGGGAAGGAAGCGGAAAAAGACAGAGACCCATGGAGGACAGAAGAAAACCAGACGCCGAGAGCCTGGGGCACAGAAGCCCGGGCAGAAGGAGACCCCGGGAGGAAGGGAAGACGGGACGGGAGAGCCATGGAGGCACGAAGAAAAACAGACAGACAAAAGACCGGGGAGATGGGGGCAAGAAAAGCGATGGGGTATAAGACATTTGTAAACAACGGGGGGGAAACACGTTGTGTGCACAACAAAACCCCAACACACCAAAACCCCAACACCTACACCCCCGGGACCAGGGGCAAAGACGAATGCGAAAAAGATTTACGCCCGTCCCCCCCCCTCGCTCTGCTGGATTTTTGAGCTGCCGTACCCACCCCCGGCCCCCTTTTACCCCCCGGCAGAGTGCCCCGGATGACTCCTGATCCGAAAAAAAAAAGCCTTTGAGGAGGGGGAAAAGGGTGGTGGACGACAAATTACACAAAGTAAACCCTGAGGAAACCAAGGTGGAGTGACTTTACGAGGTGATTTCGCGTTTCCCGAAGGGGAATTTGACCCCCCTGGGCTTGCGTGATTCTGTTGTGGCTTTGATTAACAGCAGAATAAAACCCAAAAAAACTTGGGTTTGATTTACTAAGTAACGAAAATGGAGGCGGGAAAATCTGAGGGGACTTATGTGCTTAATCATGTTCCACACAAACGTGATTGTTAATAAAAAAAAAAATTTTTTTTCTCCCCCCTCCCCAAGGTCTCCTCCCTCTCTTATCCAACCTTTATTCTCCTTCTAAAAATTTCCGAAACCCAAAACCTTGGCCTTCAGGGGAAAAAATTTGGGAAATGTTTAATTTTAACGAAAAAAGAGTTTATCTTTTGACCCCCTCCCCTACAATTCTTTTTCCCCTTTTTGGGGAATTTGGTTGTCGAGATTTTTTTTACAGATTTTACATTAAATTCACCACCAGTTATCCCCACCTGCACGTATGGAAAGTTGACCAAAGTCAGGCATTACGTTAAGGACAGACTCATGCAGTGTTTTTACGGGGGAAAGGGGAAAATAGAGTTCAACCCCGGTGCGAAAGGGGAAAAAAAGGCCCATTTTAAAAGGGGCCCCGGACTGTTTTTCCACGGAAAAATTGCTTTTCGAAGCTCTGTTTTGGTTACAAAGCCCTTGTTTTTCAAATCTGCGTTTTCAAACACGAGGGAAAATTGCCCCAGACCCCGTGTGTGTGTGGGTTTTTGGGGTGGGTTGTGGTGGGGTGTGTTGTGGGGTGTGTGTTTGTGTGGGTGTGTGTGTTGTGTGTTTGTGTGGGTGTGTGTGCGGTGTGGGGTGTGTGTGGTGTTGTGGTGTGTGTAATTTTTTTGTTGTGTTTTTTTTTTCTTGTTTGTGGTGTGGTGTTTTTTGTGTGTGTGTGCGTTTTTGGTTGGGGTGGGGGTGGGGTGGGGTGTTGTGTGGGGGTGTGTGTGGGGTTGTGTGGGGGGGGTGTGTGTGGGGGTGTGTGTTGTGTGGGTTGTGGTGTGTGTGGGTGTGGGGTGGTGTGGGTTTTGGTGGTGTGTGTGTGGGTGTGTTTTGGGGTGTTGGGTGGTGTGGTGTGTGTGTTTTGTGTGTGTTGGGGTGTGTGGGGGTGTGGTTTGTGGTGGGGTTTTTTGTGGGTTTGTTTTTGTGTTGTGCGTGTGTGTGTGTGTTTTTTTGTGTGTGTGCTGGTTGGTTTTTGGGGGTGTGTTTTGGGGTTTTGTGGGGTGGTGTTGTGTGTGGGGTGTGTGTGTGTGTGTGTTTTGGGGCGTGTTGTGTGTGTGCGTGTGTTGTGTTGTGTGTTGTGTGTGTGGTGGGTTGTGTGTGTGTGGTGTGTGTGTGGTGTGTGTGTGTGTTTTGGGGTTGTGTGTTTTGGTGTGTGGGGTGTGTGGGGTGGGGGTTTGTGTGTGGGTTTGGGGGTGTGTGTGGTGTTGTGTGTGTGGTGGGGGTGTGTGTGTGTGTGTGTGTGTGTGTGTGTGTGTGTGTGTGTGTGTGTGTGCGTGTGTGTGTGTGTGTGTGTGCGTGTGTGTGTGTGTGTGTGTGCGT
>NC_092236.1:13784517-13789517 GCF_036320965.1 Panulirus ornatus | reverse complement strand
ACATCGTCTGTTGATATGTTATCAGCTGATAAATTGGGAAGTGAAGATAAGGCTTGATTGTATTTAGGTGATACACGTAAATGTACTGAGACACAATTGCAGAGCCATATATATATATATATATATATATATTCCTATGAGTCATAGGAATATACTTGATCATGCGCAAAATTGTGATCCTTTCCAATATATATATATATATATATATATATATATATATATATATATATATATATATATATATATGTGTGTGTGTGTGTGTGTGTGTGTATATATACATTCATACACATAAATACATATGTATTCATTTATCTATTTATTCATTGCATCCCTGGCGATAGGGGAGAAAGGATATTGCCCACGTACCCTCTGCATGTCTTGGATATATATATATACATATATTCATATACATAGAAAAGATATGTCCTCAGAAAATGATATGTAATCAGGTCATATTCTATTGAAGCTCTTTTCCTGGGCTTTGGAAAGGCGCGTATTCAACTCCATTCCTTTTCTTAAGTTGTCCTGGTCAGGCGTGCTATTTCCTCCTCACTAGATTTAACCCCACTTGGGAGAACTAACACTTCATAACAAATTTCCCATATATGTATTTTCATCAGTTCCCATCACGTTATCTAACCCTTAAAGTCCTTTACTCCTCTTTCTCAAGAATTATCGCCATGGCTTTTGTTGACAGGAATTAGTCTTCCATATTTCAAGATCTGGGAGTGACAGCTCATGATCGTGTGTGCAAGCGGGTCGTTCATACTCAGGTTCTCAGGGAGGGTGGCCTCTTCTGCTCACGATCCCGTCTCATCACATGAAAGCTTCTTCAGTTCTGAATGGGACTTATTCACGCACAGTTCCAAAGACGCTTGACGATGTAGACCCTTCAGGTCCACACACTCACTCATGATATGTATGTATATATATATATATATATATATATATATATATATATATATGTGTGTGTGTGTGTGTGTGTGTGTGTGTGTGTGTGTGTGTGTGTGTGTGTGTATTATGGACAGGATTTCTATTCATTTTTACGTACGCAAAAGAGTTCTCTTAATTCGTAAGATGACATCACCCAGACGAGCCGTTAAAACTCGTATCTCTTTTCTCGTGACCCCCCGGGAAAAGAGGCATGGACATCGCGTCGAATACAGCAATTCTTCTTCCTCCCGTAGGGCAAATCGATTAACCCACAGACAAGGAATGTCTGGGAGGGAGGGAAAAATCGATTAACCCACAGATAAGGAAAGAGTTGTTGGGGAGAGGAGGAGGGGAAGGGGAGAAAAAGAGGACCAGAAAGGAAGAGGAAATTGACGTACCAGAGGAAAAGCGTTGAGTTGGAGCACCAGAAGATGTAAACCAAACCTCGCCTCAGAAGAGACACAGAGGGGTAGTATAGCGACACCCAGAAACCACGACCCACAGAGGAATACAGCGTAACCTAATCGTACGGAGGTGGGGGATAGCCTCGTGGAACTGCCACTCTAGTGGAGGTACCACACACTAAAGATACACAGCTCACGTGCTGTCGTGGGTGGATGCTAACGCTGACCAGCGAATAAGAGAAGAAAAGCGTCTCTCCGTCGCGCTTGGACATCGCAATCTGAAACGAAAGATGAGATATATTTTCAATTTCTGATAAGGGAGAGATAAACCGGTGAGACATTAGAATACGTATCAAGGTAGACGTTTATCTGATCATGTAATTGTCTTGTCGAAATGTGATTATTGCATAACTAGCCAAGAAACTCGTCACGAATACGATAAAAGACCACATGACAAGCAGTGGAATAGAAGCTGAGGATCGTCCGTCGAGAGAATTACCCTTAACCAAACGCTGTTGAGAGCTCTCTTATCGTCAAACCCCACCTCCAAACCTCCGGACTCAGTCAGTTATGTCAGTGAAAATTTCAGACTCCTCTTTTCCGACATCGGGAAATGATATTCTGCAGAAATATGGAGGACTACAAAAGATGACAAGTGTTCTAAAAGTACTGTTACTTTTAACTCCAAAGTACTGTTACTTTTAACTCCAAAGTACTGGTACTTTTAACGCCTCTGGGCTATTTTTAACCTGACGTTTGTTTCATACTTTTATTTTTTTTTCCCTCCACACCTCTATTCATCATCCCTCTGCCTCGCCATCACATGATGGCTAATGTGTTTGCCTCTTCCATTAAGCACTGTGTCCCCTTATTACAAGCGAGAGATTGTCAGGTTAATATTCCACGTAATTCTCTGTCCGTAATTAACTATATGTACATTACGGGGAAGGGAGTTCCACGCTCGTGTGTTTATCTCTTTGTGTCTGTCTGTCTTGTGTGATCACCTCCTTCATCCATACTGTCAAGAACTTAAACTTGCTTCCATCAGTGTCTCGTGCGACTCATTCACGAACCTTGAGTCGACGTCGAATATTCTGAGTGGGGGAGGACGAGTGATGAATATTCCCTGGTGTGGATCAAGAAGACAGGTCTCGAGGTCTGTGTGGTCGCGCTTGCTAACCCCAAAACGGGGAAAAGCGGTTGGTGTCGTTCGAGTCTTGTGGTTCGTGTTTCCAGTTTAGCCTAAAGAAGCTTTGTGGCTTACCTCTCTGTATACATTCCGTTCGTTTCATTTTTTTTCTATATGATGGTTGTCGGCACGCCCTACATCGTATAAGTAACAGCTTTTATATCATACTTTTTTTTTTCTATCGTACTTTAGACGTGACAAGTATGATCACTATCTGTATAGCATGCTGGAATGTAATAAATATGCTCTTTGTCTAGGAGTCACACAGCGGACCCGGAATGTTCTCGCTCTGTACACAACCGTATTTCATATGTCATAAATAGGATTAATCTACCTACAGTTCGAGATTAAACAGCTGTGGAGGATTATCTGTGATTTGTATAACCCGGTGCGTACGTTTACTTCATCGCCCCCTCCAAAAAAAATATGTTCTCCATTGTGGAATAATGAGATCACTCGATCAGTGTGAGCGAGGCAGAAGCCAACACCGTGGACGCAATACCATTTTGAGATATGTAACGCCACGATGACGGTACCAGCGCCAGGGTATCGTGGATTTAGCAGAACGATTCCGGAAGTAGTAATAGCCCTTGAAAAATGACTTCACCAGCCTCTAACTTGTCAGAGACATTAACACCCGACCAACCTCTAACTTTACTAGGGACACAGTAACACCCACCAATCTCTAACTTTACTACGGAGACATTAACACACACCAAACTTTACTAGAGAGACAAGATGAAGACCCACTTAGACTAAGGGGTTTGGGAACCATTCAGTGACCAGACTCTACACCAAATATCGCTCCTGTAAACGTAGGATCTTTCGGTGTATTCGATATATACGAAAGACGATAAAGAAATATCCTTTCATGGATGTTCTACCTGGGAGGTGAATATGATATCTGCATCTTTCACACGGTCATAGTGATGTCGAAAAGGGATTTCAGACGCGCGATCTCACTGGCTATGGTGCAACAGATTGAACAAGAACTGAAACTGGAGTACATGTAAAGGATTGATTTATACTAAGACATTAAAGTTTATAAGATTATCATATATATATTGTGGTTGAGCCGCCAGCAAAAGGCCACCTTTGACGAGGTTATGTTATTGGAGGACAAAGTCGAAGGAGAACCACCCATTCCAAATGAGTCCTTCATTTCCCTGCTACTGATTCTAGCGCACACTTGAAAGCTTCAGCAGCCCTTAGGAAAGGGGTCCTGTGTTTTGATAATAATAATAATTATAATAATGATAATGATGATAATAATAAGATAATGATAATAATAATAATAATAATAATAATAATAATAATGATAATAATAGTAATAATAATAATAATAATAATAATAATAATAATAATAATGATAATAATAATAATAATAATAATAATAATAATAATGATAATAATAACAATAATAATAGCAACAACAGTAATACATATATATATATATATATATATATATATATATATATATATATATATATATATATATATATATATATATATATATGTATATATATATATATATATATATATATATATATATATATATATATATATATATATATATATATATATATATATCCCTCTTTGTGAACTTTGTCATGGACCTTAGGATTCTCAGGGCCAATGTAACTAATTCCTGTAAAAGACCTTCTGTGACAGTCTTTCTTAAAGAATGATCGAAGTCTATTTTACTTTAAACAACCATCGTAGCGGCTTTGTAAAAAAAAAAAAAAAAAGAAAACGTGATATGTATATAGTTCCATCTTCTGTTCACACAAAGTAAAGAGGAGGATTCCTCTCAGTATTGCCTAGGGACGTGTGGCAATGTGGAAGAGCTTTACATGGGAATTACTGCAGTGTCCTTTGATGTCGTGCCTAGTGTCATTATCATTGTCCAGCACGGAAGCTCCACGTAGTGTTCAATGTCAAAGAGAGTGTTTAAAACGATGCTGAAATTCTTGTTAACATTTCTGACCTGGATATTCATCAGGTTTTGTTCTTCTTTTTTTTTTTTATTTTCGTCTCATCCTGATTACCTTGGAAGTGATTATAAACTCTTATTCTCCCCCAGGGACCGTTGTCGTCGACCAACACAATTGTGAACAACTTCATTTGTGGCATGAATAAAGATGGTATTCTAAGCGACTTCCCAAAATCATACGGATTTTGCGTTTCACCAACAAACATGATCTGAATCTACTTATCCACTTGCCAATGCCCCGTGAATAGACTCATTATCAATATTAATACAGAGAATTAATAATTTAAGCGGTAATGTAACTGTGATAGTATAGAGAGGCTCTTAATTTATTTCCGACCTGCGGGGGAATGGCAGGGCGCACTGGGCGAACCTGGACTTGTATGCACCACAGTTTTATGTGACTGTTAATAGCTTGTTTGGTGGCCTGGTCGACGAGGATCTGTATTATTATCGCTATTAATATTATTATATTATTATCATT
>NC_092236.1:13764517-13779517 GCF_036320965.1 Panulirus ornatus | reverse complement strand
GAGGGGGGGGTTGGGCCATTTCTTTCGTCTGTTTCCTTGCGCTACCTCGCAAACGCGGGAGACAGCGACAAAGTATAATACAAAAGGTATAATAAAAAAAAAAAAATAATATATATATGTATATATATATGCCGTGCTTGGCGGGGGGGATGCTGGAGACTGGAATATATGAGGCTTGTAGACTATGCTCATCCTGAATATTTCTCAGGCAGCTTTGGTAAACATTTTGTGAGTTACTGGCACTTGGTAAGCACGAAGGTGGGAGAAATTACTCGTTCATCTACGCCTCTCGAGTCCTCAGTGTCTGGGTCATTACTTATCGCACATCCGCCTCCTTGATCTTTGACACGTGTTTTATTGCTTGTAAATCATCTATCTATCTATCTCTCTCTCTCTCTCTCTCTCTCTCTCTCTCTCTCTCTCTCTCTCTCTCTCTCTCTCTCTCTATATATATATATATATATATATATATATATATATATATATATATATCCCTGGGGATAGGGGAGAAAGAATACTACCCACGTATTCCCTACGTGTCGTAGAAGGCGACTAAAAGGGAGGGGAGCGGGGGGCTGGAAATCCTCCCCTCTCATTTTTTTTTTTTTTTTTTTTTTTCCCAAAAGAAGGAACAGAGAAGGGGGCCAGGTGAGGATATTTCCTAAAAGGCCCAGTCCTCTGTTCTTAACACTACCTCGCTAATGCGGGAAATGGTGAATAGTATGAAAGAAAGAAAGATATATATATATATATATATATATATATATATATATATATATATATATATATATACATATATATATATATATCCCTGGGATAGGGGAGAAAGATTACTTCCCATGTATTCCCTGCGTGTCGTAGAAGGTGACTAAAAGGGGAGGGAGCGTGTGGCTGGAAATCCTCCCCTCTCGTTTTTTTTTAATTTTCCAAAAGAAGGAACAGAGAAGGGGTCCAGGTGAGGATATTCCCTCTAAGGCCCAGTCCTCTGTTCTTAACGCTACCTCGCTAACGCGGGAAATGGCAAATAGTTTGAAAGAAAGAATATATATATATATATATATATATATATATATATATATATATATATATATGTATATAGGAGTAAAGACGTATGAATGAGGTTAAGAGACGGGGCGACACTGATGTAAAAACTCGCTTGCCAGAACACACAAATAGGACCACAAATTGTAATCACACACACACACACACACACACACACACACACACACACACACACACACACACACACACAGAGCACTTACTTTACTTGGCGGTCTCTTGATGACGTGTATGATAGCCCGCCATTGTAGGTAATGATATTATTATGTTGGCGTAGCGTCAGCTGTTGCTCTGTCGTGGGCTCGTGAGATGGCCAAGTCGTCCAATTCGAGAGCCACAAACTGTTTGGCACAGGTGGCGCTTGATGCCTCCTGGGAAGAGTTGGAGCTTGATTGCTGCGTCCAAGTTGTTCTTTTCTCTCCTTTCTCCTCCCAAGTCTTTGCTCGTTAGCCAAGATGGTAGGCGGTATTTCAAGGCGCTCGCTTCGTCTCCCCCCCAAGTAATGGGTTCGTCCCCTGTATTGTTCTTCAGTGTATTCTGTCATGTCTCAATGCTTATGTTACCTATTGTGAAGTTGGTTCGGCTGCCCCTGTTTGAGGACGTTCACCGGAAATTTATTTGGGGAGACGATCCACGGACTGTAATATAAGGCCGGACCATACCAGTCGATGTCAGTTCGATGTGACTTCGACGTTTGCGCGCATCTCTTCTCTGAAAGCCCTTATGCTGGTCCGGCTGTCATCCCAGTGGATTTGAAGGATATTATGGGGGGAAAAACGTCGCTGGTTCTGTTTCAGGAGATCTGTTGTATTTTTGTGCGTCTTAGTTGAGCGCGAGTATGGTTCAAAGTGAGGGCGTTCTTTTCCCCGAAGTGATCGCAGTACAGGTGCATTTGTCAAATTGTTCGAGAAACTCACTAGTGTCTGCTGTTTGGAGCCAGGTGGATGTTGGGATACGCAGAATGGACGACGTCTATCAAGGATCTGCCTCTGGTGGTTATTGAAGCAGCAAATTTTTAGACGTTTGTTCGAGTTGGTTAAAATAGTTTGCTCTGACTTATATTCTGCGAGAGACCAAGTGTTGGCAAGACTCTGCCAAAGCGTCTTGTATCGTCTGTGAGGGGCCTTGCCTGCTGGCGAGGAAAGATAACACAATCGTCCGCACAATGCAAGCCGGTGGTGGCTGCTTTTGTAATCCTGGTGTTCGCACGTGGGCGGGCCAGACTGAAGAAGCCTCCATCCATGTGGTATTCAATGTTGATCCCGGTGCAAGGGACAGCAGCTGTGTGGCGGAGGTGGATATGTCTTTGTGGGAGGAAGGAGGAGAGTGTTTGGCGTAGCGACGCCACCCTGCTCTTGTCATCGGTCTAAGGTGACAAGTGATTCCCTATGAGGGCCTGTTGAAGAGGACAGCAGTATACACCTTATTACTGAGGTGTCTCACTCTGGCGTCAAACCTCTGATGGAAGAAGCGCTGGATGGCCTCCTAAGATAACATCTCTGCTTACAGGGTCGAAAGTCTTGGGTCAGGTTGGTCAAGACTGTGTAAGAGAGGTAGACGATGCTCCTGACGAGATGCCTCTTGAAGACGTTGAAGGACGAATATCCTACACACATGATCCACGATATGGGTTGAAGTCGCATTGAGATTCAGGGAGTGAATCCTGTGCAGGTGGTAAAAGTCTGTTGAGGCGTATCCGGTGCGAGGAGCCGTCCGTCTGTGACGGATGGAAAGCAGCGTTCTAGGGTAATGTCCTTCATTCCACAAGACTCGTCTTCCTTGCTTGAAGACTGTGACAACTGCGGCATCTTGAAGATCGTAAGACACTTTTTCCTGGGGATCGTACGCGGAGGATCTTGATGATACGTTAGGATAACATCCCCTTTACTTGTAGAATTCAGGACTCAACGGTAATAGCTGTAGTGATAGCTTTAGAAAGCAAAAAGTATGAGTAAATAGTATTAATGGCATTAAGTGGCAGTAAGTAGCAGCAGCAGCAGCAGTAGTAATAGTAGTAGTAGTAGTAGTAGTAGTAGTAGTAGTAGCAGCAGTAGTAGTAGTAGTAGTAGTAGTAGTAGTATCGACTATAGTAGGAAAGCAGAAGCAGTAACAGATTTGGATATTTCGTCGATTTGTTCGCCAAAATATTCGCCATTTACACAGTACGTATGATAAGGGCTGTGTGGTAGACACGGGAGAACCATATACATACATGAGAGCGTGAGTGATCAAGGATGTGAGATATCATACCTTACGTCATAGCCTTTCATATCCAGAGAAGGACTGTATGATGACAAATCATCCATGATCATCCATGACTCGTTAAACACAAATGCTCATTTTGGAGTAAATAGCAAGAGAGTAAAAGTTGTGAATATAAAAAAGAAAAGTTTTATTCACGCAGTATTCGCATTTTTAGGACAACGCGAAAAGAATGAGGTATTTAACATTCAGTCACGGTAATTAAAGCCTTTTGTTCATAAAAAATTAATTCCATGAAATTTGGGCAAAAAACAGTTTCCAACATCCTACCATAGAGGAAAAAAGAATTATATGATAAAAGAGATTATCCTTTTCGTCATCATGCTCTGGCAACGTTACGTTCTTCATGCTTAGGAGGCCATGGTTGTCTAACCATTACGACTTCATTCCAGAAAGATATGGTCACAACAGTTGAGGGCAAAAGTCTGTGGCGATAATTATAGTCGCAGTGCTAGAAATGGATCGCATTTCTGCACACCGGAGTAGATGTGCTTTTTATTTATTTTTTTTTTTTTTTACCAAAGGGGCTTTTAACATTCTTATAATAAAGATAAATCTAACACTGTGCTCGAAAAAGGGACACACACACACACACACACACACACACACACACACACACACACACACACATATACACACACACACACGCGCGCGCGCGCGCGAATATAGTGCATATGAACGCGCACTTTTCATAGAACACATAATTCCCTCCAACAGCAAGGATTCGAACCTAGGACTTTTGCGTGGTAGGTGGGCGGGATCATGGCCGAGCGGTTAGTGTTCCCACGCAAATGTCCTGGGTTCGAATCCTTGCTGTTGGAGGGCATTATGTGAAATATGTGTGTGTGTGTGTGTGTGTATTCTTTTCATATCCATGATATCCTACACTTTAATGTTTTTCTTTAATATCGTCTTTTTCAATTAGATCCTTCTCTATTTATTTCCCAGAGACTGTGTATTCTAATTGTCCTGTGTGTTTAGGTATTGGAAACTGTACCTAATTCCTCCTGCATCCATGTTTTGTCACCATCTCCGGCCGTCCAGTCCTAACTAACCCAACACGAAGAGACACCCGGAGGAATGTAACATTTTTTCCCTTGCTTTCTGAATCTTCAGCAGTGTGTTTATAGTCTCCTTCGTAAGAATGCCTTCACCTAGAATATCTTCGTCTCTTTTGAGTTTTACCAGCAGCACACTTAGGGTCACCATACATCGATATATCATTTTAAAGGTTCAGATTCTTTTCATCTTTTGGAACCTCATTGATAGCGTCTGGTTCTGTCAGTGTTGAGGACACTCCATCACTCAGCCTACCGTATCTCTTAATTCCAAGATTCCCTTCTATCATGTCACAGGCTTAGTACCAGTACTCATATCATCTTGGACGCAACGTATTACCAATATACTTTTTTAAGAAGTATAGGGGAAGTGTGTTTATCTTTTTTGCCTTTGCTTTTTTCATATATCCAAACCATCCAAACGCAGTTCTTTTTTTTGCATTTGCCAAAATATCGCTTTGTTACCATTGTGTTGTTTATATATATATATATATATATATATATATATATATATATATATATATATATATATATATATATATATATATATATATATTCTTTTACTTTTTTCATGTGTTCGTTGTTTCCTGCAAGATCTCTCTCTCTCTCTCTCTCTCTCTCTCTCTCTCTCTCTCTCTCTCTCTCTCTCTCTCTCTCTCTCTCTCTCTCTCTCTCTCTCTCTCTCTCTCTCTCTCTCTCTCTCTCTCTCTCTCTCTCTCTCTCTCTCTCTCTCTCTCTCTCTCTCTCTCTCTCTCTCTCTCTCTCTCTCTCTCTCTCTCTCTCTCTCTCTCTCTCTCTCTCTCTCTCTCTCTCTCTCTCTCTCTCTCTCTCTCTCTCTCTCTCTCTCTCTCTCTCTCTCTCTCTCTCTCTCTCTCTCTCTCTCTCTCTCTCTCTCTCTCTCTCTCTCTCTCTCTCTCTCTCTCTCTCTCTCTCTCTCTCTCTCTCTCTCTCTCTCTCTCTCTCTCTCTCTCTCTCTCTCTCTCTCTCTCTCTCTCTCTCTCTCTCTCTCTCTCTCTCTCTCTCTCTCTCTCTCTCTCTCTCTCTCTCTCTCTCTCTCTCTCTCTCTCTCTCTCTCTCTCTCTCTCTCTCTCTCTCTCTCTCTCTCTCTCTCTCTCTCTCTCTCTCTCTCTCTCTCTCTCTCTCTCTCTCTCTCTCTCTCTCTCTCTCTCTCTCTCTCTCTCTCTCTCTCTCTCTCTCTCTCTCTCTCTCTCTCTCTCTCTCTCTCTCTCTCTCTCTCTCTCTCTCTCTCTCTCTCTCTCTCTCTCTCTCTCTCTCTCTCTCTCTCTCTCTCTCTCTCTCTCTCTCTCTCTCTCTCTCTCTCTCTCTCTCTCTCTCTCTCTCTCTCTCTCTCTCTCTCTCTCTCTCTCTCTCTCTCTCTCTCTCTCTCTCTCTCTCTCTCTCTCTCTCTCTCTCTCTCTCTCTCTCTCTCTCTCTCTCTCTCTCTCTCTCTCTCTCTCTCTCTCTCTCTCTCTCTCTCTCTCTCTCTCTCTCTCTCTCTCTCTCTCTCTCTCTCTCTCTCTCTCTCTCTCTCTCTCTCTCTCTCTCTCTCTCTCTCTCTCTCTCTCTCTCTCTCTCTCTCTCTCTCTCTCTCTCTCTCTCTCTCTCTCTCTCTCTCTCTCTCTCTCTCTCTCTCTCTCTCTCTCTCTCTCTCTCTCTCTCTCTCTCTCTCTCTCTCTCTCTCTCTCTCTCTCTCTCTCTCTCTCTCTCTCTCTCTCTCTCTCTCTCTCTCTCTCTCTCTCTCTCTCTCTCTCTCTCTCTCTCTCTCTCTCTCTCTCTCTCTCTCTCTCTCTCTCTCTCTCTCTCTCTCTCTCTCTCTCTCTCTCTCTCTCTCTCTCTCTCTCTCTCTCTCTCTCTCTCTCTCTCTCTCTCTCTCTCTCTCTCTCTCTCTCTCTCTCTCTCTCTCTCTCTCTCTCTCTCTCTCTCTCTCTCTCTCTCTCTCTCTCTCTCTCTCTCTCTCTCTCTCTCTCTCTCTCTCTCTCTCTCTCTCTCTCTCTCTCTCTCTCTCTCTCTCTCTCTCTCTCTCTCTCTCTCTCTCTCTCTCTCTCTCTCTCTCTCTCTCTCTCTCTCTCTCTCTCTCTCTCTCTCTCTCTCTCTCTCTCTCTCTCTCTCTCTCTCTCTCTCTCTCTCTCTCTCTCTCTCTCTCTCTCTCTCTCTCTCTCTCTCTCTCTCTCTCTCTCTCTCTCTCTCTCTCTCTCTCTCTCTCTCTCTCTCTCTCTCTCTCTCTCTCTCTCTCTCTCTCTCTCTCTCTCTCTCTCTCTCTCTCTCTCTCTCTCTCTCTCTCTCTCTCTCTCTCTCTCTCTCTCTCTCTCTCTCTCTCTCTCTCTCTCTCTCTCTCTCTCTCTCTCTCTCTCTCTCTCTCTCTCTCTCTCTCTCTCTCTCTCTCTCTCTCTCTCTCTCTCTCTCTCTCTCTCTCTCTCTCTCTCTCTCTCTCTCTCTCTCTCTCTCTCTCTCTCTCTCTCTCTCTCTCTCTCTCTCTCTCTCTCTCTCTCTCTCTCTCTCTCTCTCTCTCTCTCTCTCTCTCTCTCTCTCTCTCTCTCTCTCTCTCTCTCTCTCTCTCTCTCTCTCTCTCTCTCTCTCTCTCTCTCTCTCTCTCTCTCTCTCTCTCTCTCTCTCTCTCTCTCTCTCTCTCTCTCTCTCTCTCTCTCTCTCTCTCTCTCTCTCTCTCTCTCTCTCTCTCTCTCTCTCTCTCTCTCTCTCTCTCTCTCTCTCTCTCTCTCTCTCTCTCTCTCTCTCTCTCTCTCTCTCTCTCTCTCTCTCTCTCTCTCTCTCTCTCTCTCTCTCTCTCTCTCTCTCTCTCTCTCTCTCTCTCTCTCTCTCTCTCTCTCTCTCTCTCTCTCTCTCTCTCTCTCTCTCTCTCTCTCTCTCTCTCTCTCTCTCTCTCTCTCTCTCTCTCTCTCTCTCTCTCTCTCTCTCTCTCTCTCTCTCTCTCTCTCTCTCTCTCTCTCTCTCTCTCTCTCTCTCTCTCTCTCTCTCTCTCTCTCTCTCTCTCTCTCTCTCTCTCTCTCTCTCTCTCTCTCTCTCTCTCTCTCTCTCTCTCTCTCTCTCTCTCTCTCTCTCTCTCTCTCTCTCTCTCTCTCTCTCTCTCTCTCTCTCTCTCTCTCTCTCTCTCTCTCTCTCTCTCTCTCTCTCTCTCTCTCTCTCTCTCTCTCTCTCTCTCTCTCTCTCTCTCTCTCTCTCTCTCTCTCTCTCTCTCTCTCTCTCTCTCTCTCTCTCTCTCTCTCTCTCTCTCTCTCTCTCTCTCTCTCTCTCTCTCTCTCTCTCTCTCTCTCTCTCTCTCTCTCTCTCTCTCTCTCTCTCTCTCTCTCTCTCTCTCTCTCTCTCTCTCTCTCTCTCTCTCTCTCTCTCTCTCTCTCTCTCTCTCTCTCTCTCTCTCTCTCTCTCTCTCTCTCTCTCTCTCTCTCTCTCTCTCTCTCTCTCTCTCTCTCTCTCTCTCTCTCTCTCTCTCTCTCTCTCTCTCTCTCTCTCTCTCTCTCTCTCTCTCTCTCTCTCTCTCTCTCTCTCTCTCTCTCTCTCTCTCTCTCTCTCTCTCTCTCTCTCTCTCTCTCTCTCTCTCTCTCTCTCTCTCTCTCTCTCTCTCTCTCTCTCTCTCTCTCTCTCTCTCTCTCTCTCTCTCTCTCTCTCTCTCTCTCTCTCTCTCTCTCTCTCTCTCTCTCTCTCTCTCTCTCTCTCTCTCTCTCTCTCTCTCTCTCTCTCTCTCTCTCTCTCTCTCTCTCTCTCTCTCTCTCTCTCTCTCTCTCTCTCTCTCTCTCTCTCTCTCTCTCTCTCTCTCTCTCTCTCTCTCTCTCTCTCTCTCTCTCTCTCTCTCTCTCTCTCTCTCTCTCTCTCTCTCTCTCTCTCTCTCTCTCTCTCTCTCTCTCTCTCTCTCTCTCTCTCTCTCTCTCTCTCTCTCTCTCTCTCTCTCTCTCTCTCTCTCTCTCTCTCTCTCTCTCTCTCTCTCTCTCTCTCTCTCTCTCTCTCTCTCTCTCTCTCTCTCTCTCTCTCTCTCTCTCTCTCTCTCTCTCTCTCTCTCTCTCTCTCTCTCTCTCTCTCTCTCTCTCTCTCTCTCTCTCTCTCTCTCTCTCTCTCTCTCTCTCTCTCTCTCTCTCTCTCTCTCTCTCTCTCTCTCTCTCTCTCTCTCTCTCTCTCTCTCTCTCTCTCTCTCTCTCTCTCTCTCTCTCTCTCTCTCTCTCTCTCTCTCTCTCTCTCTCTCTCTCTCTCTCTCTCTCTCTCTCTCTCTCTCTCTCTCTCTCTCTCTCTCTCTCTCTCTCTCTCTCTCTCTCTCTCTCTCTCTCTCTCTCTCTCTCTCTCTCTCTCTCTCTCTCTCTCTCTCTCTCTCTCTCTCTCTCTCTCTCTCTCTCTCTCTCTCTCTCTCTCTCTCTCTCTCTCTCTCTCTCTCTCTCTCTCTCTCTCTCTCTCTCTCTCTCTCTCTCTCTCTCTCTCTCTCTCTCTCTCTCTCTCTCTCTCTCTCTCTCTCTCTCTCTCTCTCTCTCTCTCTCTCTCTCTCTCTCTCTCTCTCTCTCTCTCTCTCTCTCTCTCTCTCTCTCTCTCTCTCTCTCTCTCTCTCTCTCTCTCTCTCTCTCTCTCTCTCTCTCTCTCTCTCTCTCTCTCTCTCTCTCTCTCTCTCTCTCTCTCTCTCTCTCTCTCTCTCTCTCTCTCTCTCTCTCTCTCTCTCTCTCTCTCTCTCTCTCTCTCTCTCTCTCTCTCTCTCTCTCTCTCTCTCTCTCTCTCTCTCTCTCTCTCTCTCTCTCTCTCTCTCTCTCTCTCTCTCTCTCTCTCTCTCTCTCTCTCTCTCTCTCTCTCTCTCTCTCTCTCTCTCTCTCTCTCTCTCTCTCTCTCTCTCTCTCTCTCTCTCTCTCTCTCTCTCTCTCTCTCTCTCTCTCTCTCTCTCTCTCTCTCTCTCTCTCTCTCTCTCTCTCTCTCTCTCTCTCTCTCTCTCTCTCTCTCTCTCTCTCTCTCTCTCTCTCTCTCTCTCTCTCTCTCTCTCTCTCTCTCTCTCTCTCTCTCTCTCTCTCTCTCTCTCTCTCTCTCTCTCTCTCTCTCTCTCTCTCTCTCTCTCTCTCTCTCTCTCTCTCTCTCTCTCTCTCTCTCTCTCTCTCTCTCTCTCTCTCTCTCTCTCTCTCTCTCTCTCTCTCTCTCTCTCTCTCTCTCTCTCTCTCTCTCTCTCTCTCTCTCTCTCATTTTCTTTGTCCGTGCGGGTGTTGCAAAAAGAAAACGAAAAAAGAAAATGGGAAATAGAAAGAGTCATTTAGGAGGGTGACGCAGGGGGGGATTAATCATGCGAATAAACTGATGAGTTAGGCAGATGTAATCATTCAGGGCCGCTGGCTTTCCACGGGGAGTGTGGGGGGGAAACTGTATGTGAACTGCCACGGTAATTTTGTGTGCAATTATGCGCTTGATCGACGCGTGGCTAACACTTCTGAAGTATATATATATATATATATATATATATATATATATATATATATATATATATATATATATATATATATATATATTATCCCTGGGGATAGGGGAGAAAGAATACTTCCCACGTATTCCCTGCGTTTCGTAGAAGGCGACTAAAAGGGGAGGGAGCGGGGGGCTGGAAATCTTCCCCTCTCGTTTTTTTTTTTTAATTTTCCAAAAGAAGGAACAGAGAAGGGGGCCAGGTGAGGATATTCCCTCCAAGGCCCAGTCCTCTGTTCTTAACGCTACCTCGCTAACGCGGGAAATGGCGAATAGTTTGAAAGAAAAAGAAAAAAAAAAAAAAAAATATATATATATATATATATATATATATATATATATATATATATATAGATAGATAGATAGATAGATAGATAGATAGATAGATAGATAGAGAGAGAGAGAGAGAGAGAGAGAGAGAGTGTGTGTGTGTGTGTGTTTTGTGTAAGTACATTCATAACCCTCCGTACACACATGCATACATTCATAACACCCCCATACACGCATACATACATTCATAACACCTCTACACACACATCCATACCCACAGACACATGCCTGTGTGCCTGTGTCTGAGTGTGCTTGTGTGAGTGTGTCTGTGTATTCGCAGTCTTAACTTGCCGTCGGAATATCATCATATAACCAGGAAGTGTTAATTGTAACTAGAAATAGTTTCGTAATTCATTCTGAATGTATTATGTCTGTGTTGGAAGTGTGGACATAATTTTGAATGTCATCGCGTTTATATCTGAGCACTGTGTGTGTGTGTGTGTGTGTGTGTGTGTGTGTGTGGATGTTTTCACTCGTGTAGAAATAAAAAAGAAACAGTTCCGTTCCTGATATTATTTTCCTCATATCTCATTTCCCTTATAGGAGGCGACCTGTGCCCGCCCTCAATCTCTCCCTCATATGGTCGAGGAACAGGAGAAGGCGCTGACTCGTCCAGCTTGTTGGAGGAGATAACGTTCGTTTCCAGCAGCGAAATCTCTCTGACGGGGGAACCGATAACTTGTAGCGAAAGCTTCGACTTGAAGACATATTCAATATGCGTTTCCTGGCATTCGAGTTCGTCCCAGTCATTTAATGAATAGAGGAAATAGATCTGGGACTCAGAGCCACCCGTCACGTTAACTGGAAGAACCCTTTTTACAGCTTTATATGTATAGAGATGACGTGGGAAGGAAAAGGGGGCTAATATTAGCATCAACAAGAGAGATTATGAGGTTTATACACATCCCGTTGTAAACACCAGGGAATGCCATGGGATTCTCTCCCGACAGTCTATTGTCTCGCCACAAAAGACTGAAACAACACTCAATTCTTTTGCCATGATATATATATATATATATATATATATATATATATATATATATATATTCCACACGTTTGTGCCGCCGGAATTATAGAGTATGATAAATCAAATAGACCGCTGAAGTTTCCTGTATCCAGTGTTTCTTGTTGACATTTATTAGTGAAAACATGATGCTCAGCCCGCAGGTGCTGTGTCTCCATCATTGAGTCGTGGCTACGTGAGCTGATACCGGTTTTCTGTGCGCATGATAACAAATAGGATCAGAATCTTTACATGAGCGATCGAGCGATCGAAAGTGATGGTTTAAAGATTCAACCGCGCTTGGGCAAGCGATTCGACATCTTTATACGTCATAAACTGCAGTGGGTCTTCATGTGTCTGACTCTCCCTTACTTTCCCACCTGCTTCTTATGATCTCGTCCCTACGTCTCTTTTACCCACACCTTGCATCCTCCTCCTTCTTCTTTCCTCCTTCCTTACGATGCTTACCTAGGTGCTCAACGCCTCACCCAGAGCACTGCTTAATACTCCTACTATACGTCTCCCCTTCTATCACCCCTCATTATACCAGGGGTCATTTATATAGTAATCCATTACACCATTGGAATAGTCACGGAAGCCCTTAAGTCATCGATATCCACAGGATGCTTCTACTAACCTCGAGTTCCGTATATAAGTCCTTCCGTCGTGTTATGTGTGTGTATTCCTTCCATCTGCATTTGTCGTAACGCAGAGGCTAACCCTCCCTTGTGTACTTCCTTCACGTCCTTCCCTCCTTCCTTCCATCTCTCTCTCTCTCTCTCTCTCTCTCTCTCTCTCTCTCTCTCTCTCTCTCTCTCTCTCTCTCTCTCTCTCTCTCTCCCTCTCTCTCTCTCTCTCTCTCCACCCACCCCTTGTGAGTGGCCGTTATCATCTAAGGCTAACGCGTCGTCGAGGGGGAGTTCGAAGCAGTGCTCAACGGCGTGTAAGGGACATTAAACTCACCTGCGATAAGAGGAATGAAGCGATATTTTGTTTTCTTTTATGTAATGAAATGGAGTGAATTTTTTCCCCTCTTTGTTCAGTTTAAGTGGTCATTATGAAGGTGTGTGTGTGTGTCAAAATGAATGAAGGAGAAAGAGTTTTGTAGTTTGGAAGATACATCCCACGGTCTGGAAGTTTATATTTGTCACACACACACACCCACACACACACACACACACACGCACACACACACGCACACACACACGCACACACGAAGTATCAAGCAATTCTGGTAGAAGTTTACGTTAATGGCTGAAGACGTTAACTTCGCTTAATGAATGAAAGTTTTCATATACATACAATATGAATCAGCCACACCCAGTAATGCACCACAACAAGTGGGGAAAACTTATCGTTTGAAGGACCTTCATCAACCACAACATATGATAATGCAAAGTAGTACCAGAAATATCTTTCGTAAGATAATGCAAAGTAGTACCAGAAATATCTTTCGTAAGATAATGCAAAGTAGTACCAGAAATATCTTTCGTAAGATAATGCAAAGTAGTACCAGAAATATCTTTCGTAAGATAATGCAAAGTAATACCAGAAATATCTTTCGTAAGATAATGCAAAGTAATACCAGAAATATCTTTCGTAAGATAATGCAAAGTAGTACCAGAAATATCTTTCGTAAGATAATGCAAAGTAATACCAGAAATATCTTTCGTAAGATAATGCAAAGTAGTACCAGAAATATCTTTCGTAAGATAATGCAAAGTAATACCAGAAATATCTTTCGTAAGATAATGCAAAGTAATACCAGAAATATCTTTCGTAAGATAATGCAAAGTAGTACCAGAAATATCTTTCGTAAGATAATGCAAAGTAGTAACAGAAATATCTTTCGTAAGATAATGCAAAGTAGTACCAGAAATATCTTTCTTAAGATAATGCAAAGTAATACCAGAAATATCTTTCGTAAGATAATGCAAAGTAATACCAGAAATATCTTTCGTAAGATAATGCAAAGTAATACCAGAAATATCTTTCGTAAGATAATGCAAAGTAGTACCAGAAATATCTTTCGTAAGATAATGCAAAGTAATACCAGAAATATCTTTCGTAAGATAATGCAAAGTAATACCAGAAATATCTTTCGTAAGATAATGCAAAGTAATACCAGAAATATCTTTCGTAAGATAATGCAAAGTAATACCAGAAATATCTTTCGTAAGATAATGCAAAGTAATACCAGAAATATCTTTCGTAAGATAATGCAAAGTAATACCAGAAATATCTTTCGTAAGATAATGCAAAGTAATACCAGAAATATCTTTCGTAAGATAATGCAAAGTAATACCAGAAATATCTTTCGTAAGATAATGCAAAGTAATACCAGAAATATCTTTCGTAAGATAATGCAAAGTAATACCAGAAATATCTTTCGTAAGATAATGCAAAGTAATACCAGAAATATCTTTCGTAAGATAATGCAAAGTAATACCAGAAATATCTTTCGTAAGATAATGCAAAGTAATACCAGAAATATCTTTCGTAAGATAATGCAAAGTAATACCAGAAATATCTTCCGTAAGATAATGCAAAGTAGTACCGGAAATATCTTTCGTAAGATAATGCAAAGTAATACCAGAAATATCTTTCGTAAGATAATGCAAAGTAATACCAGAAATATCTTTCGTAAGAGACATTAATCTTATGAAGAAGGAATCGAAGAATGTGTTTTTGTGAAGCCTTCTACCACACCTAACAGCCACAGATACATGCCAGCAGTTATCCTTCAGGACAGCGGGAGACAAAGTACAGTCCACACAACTCTCCAATATCTTTGAGGGGGATTGAAAGATTCAGGAGCCGAGGGGTGGTAGTCCTTCACTCCTGTATAATCTCTCTATAGATTTAGTAGCAGAAAAGGCCCGAGTGGGAATTTTCCTTCGAAGGTCTTTTTTTTTCATCATCTGTTCTTTACCTCGCCCAGAGAGACTGACAGGTATAGGATAAGAAAATAGACATGAGGATAGATATGAGAATAGATGTCGTTATGATCATAGATTAGTACCAGACAGTACCTTAGGTGTCGTATTATAACCATCGCCAGTACGTAAATACAATTTCCGTAGTGGTGTCCTTCACCACCTCCTCCATGCGAGGCACCGTGCAGGGTCGGTGTGCCCGACAGGCACTGTTGCTGTTCCATCAGGGGTTCGCCCCCGCACCGACGACGTGTACACACATCATGGCTCCCCGCGTGAAGGCAGTGACTTGCAAATGATCGTGAGTTATTGCGTACCGGCGGCTCACTTTCCTCCCCGATGCCTCTACGATCACACACACCGTTCAGCCCTTCTCCATTCTCTCCTGTCCCACATGCCTCTCCTTTATCGTCCTCTTCCTCTTCTATCCATTCCATACTCTTTCTTTTCTCTACTCTCTTCTTTTCTGTCGTCTTTGCTCTTCATTTGCCTCCAGATTCTGAGAAGGCGACGTCTCCTCAGGCACTAAGCGGGGAAAGGCACCTTGCTCTCTCGGTGGTAAGCGAATGCCCTCTTCCCACTCCCAAGGTAACGAGAGAGTGGGCCTCCCCCTCCGCAGGCATTATGGGGAAGTCTCCTCCTCCTCCTCCTCCTCCTAATTCTCCTCCTTCTCCTCCTCCTAATTCTCCTCCTCCTCCTCCTCCTCCTCCTCCTCCTCCTCCTCCTCCTCCTCCTCCTCAGGAGAACTTCCCTTTCCTCCCTGGATACCGTAGGACTTCCCCTCTTCCTCAGATGTAAGGAGAGCCACCCTCCTCCCTCTATACCATATGGACTTCCCTTCATCCCCTAGGAACCTGCCTCGAGACAGACGCGGACGATCTCTGCAATTGGATTTCGTCAAACGTAATGACACAGTGATTAGGTG
>NC_092236.1:13752017-13759517 GCF_036320965.1 Panulirus ornatus | reverse complement strand
TCTTACCCTTACGTTACTTACTCGATCAAACCACCTCACACCACACATTGTCCTCAAACATCTCATTTCCAGCACATCCATCCTCCTGCGCACAACTCTATCCATAGCCCACGCCTCGCAACCATACAACATTGTTGGAACTACTATTCCTTCAAACATACCCATTTTTGCTTTCCGGGATAATGTTCTCGACTTCCACACATTTTTCAAGGCTCCCAAAATTTTCGCCCCCTCCCCCACCCTATGATCCACTTCCGCTTCCATGGTTCCATCCGCTGACAGATCCACTCCCAGATATCTAAAACACTTCACTTCCTCCAGTTTTTCACCATTCAAACTCACCTCCCAATTGACTTGACCCTCAGCCCTACTGTACCTAATAACCTTGCTCTTATTCACATTTACTCTTAACTTTCTTCTTCCACACACTTTACCAAACTCCTTCACCAGCTTCTGCAGTTTCTCACATGAATCCGCCACCAGCGCTGTATCATCAGCGAACAACAACTGACTCACTTCCCAAGCTCTCTCATCCCCAACAGACTTCATACTTGCCCCTCTTTCCAAGACTCTTGCATTTACCTCCCTAACAACCCCATCCATAAACAAATTAAACAACCATGGAGACATCACACACCCCTGCCGCAAACCTACATTCACTGAGAACCAATCACTTTCCTCTCTTCCTACACGTACACATGCCTTACATCCTCGATAAAAACTTTTCACTGTTTCTAACAACTTGCCTCCCACACCATATATTCTTAATACCTTCCACAGAGCATCTCTATCAACTCTATCATATGCCTTCTCCAGATCCATAAATGCTACATACAAATCCATTTGCTTTTCTAAGTATTTCTCACATACATTCTTCAAAGCAAACACCTGATCCACACATCCTCTACCACTTCTGAAACCACACTGCTCTTCCCCAACCTGATGCTCTGTACATGCCTTCACCCTCTCAATCAATACCCTCCCATATAATTTACCAGGAATACTCAACAAACTTATACCTCTGTAATTTGAGCACTCACTCTTATCCCCTTTGCCTTTGTACAATGGCACTATGCACGCATTCCGCCAATCCTCAGGCACCTCACCATGAGTCATACATACATTAAATAACCTTACCAACCAGTCAACAATACAGTCACCCCCTTTTTTAATAAATTCCACTGTAATACCATCCAAACCTGCTGCCTTGCCGGCTTTCATCTTCCGCAAAGCTTTTACTACCTCTTCTCTGTTTACCAAATCATTTTCCCTAACCCTCTCACTTTGCACACCACCTCGACCCAGACACCCTATATCTGCCACTCTGTCATCAGACACATTCAACAAACCTTCAAAATACTCATTCCATCTCCTTCTCACATCACCACTACTTGTTATCACCTCCCCATTTACGCCCTTCACTGAAGTTCCCATTTGCTCCCTTGTCTTACGTACCCTATTTACCTCCTTCCAGAACATCTTTTTATTCTCCCTAAAATTTACTGATATATATATATATATATATATATATATATATATATATATATATATATATATATATATATATATATATATATATATGCTATGTATATGTGCATGTGTGAACGTGTATGTATATGCATGTGTATGTGGGTGGGTTGGGCCATTCTTTCGTCTGTTTCCTTGCGCTACCTGGCCAACGCGGAAGACAGCGACAAAGTATAATATATATATATATATATATATAATGTAGGGAAACAGACGAAAGAATGGCCCAACCCGCCCACATACACAAGTATATACGTAAACTCCAACACACACACATATATATATATATATATATATATATATATATATATATATATATATATATATATATATATATATATATATATATATACCTTATCCCTGGGGATAGGGGAGAAAGAATACTTCCCACGTATTCCCTGTGTGTCGTAGAAGGCGACTAAAAGGGGAGGGAGCGGGGGGCTGGAAATCCTCCCCTCTCAATTTTTTTTTAAATTTCCAAAAGAAGGAACAGAGAAGGGGGCCAGGTGAGGATATTCCCTCAGTGGCCCAGTTCTCTGTTCTTAACGCTACCTCGCTAACGCGGGAAATGGCGAATAGTTTGAAAAAAAAAAAAAAAAAAATATATATATATATATATATATATATATATATATATATATATAGAAAAAGGTGGGGAAAAAACCACGGCCATCAACTCAATCAGGAAATTAAGGGAGTTGAGTTGGTATTTTAAGGCTGGAATGAAACCCTGGAGCGTTCGGTGTTCCGTCCCATCTCCTCGTTCCCCCTCTTGATAAACAGTCACCTCCGTCCCTGGAGGAGCCTCCTCCCTCCACCCCAGCCAGTAATTAGGGTGTACAGTCCCCTCCCTTCCCCTCACCTCCACATCGTCCCTCCTCAAGCCACCGCCCCCCTCCCTTTCGTCCCTCCTCAAGCCGCTGCCGCCCCCCCTTCTCCCCATCCCATTCCCTCCAGCTATGCTGTACAAAGACGGCTCTGCCCTCCCATACGTAGATCATCCTCGTGTTTGCTCTAACCTGTTCACCCTTGCCCTCACGTCCATCATGGGAAGACAGAGCCGATGGTGACTGGTCGCCGCCGCCCTCTTACGGCGCCGTCGCACACGACACGACACGACACGACACACGCAGGAAGGAGAGAGAGAGAGAGAGAGAGAGAGAGAGAGAGAGAGAGAGAGAGAGAGAGAGAGAGAGAGAGAGAGAGAGAGAGAGAGAGAGGAAACGTGGGGTAGCTAGGGGGAAGAGTGAAAAAGGAGAGGGGAGAAAAGTGAAGGGCAGCTAGAGCGAGAAGGAGGGGGTGGTGAGGGAGTGGATAGAGAGAGAGAGAGAGAGAGAGAGAGAGAGAGAGAGAGAGAGAGAGAGAGAGAGAGAGAGAGAGAGAAGAGTTAGTTGAGGCCAGATATGGAGGTTGTCAGAGGAGGAGCCAGCATCAGGTGAAAGACTGGTGGACTGTAGGTGCAAGACTAGGAAGAGGAGACTACAGTGATGGCGTAGACAGACAGACTGACAGACAGACTGAGAGCAGGCTGGCTGACAGACAGACAGACAGACAGGCGGACGGACGGACGGACAGACAGACAGACAGACGGACGGACGGGCAGATAGACAGACAGACTGAGAGACAGGCTGACAGACAGACAGACAGACGGACGGACGGATAGACAGACAGACGGACAGACAGACTGAGAGACAGGCGGGATGACAGACAGACAGACGAACGGACAGACTGAGAGACAGGCAGGATGACAGACAGACAGACAGACGGACAGACAGACGGACGGACAGACAGACAGACAGACAGACAGACAGACAGACAGACTGAGAGACAGGCAGGATGACAGACAGACAGAAGGACGAACAGACTGAGAGACAGGCAGGATGACAGACAGACAGATAGACAGATGGACGGACAGACAGACAGACAGACAAACAGACAGAGAGACAGGCAGGCTGACGGGCACGCAGGCAGACACACAAAGAGATAAGAAGATTACATTGTTTTCATGTGCATTGGGACGCCTGAGTGTTTTTCATTAAACACCTTTGTTAAGGTTGATTTGGTCTTAAAGGTCACTGGTGTTGATTGTCATCCATTTTTCACGCTCGGCTATTGTTAAGGGCCATTCAGGGTCAGGGGTTAGGAGTAAGCCATTGTTCAAGGCTCGTATTTGGTGATGGTTCCTCCCTGTTTATGGTTACTCATTGTTAAGGGTCAGTTGCAGTTAAAGGTTTCTCGGAGACGATGGTCCTCCAGTTCACATGATTGCTACTTCCCTTGTTCAGATGGAAGGTAATTAGCAATCGTTAGGTCTAGGCCATAGTTAAGAGGGTCAGTGCTTGTTAAGGGCCAACTATTTTCAAGTTTGTCTGAGTTTAACAACATCAGTTTTGGTTCACATTGTGAGCCATTGCTGCGAAAGCTCACCAGGTGTTCGCCCTGACCTTCCCTCTTCCTCATGACCTTTTTGTTAGGAATGACGTTCTTTATTAGTTTTGAGCCTCCTCGCTAGTTATGACCTTGTTTGCTGGTTCTGCTCTGTTTTGAGCCTCCTCGCTACTATGACCTTGTTTGCTGGTTCTGCTCTGCCTTGCTGTTTATGGCCTTCCTTGCTATTTATGGCCTTACCTGCTAGTGATGTTTCGTGCTAGCTAGTTCTTATCTTCGTTGCTAATCACGATCTTCCTTGCTAGTTATGAACTTTCTCGCAGTTGTATGTCCTTCCTTGCTATTTATGACCTTCCTTGCTATTTATGACCTTCCTTGCTATTTATGACCTTCCTTACTATTTATGACCTTCCTTGCTATTTATGACCTTCCTTGCCATTTATGACCTTCCTTGCAATTTATGACCTTCCTTGCTATTTATGACCTTCCTTGCTATTTATGACCTTCCTTGCTATTCATGACCTTCCTTGCCATTTATGACCTTCCTTGCTATTTATGACCTTCCTTGCTATTTATGACCTTCCTTGCCATTTATGACCTTCCATACTATTTATGACCTTCCTTGCTATTTATGACCTTCCTTGTCATTTATGACCTTCCTTGCTATTTATGACCTTCCTTGCTATTTATGACCTTCCTTACTGTTTATGACCTTCCTTGCTATTTATGACCTTCCTTGGCATTTATGACCTTCCTTGCTATTTATGACCTTCCTTGCCATTTATGACCTTCCTTGCCATTTATGACCTTCCTTGCTATATATGACCTTCCTTGCTATTTATGACCTTCCTTTCCATTTATGACCATCCTTGCTATTTATGACCTTCCTTGCTATTCATGACCTTCCTTACTATTTATGACCTTCCTTGCCATTTATGACCTTCCTTGCTATTTATGACCATCCTCGCTATTTATGACCTTCCTTGCCATTTATGACCTTCCTTGCCATTTATGACCTTGCCATTTATGACCTTCCTTGCTATTTATGACCTTCCTTGCTATTTATGACCTTCCTTTCCATTTATGACCATCCCTGCTATTTATGACCTTCCTTGCTATTCATGACCTTCCTTGCCATTTATGACCTTCCTTGCTATTTATGAACTTCCTTGCTATTTATGACCTTCCTTGCCATTTATGACCTTCCTTGCTATTTATGACCTTCCTTGCTATTCATGACCTTCCTTGCCATTTATGACCTTCCTTGCCATTTATGACCTTCCTTGCCATTTATGACCTTCCTTGCTATTTATAACCTTCCTTGCTATTTATGACCTTCCTTGCTATTTATGACTTTCCTTGCCATTTATGACCTTCCTTGCTATTTATGACCTTCCTTGCTATTTATGACCTTCCTTGCTGTTTATGACCTTCCTTGCTATTTATTACCTTCCTTGCTATTTATGCCCTTCCTTGCTATTTATGACCTTCCTTGCTATTTATGACCTTCCTTGCTATTTATGACCTTCCTTGCTACTTATGACCTTCCTTGCTATTTATGACCTTCCTTGCTATTTATGACCTTCCTTGCTACGTATGACCTTCCTTGCTATTTATGACCTTCCTTGCTATTTATGACCTTCCTTGCTATTTATGACCTTCCTTGCTACTTATGACCTTCCTTGCTACTTATGACCTTCCTTGCTATTCATGACCTTCCTTGCTTTGCTATTTATGACCTTCCTTGCTACTTATGACCTTCCTTGCTATTTATGACCTTCCTTGCTATTTATGACCTTCCTTGCTACTTATGACCTTCCTTGCTATTTATGACTTTCAGGGCTGTTTATGACCTTCAGGGCTATTCATAACCATCCTTGCTTTTCATGACCTTTCTTGCTGTTCATGAATTCCCTTGCTATTTATGACCTTCCTCGCTAGTTGTAGCCTTCCATGCTATTTATGGCCATCCTTGCTATTCATAACCCTTTTTTTTGTTGTTGATTATGAGCATCCTTCTAGTTGTGACCTTCCATGTTAGTTTTGACCTTTCTTTAGTCAGCAACAGTGTGTGTGTGTGTGTGTGTGTGTGTGTGTGTGTGTGTGTGTGTGTGTGTGTGGAAAGGTGACCAAGTTGGAAATATCATGGGAGAATAGGAATGTAGAATTAGATATGAGTGAAGGTTGGCAACACGATGTATGAGTAAAACACTGGGAAACTTTTGTTTTTTCTTATATATATATATATATATATATATATATATATATATATATATATATATATATATATATATATATAGTAAAAAAAATGCCGGCGATAAACTCGACGGGAAAAAAAAGAAACTTTGAAACTGTCTTTCTTTGAATTGAGTTGAACGTAAAAAACAAAAAAAAAAAAGCTCTATTTTCGAGGTAATATCCCCCCACCCTACACGCAGATCCTGCGAAATAAAGAGGAGAAAGAATATCTGAAAGAAAAGGGAAGAAAAAAAAGATAGAAGGAAAAAAAAAGGCACTAAGGGTCAATTCTGGCGTGGGAAAACAACAGGTGAGGTCAATGGTGGCGATCAGGGCGATACAGACCTAACATTTACTATCGTTATGGGTGAATTACGTGCGTCATTACCTCTGGATTCTCGCCTTAGATGACCCGCGGATGTCGGTGCTCTTCCCGGCCTGGATAAGGGGTGGTATTTATGGTTGGGCAGAAGACGAGAGAGAGAGAGAGAGAGAGAGAGAGAGAGAGAGAGAGAGAGAGAGAGAGAGAGAGAGACGGAGACGCCTTGTGTTACCCCAGTACAAATGTCCTGAAATACAATACCTGTATGATACAATATCCTTACTACAATACCTGGAGGATACGACAGTATTAATACAATACTTGTATCATACAATGCCCTCACTACAGTACCTGGATGATACAAGGCCCTCACTACAGTACCTGGATGATACAATACCCTCACTACAGTACCTGGATGATACAATACCCTCACTACAGTACCTGTGTTATACAACACGCTTCACTGCAGTACCTGGATGATACAATGCCCTCACTACAGTACCTGGATGATACAATACCCTCACTATAGTACCTGGATGATACAATACCCTCACTACAGTACCTGTGTCATACAACACGCTTCACTGCAGTACCTGGATGATACAACACCCCAAACTACAGTACCTGGGTGATGCTTAATGCTCACTACCTGGACGATACAACATGCACACTGAAGTGGTTGGGTGATGCTGTATCAGCCAGGGACCCAGCCATTAACCAGACCCAAAGAAGAGGATGAACAGGTGGGGTTTGCTGTGAGCCGACTGTCCTTCTCCAAGACTCGGACCCATGAGATTCATGGAGCATTTGACAATGACTGAGGTACGGTGGTTACGTGGACTGAAAACAGTCGATGCACAGACGATGTGTCCGGGGAGGCAGGCATAGCTGAAACAAATGAATTATAGAAAATCACAGGAAAAAAAGGAGAAAGAAGAATATAGAAAAGAAGGCGTAACTGGTTGATGGACGGAGAAGATAATGGGGCAAAGCTAAGAAGGCACAGTGAAAAAAAAAAGAATTAA
>NC_092236.1:13662017-13747017 GCF_036320965.1 Panulirus ornatus | reverse complement strand
GGGGGGGGGGGGGGGGGGGGGGGGGGGGGGGGGGGGGGGGGGGGGGGGGGGGGGGGGGGGGGGGGGGGGGGGTATACCTTCCTTGCTACTTATACCTTCCTTGCTACTTATGACCTTCCTTGCTATTCATGACCTTCCTTGCTTTGCTATTTATGACCTTCCTTGCTACTTATGACCTTCCTTGCTACTTATGACCTTCCTTGCTATTCATGACTTTCAGGGCTGTTTATGACCTTCAGGGCTATTCATAACCATCCTTGCTTTTCATGACCTTTCTTGCTGTTCATGAATTCCCTTGCTATTTATGACCTTCCTCGCTAGTTGTGGCCTTCCATGCTATTTATGGCCATCCTTGCTATTCATAACCCTTTTTTTTGTTGTTTATTATGAGCATCCTTCTAGTTGTGACCTTTCATGTTAGTTATGACCTTTCTTTAGTCAGCAACAGTGTGTGTGTGTGTGTGTGTGTGTGTGTGTGTGTGTGTGTGTGTGTGTGTGTGTGTGTGTGGAAAGGTGACCAAGTTGGAAATATCATGGGAGAATAGGAATGTAGAATTAGGTATGAGTGAAGGTTGGCAACACGATGTACGAGTAAAACACTGGGAAACTTTTGTTTTTTCTTATATATATATATATATATATATATATATATATATATATATATATATATATATATATATATATATATATATATATATATAAATATATATATATATATATATATATATATATATATATATATATATATATATATATATATATATATATATATGTATACATATATATATATATATTTCTTTTTTTTTTTTTTGCTTTGTCGCTGTCTCCCGCGTTTGCGAGGTAGCGCAAGGAAACAGACGAAAGAAATGGCCCAACCCACCCCCATACACATGTATATACATACGTCCACACACGCAAATATACATACCTACACAGCTTTCCATGGTTTACCCCAGACGCTTCACATGCCTTGATTCAATCCACTGACAGCACGTCAACCCCGGTATACCACATCGCTCCAATTCACTCTATTCCTTGCCCTCCTTTCACCCTTCTGCATGTTCAGGCCCCGATCACACAAAATCTTTTTCACTCCATCTTTCCACCTCCAATATATATATATATATATATATATATATATATATATATATATATATATATATATATATATATATATATATATATAATAAAAAAATGCCGGCGATAAACTCGACGGGAAAAAAAAAGAAACTTTGAAACTGTCTTTCTTTGAATTGAGTTGAACGTAAAAAACAAAAAAAAAAAAGCTCTATTTTCGAGGTAATATCCCCCCACCCTACACGCAGATCCTGCGAAAGAAAGAGGCGAAAGAATATCTGAAAGAAAAGGGAAGAGAAAAAAGATAGAAGGAAAAAAAAAAGGGCACTAAGGGTCAATTCTGGCGTGGGAAAACAACAGGTGAGGTCAATGGTGGCGATCAGGGCGATACAGACCTAACATTTACTATCGTTATGGGTGAATTACGTGCGTCATTACCTCTGGATTCTCGCCTTAGATGACCCGCGGATGTCGGTGCTCTTCCCGGCCTGGATAAGGGGTGGTATTTATGGTTGGGCAGAAGACGAGAGAGAGAGAGAGAGAGAGAGAGAGAGAGAGAGAGAGAGAGAGAGAGAGAGAGAGAGAGAGACGCCTTGTGTTACCCCAGTACAAATGTCCTGAAATACAATACCTGTATGATACAATATCCTTACTACAATACCTGGAGGATACGACAGTATTAATACAATACTTGTATCATACAATGCCCTCACTACAGTACCTGGATGATACAATGCCCTCACTACAGTACCTGGATGATACAATACCCTCACTACAGTACCTGGATGATACAATACCCTCACTACAGTCCCTGTGTCATACAACACGCTTCACTGCAGTACCTGGATGATACAACACCCCAAACTACAGTACCTGGGTGATGCTTAATGCTCACTACCTGGACGATACAACATGCACACTGAAGTGGTTGGGTGATGCTGTATCAGCCAGGGACCCAGCCATTAACCAGACCCAAAGAAGAGGATGAACAGGTGGGGTTTGCTGTGAGCCGACTGTCCTTCTCCAAGACTCGAACCCATGAGATTCATGGAGCATTTGATAATGACTGAGGTACGGTGGTTACGTGGACTGAAAACAGTCGATGCACAGACGATGT
Organism: Panulirus ornatus; assembly: GCF_036320965.1. Lineage (NCBI taxonomy): Eukaryota > Metazoa > Arthropoda > Malacostraca > Decapoda > Palinuridae > Panulirus > Panulirus ornatus. The sequence continues at coordinate 13,744,823 of NC_092236.1, read as the reverse complement.
GTCCGGGGAGGCAGGCATAGCTGAAACAAATGAATTATAGAAAATCACAGGAAAAAAAGAAGAAAGAAGAATATAGAAAAGAAGGCGTAACTGGTTGATGGACGGAGAAGATAATGGGGCATAGCTAAGAAGGCACAGTGAAAAAAAAAAAGAATTAAGGGGGATATGGAGCCGAATGTAAAGGGGTGTTAAGAAATGGGTTCCCAGGGGAAAGATCAGAGGATGTGGGAGAACACACTTTGGGTTGAGGACATTGCCTCTGATTAAAGATAGAGATAAGAATATATCAAACACTTATGATGGCTCGATATTTCATAATGAGACTCATTTGAGATTCTGGACCACTTAAGTAAAAACGAAAATACCACTAAGAATAAAGATAGTAACCTTTCTCTGTTGAATTATTTTGTTCATGAATAATCCATCTTTGCCAGTCGGTCTATGATGAGTGTCATTACCTTACGTCTGGCAGCATACACGGATATGTAAGTGCAACTACAGCGGTACGATCATGTATTACGACAAGACTTCGAACCATTGCTTTTCCACGCCTTGGACGTGATATTATCGACCCGACTTTGACAAGAGGACTTAATGAACGTCCTACTTAACATACCTGCCTGGATAACGGCGTCCGTCAGGTGTGTCCACGCCTCGTTAATGGTGTCCGTCAGGTATGTCCACGCCTCGTTAATGGTGTCCGTTAGGTATGTCCACGCCTCGTTAATGGTGTCCGTCAGGTATGTCCACGCCTCGTTAATGGTGTCCGTTAGGTATGTCCACGCCTCGTTAATGGTGTCCGACAGGTATGTCCACGCCTCGTTAATGGTGTCCGTTAGGTATGTCCACGCCTCGTTAATGGTGTCCGTTAGGTATGTCCACGCCTCGTTAATGGTGTCCGTCAGGTATGTCCACGCCTCGTTAATGGTGTCCGTCAGGTATGTCCACGCCTCGTTAATGGTGTCCGTTAGGTATGTCCACGCCTCGTTAATGGTGTCCGTCAGGTATGTCCACGCCTCGTTAATGGTGTCCGTCAGGTGTGTCCACGCCTCGTTAATGGTGTCCGTCAGGTATGTCCACGCCTCGTTAATGGTGTCCGTCAGGTGTGTCCACGCCTCGTTAATGCTTCTGGGAAGATGAGGGAGGAAGGAGGAACTACGCTTTGTTTTAACAAGCGGTGGAAGAGAGCGAGGGTGGCCTCCTCCTCGTTAATGAGCCATTCATTGGTTTAATGTGTGTGTGTGTGTGTGTGTGTGTGTGTGTGTGTGTGTGTGTGTGTGTGTGTGTGTGTGTATGTTATTACTGTCTGTGATTGTTGTGTGTGTGTGTTACGGAGAGGGAGTTTTACGTTCTTGTTGCCCCGTCTTTTAACGATGTGTATGTACCAGTTTAAATGCGCGCGCGCACACACACACAGAAACAGACACACACACACACACACACACACACACACACACACACACACACACACACACACACCAACCTAAGCCAGGTACCCATTTATCGACCAGCCCTGGGGTGAGGATGAATGGCTAAGTCTGTGTGTGTGTGTGTGTGTGTGAGAGAGAGAGAGAGAGAGAGAGAGAGAGAGAGAGAGAGAGAGAGAGAGAGAGAGAGAGAGAGAGAGAGAGAGAGAGAGAGAATGTACCATCTTTATCGCCTGCTTCGGCGTTACCGGACTCCGCTCACATCCTTCCAGACTGCATCGTTGTTCAGTAATGCTCATCTGGAACAGCTCTGCCCCTCCAGCCGGCCGGGAGGAGACTACATCATTTCCCACCTCGGCTGGAGCGCACCCTCGAAGCTGCTCCATAAAAGAGGCCTCGGCGGTGAGTGGCTATAATCCCTTATGTCTATGGCTGCCTCCACCCTTACCGTGCGCGTCTCTGTCCTGTTCTGGTATACTTATGGGTACATATAATCCGCATGTGACTCGATATACACACACGTGTGTACACCAGCTTCCTTGTACATACACCCGATTTATATTTCACTAACTCGATATACACACCTGTGTGTACACCAGCTTCCTTACATACACCCGATTTATATTTCACTAACTCGATATACACACCCGTGTGTACACCAGCTTCCTTACATACACCCGATTTATATTTCACTAACTCGATATACACACGCGTGTGTACACCAGCTTCCTTACATACACCCGATTTATATTTCACTAACTCGATATATACATACGTGTGTACACCATCTTCCTTACATACACCCGTGTTTTATATTTTACTAACTCATTATACACGCAGGTGTGTAGTACACCAGTTTCCTCTCATATACCCATGTTTTATATTTTACTAAACTCATTATGTTTTCGAGCATCAATTTAGCCCGTTACTGTAAATTCCACTAATTTACGTTTATCATCCGGATCGTAATGATATAAACTGTAATCAATACGCGAGAGATGGCAAGGCCCGGCGCGGGTGTGTGAGGAGGTGGGAGCTGGTGGTCGTCTGTGGACCCCCTGGCGATGGTCTGTTGGGTGTAGCATACCTTTAAGCTATTATAGATGAGTGGGGGGGAGATGGGGTGGTCTCTCTCTCTCTCCCCTCTCTCCCTCTCTCTCTCTCTCTCTCTCTCTCTCTCTCTCTCTCTCTCTCTCTCTCTCTCTCTCTCTCTCAGAAGTTTGTGAGTTATATATACACACCAGATGGTGTTTTCCGGAAGGGTCCGTTATGTTACTTCGGGACCCCTTTTTTTTCCCGGGTCTCCTGCAGCCCAACGATGCGTTGCACTATGTAGCAGGGACAGGATGGGCTCCTTCTGAACGAATTTTTTTTTATGTGTGTGTGTGTGTGTGTGTGTGTGTGTGTGTGTGTGTGTGTGTGTGTGTACTCTTTTAGGTGAGCTGACGATGATATAGGTTCGCCAGCGGTAATTATTCACTCCAGGTTTAACCTCAAGAAGGTTAAGTCCAGTAAAACACATACACACACACACACACACACACACACACACACACACACACACACACACACACATTGTATTTTTATGTTAATTGAGACGACACGGGCTGCTGAGGCCCTGATCAAGGCCATCCTATTAACGGTATATATATATATATATATATATATATATATATATATATATATATATATATATATATATATATATATATATATGACTGTTGCATTTTCCTTTGAGCTGTGCTAGATGTCTGTAGGGTGGAGGAGATGTGTATGGGCTGTAGCCTACGTGTGTGAGCTAACTGTTAACCCTACGAGGCGTCTGTAGATTACAGCAAGTGTTTCCAGTTTTAGCAGGCGCGTGTGGGCTACAGTAGATGTTTTTGTGTGTAGGATGTAGTAGATATCCCTGGGGTGCCTCGTGTGTCTGCAGGTTATTATATAGCGGGTGTTCTGTGGGCCGTAGCCAGATGCCTGTGTGCTGCAGTAACCATAAGTCGGGAATAACACGTACGTGATGGCTGCATCAGTTGCCATGTGTGTGTGTGTGTGTGTGTGTGTGTGTGGTAGATTATATCATGCCAGAGATGGAGGCGAAGAGCGGAGAGAGAGAGAGAGGGAGACATGGCATGCAAGCAGACAGGCCGGTATGCAAGGTAGCAGGTAAACAAGCTGACAGGCAGGCGAAGAGTGGAAAGTAGGTACACAAACAGTAAGCAGGAAGGCGAGTAATATAGGAAGCAGGTAGGCAGGATGGCAAGGAAGCAGGGAAGGAGGGAGGCAGGCAGGCAAGCTAGAAGTCAAGCAGGCAGCCATTGTGGTAGGCAAACAGACCCCCAGGCAGTTAAACACGCAGAGAGACAGAATGCGTGTAAGATCACACACGAGTGTACTAGCGCGATCACACACGAGTATACTAGCGCGATCACACTCGAGTATGTTAGCGCGATCACACATGAGTGTACTAGCGCGATCACACACGAGTGTACTAGCGCGATCACACACGAGTATACTAGCGCGATCACACACGAGTATACTAGCGCGATCACACACGAGTGTACTAGCGCGTGACGTACACGGAGGGAGGTATACTGAAGGGTAGGTTAAGCAAGAATGAGTGAGAATCCATAAAGACGGTGGGACATGGGAGCAGGCAATAGCACAGGCACTGAACCAAGAAACCTCTAGAGAAGCAGTCGCGCCAGCCAAAGCAGACGACGGTCAAATACCCAAAGTAACCCGACGCGCGCGCGAAGAGATCAGACACCCCCAAGAAAGCAATCGGATTTAGCACAAAGGCAGGAACGCAATCAACAGCGAACCTGGTAAGCAAGGAGGCTGCTGAAGGAGGGAGAGAGAGAGAGAGAGAGAGAGAGAGAGAGAGAGAGAGAGAGAGAGAGAGAGAGAGAGAGAGTAAGCGGACACTCTGTCAAGTATTGGAGCGTCTGTCTGGCCGCGTCTGCGAGTGTATGAGAGGTGAGGAGGCAGGCTCAAGCGACTACAAGAACAGAAAAGAACTGTTGACTGAAAGGCATGATATCAGTCCTGCTGTCGGACGTGTTCTCCTTAGGAGGGGAGAGAGTATAAGGCCGGGAAGACCCGTCCTAGGAAGTAGCTGCTCATTCAATGACTGGAAAACATATTCCATTATCCATTCCTTCCCTCGTCCAGCAGCAGGAGGAGAAAATGAGCCACAGAATTGATGTATTTGTTAAGAAATAACATTGTGGATGAGGTGTTTGTTCGCCCTAAAGGGAAAGGCTTGATGGTTTAAGGGTAATTTTGGGTTTTCTTTTTTTCTCTTTCCGACGGGAAGCAGAGGTCTCTCAGTGGCTTTTCTCTTTAGGGGGGAAAGAAAAATGGGAACTTTGCCCCTGAGAGGTTCGGGCAAACTCTGGGTTTTTTTTTTTTTAATGTACGGCAGTTTGAAAGGGATGACTGTGCTTTCAGAATATATCTTGAGACGTCAGATTTATTTTTTTCTCTTTTCTTAAGGATTGGTTTTCTTTTAGTGTACGATGTATTGGATTTCCCTTTTTCTGTTTAGGTAAAGTTCCGTATATTATATCCTCTCTTATTCAGGGCAAGTTCCATGAATTGTTTATCATCTGACTTATTCAGGAAAAGTTCCATGTGCTATGTATTCTGTTATTCAGAAAAGAAAAGTTCCTTTTGATATTGCTCCTTCTTATGCAAGGAAGTTCCCTACATTATCTATCCTATTATTCATGGAAAGTTCCGTATGTTATTTGCCCCTATTATTCAGAAGTTCCATCTGATATTTCCTTTCTTATTCAGGGAAAGTTCTATATACTATCCCCCTCTTCCCTCCCCTCTCATTCAGGGAGAGTTCTATATCTTGTGAATCCTTCAAAAATGAATGAACTTCACACATTTTTTTCATGAATGAAGGAAATCACACCGGGACTCGAGGAAGGAGATGACTGACCAATTCAGCGAAGCATACAATTCTCAAGCAATTCAGGGGGGACAAAAAGAAAAGAATAGAAGCTATTTTAAAGCGACCCCTTCTTTCATTTTTATTCACAGTAGTGAGTTGCCACTTCACCCAAGACGATAATGCAAATAAGTATGTTTACTCAACCTTTTCAGACTTCATTTCCTGGGTACACTCCATGATGTAATGTCCTTTGAGGGGCCTAGCTTACGGCATCGTCGTCTAGCACAGTGTCCCATTGTTTTCGTTTTCTTTACCTCATCTTCACAGAAATTTGAGGGCTGGGATTTCCTTCGTTAAGAAGAAGAAAAAAAAAGAAAACAGAAAAAACTTATTTACCCGGGGGGGGGGGGAGGGGGGAGATGTATTTTCCATTATATCTGAGCTGAGAAAAAATACGGGGAGGGGGGGAGGAGGAGGTTGATTCTCTGGACACAAAATACGATAACATATTTCATGTTAATTGGAGGGAGGGACTGCGTCTTGACGGAGCATTATCACACGGCTTTTAATTAATTAACAGATAATTAAGAGGCCCTATTGAATGACGTAGTAATTTAGGGTGAAAATGGCTAATTACCCGTCCACCCGCTGGTGGGCGAGGAAGAATTACCTCGCTGGGGTCGACCGCCATACTTGACCCAGACGTGACCTTGTGTGTCCGGTTTTTGGTTCGTTTTTCTTTATCTTTTCCCAACGGACTGCCATAGCCTTGTTGACCCATGAAGGCAAAAATGATGCAATTACCGTTCGTTGATGTACTTTGATGGCCTGAGTGCTGGAGTGGAGAATATCGCGCAGGGAAGAGGGAGGGTTTAGTGAGACGACTCATTAGACACATGTATGATTGAAGTACATGAATTGTGAACTCCATATAAACTGGACGTATCTAGGGGCTTGTGTGTGTGTGTGTGTGTGTGTGTGTGTGTGTGAGTGTGTGTGTGTGTGTGTGTGTCCATACATGGCTGAGTCTAGGGAGACGTTGTGTTGCGGGCTGAGGTTACGATAGACGGAGTGGCTCATAAGGAACGGGAGTAAGAAATAAGGGTGTTGAGGATGGGCCAAGTGAGACTTTGGATATTCAGTAGAGGCTTGAAAAGTAGGACTTTAGGAAGAGGGGATAGGTTAGGCGGGATAGAGGAAGACGACACAGGAGAAGGAGGAGGAGGGAGGAGGAGGATGGGGAAGGGGAAGAAGAAAACCTATGCTGGTTTTGCAGAGTGGAAAGAGATTACGACAGGGTAAATGAGGAACGCCCGTCGCCTGACCCTCCTTCGTGTTCTTGGGTCGTACATACTCTCATGTCCTCGTCATTCTCAAGATGAGAGGGTTACTGCATGCACGCGGCCCCACCAACCCCTCCTCCTTCCACCTTGGTTGTTCTCCGGTAGACTACGCCCCTTCCACCCTCTCTAGTCAGATCTTTGTGCCCCTGTGGCACCAAAGCTGACAGGTCCTGTGGCATGTTTTTCTTCTTTTTTCTATCTTTCTGTGGTATTTCCTGATCATCTGGAACACCTAATAACCCTGTGGCATCTTCGTGATGTAGTCATAAATCATAAAACCTCTTAGGTACTTCCATATTCTAGTGGTTCCTTCAGGCTCCCCCTTCAGGAGTGTTCCAGTGGTGTCTCCTGAGGCTCCTGTAGGGGTCCCTCACTCCTGCCGGACCGACCTCCAGGCTTTTAAAGTAACGTCTCCCTCCTCCTGCGGCAGGTTCGGGAGGAGGCCTCCCTGGGACCACCCTCCTGAAGGAACTCGGGCACGCAGGTGTTTGCCTCGAGCTGAAGTTGGCTGTTGACTAATGGTTGTCAAACAGAGAAGGAGAGAAAGAAATAAAAGAAAGAAAATGGAAAGGATTTTATTGGGATGGGAGACTAAAATCTTTGGGTTACTTGCCGGAGCGAAAACATACACACACACACACACACACACACACACACACACACACACACACACACACACACACACACACACACACAGCACTTGCTAAAGATGCCCCTATCTTTCTCAACTCTTCAACCATCTCTAAGGCACATCTTCAGACCTCGCACACCACATTTTTTCGTGCCATTTATTCATGAACCTCATCAACATCATTGTCTTCAAGAAGCATGATTTTATTTCGACATCGCATATGGTCTTTTTTTTTTTCTCTTTTTCTTCCTCGCTTAATTAAGAGATTCACGAAGGTCTTCGTTAAGTGCATGATGGCGTCATTCAGATCTGGGTTAAGGTTTTGTTACCATCTAAGGAAGGCGAGATGACTCGCGCTTTTCGACCGCTCTTGAAGTACTTTGTCGCACCAGCGTCCAAGATCGGGTCCATTTCTGGCAACAGTTTCTGACCCCAGTTTCAATATTTCTCTCTCTCTCTCTCTCTCTCTCTCTCTCTCTCTCTCTCTCTCTCTCTCTCTCTCTCTCTCTCTCTCTCTCTCTCTCTCAAGTGTGAGCCACACTTGGTGGGTATAATGCCAGCGAGAGAGTGGTGAGAGAGTCGACAATCTGCCGTCATGATTAGCATATCACGCAAATGACTCTCTTTATTGTATAACTTGTCCCCGCTGAAGGCCAGGCCGTCCCCGGCCGTATTTTTCTCCCCCATCCGCCCAAGTTATACTTGTAGTCGTCCGCAGTTTGTAGGAGACAGTGTTAAAACTTATAACAGTGTTATCCCGCACATAATAAAGTGTAAGCTCTCGGATAAACTTTCCCCATTTGAAGTTTGAAGATAAAGCACTGAGAACCTACCACTGCCTCTGCCTCCTACTTTCTCCCTCCTTCCTGCATCGTCACCGTTCCCTCCTTCCCCTCCTCCCTTCTCCATCTGCCCTCCTTCCCTCCCTCCCCTAACTCATATCTGCCTTCTGAGTGCACTGTCAAAAGATGGGAAAAGATAAAGTATGGGTGTGTCCGCTGAGGCAATGTGTTGGGGGAATAACAGCCCCTCGGCTTGGGCCCCCAGAGAGGAACGTAACCATTCCAGGTTAGCCTTATGTCGTAACTTAAAGACACTCTGGTCGTTGCCGTTTGTTTCCTGCTCGCGCACACAGACACACACACACACACACACACACACACACACACACACACACACACAGGCATACATATACATATACACACCGTCGAGTCGTTCTTTGAAGACTTGGCTTCGGTATGTTGGAGACCGTGAGGGTGTGTGGAGCTCGGCCGGGGACAGACCATAGCGAGGGGAGGTGAGTGTCAGCTTAATGTGTGGCGGTGCTTTTTAGGTACAGAGATGACGCGCGCGCGAGAGAAAGAAAGAGGTCGTGTAACGCATGTCTCAAAGCCGCCGGTGACAAAGAGTGAGTGCGTTACAAAAATCCACGAGCGTAACATTCGTGTAAGTCTGTGGACATTAGGGTTGCGTGCCTTTAAGTCAAATGTCTGCAGACATGACACACTTGGTGTGCTTTTAAGTAAGTGTCTGCCGGTATAATGCGTGTGCGCTTTAAGTAAAAGTCTACGTAATGTAAAAGTTCCGGGAACATAACGTTAATGTGCGAGAGTCATTATTATTATTAAAGTCTGCTGAACACGACAACCCATTTTGAAAAAAAATCATCTGAAGTTATCATTTCCACGGAAACTCAAGAAATAAACTGTATCTCTTCTTCTTTAATTCTCTCTATCTCTTCACCTCCCTCTTCCCTCCATTTCTTCTCTTTCATTTCTGTACTGGTTTATTTGACGTCTACCCCCGAGGACATGTGTTTGCGACAGGAGTCTCAGGGATGAAATGGAATGCTAATGTGCCGGGGAGGTATGGATTGTAGAAATATACATAAGATGCTTGCCTCTGTGTGTGTGTGTGTGTGTGTGTGTGTCTGGGAGTCATGTATCATAAGTCTGTGGTGTTTGATGTTAGTTGCCTCTCCGGGGACCGTGTGCTATAGAAGTCTGGTGGATATAATGTTAGCAGCTTTAAAAAATCAAGACTTAGAAAACGGAAAAAAAAGAAAAAAATCTGTGCGTCACATTGTTAGCTTCTCTGAGCCTCATGAATTTTTCAGCAGTTTGTGGGACATAATATTAGCTGATCCGAGACTCATGAATTTGAACAGTTTGTGGGATATTATCTTGGCGTGCTTAAAACACACACATACACACACACACACACACACACACACACACACACACACACACACACACACACACACACACACACACACACCTAGAAGTTAGCAAGGCCAATTGTTATCATGTTTTCCATCAATACATTCTCTCTCTCTCTCTCTCTCTCTCTCTCTCTCTCTCTCTCTCTCTCTCTCTCTCTCTCTCTCTCTCTCTCTCACTCTCTCTCTCAAGGAAATATTGGCGTGCCAGCGAGTCTTGTGCTTTGACGTGCCTTGCCTGCTGAGGAAGTCGGGATCTCTTTGCCCTACTGCTGCAGCTGCGCCGTCTGTTGCCGTGTAGGTATTCGTCGTTCTCTTCCCCATGTGGCAACTTACCCTCCTTTGCCATATGGCCATCAGTAGCCCGTTGCCGTAGAGCTGTTTATAATCCGTTATCAAATCTTGTTTTTTTTTTCTTTAATTCGGTTGCCATCTTGCTACGCACAGTCAGGGGTCAGATGGCTTGCTGGCCCCTGATGATCACCTGGTGTATAGCGATTTATGAGTGACTCACCTGACCTTACTAGAATGGCACTGTTATGATCTGTAAAGTTACGAAACGCGCCACATGAAATACGTCCAGTTCTGCCCTGATAGATGGAGCACGACGCCCTTGAGCATGACGGTACGACTTTCAGCGCACGACGCTACGACCTTTGGATGATAGGGGCTTGACCTTCGGCACGTACCTTGCCCGGGATCAGGTCAGGTCAGGTCGCCACTATATCATACCCAATGATCTTTAAAAGCGCTCTACACGATCACCCTGGTGGAGGTCAACTCATACACCCGGGCAGTATTTACAAGCGAACGAAACAACGCGGTCGACTGATCCGTTCGGGGGGGTCGTCTTGCTCGAGCAGTCATATATTTCTGGCGTAAAGAGGGTTCATCTACCACGGATTCCAACGGCCTGTGATTGTAGGAGACATGTGAGGGGCCCCAGGGGGGTGAGGGAATGCGCCGTAGCGAGGTAGCGTCAAAGAAAAATTTCTAACCCAGTGATTCGAATGATATAATCATAGATGCGTAGCCCAGCCTCGTAAGACGACTAAGGATGTGTCAAGAGGTGTGATTTAGCAACGCGTATGGCCACGAATACCACCAGCTCGATTACGGCTGCTAGGGGTGAGTTATCCACGTATGACAGACATTAGAGCACTGTGGGTTTTGCCTCCACGAGGGGGAGGAGATAAATGTGCTGGAGGCGGTAACAGAACAGTTCTGCGTCGTGGCTACAGTGGCATGTAGAAGATCGGTTCAGTGACCTTAAAGTCGAGATAGTATCTAGTGTTCATATGGCTTGGTAACACGAAGGTGTTTTAGCTGGACAGTTTTTTATCTTTCATGATATTCATGATACAGATTATGACGACAAAGTAGTGTGTGTGTGTGTGTGTGTGTGTGTGTGTGTGTGTGTTTAAGTAACAAGCACGTACTTATGCGTACTTGTTACTAGATTTTGCTCTAATGCGGGGCTGGCACGTAGGGCGCACTGCAGGAAAAGGCAGAGTTAAGGGTGAACGAGTCATGTGACTTTACGTGCTGAAATGGAGGGACTTCATGTCTGTGGACTGAAGGCTCGTTGCTTAAGTGTGGGTGAGGCAGAGAGAAGAAAAAGACAACAACCTGGGGCAGAGGAGTGAAAGCGGACAGCCAGTTACTGAGGTGTTAGCATGAATGTCTATATATTTGTATTCTCGATCCATATATATATATATATATATATATATATATATATATATATATATATATATATATATATATATATATATATATATATATATATATATGCGCGTTCATATACACTTTATTCGTATATATATATATATATATATATATATATATATATATATATATATATATATATATATATATGTCAGAGGTTTCAGGACAGGAGCCAGCCAGTCCTCGTATGTTATCGAGATATACGACCCAATCACGTCTCCTCTCCCAGTCTGGCTTACTGATCTACGAAGAGACAGTAAAAAAATGAACCACCCGATGAAAAAGCCAGCGGGGAGTGAGTGATTGTCTGGCTCGTTCAGCTGTATCTACGAGTGCATAAATCTAGTCCCGTCGCCCTCCTAGTATTTTACTTGCTATTTATAGCCAAGCGACGGTAAGAAAAAAAAAAAAAAGGAGGGGATTAGGGCTGTAGCATAGCGAGAGCCTTGTGGTAACATAGTGAGGGAAGGAGTCTTCCAGGTAACATAGCGAGGAGAGTCTTATGGTAACATGGCCAGGGACTTATAGGGTAATGTAGCCAGGGGCTTATGGTAACACGACGAGGGTAGCATGGCCACTTATTGTAACATGGCCAGGGTCTTACAGTAGCATAGCCAGGGGTCTTATGATAACGCGACGAAGGTCTCATGGTAACACAGCTGAGATCTTTTTGTGCCGTAACCAAGGGTCTTTTTGGATTGCACCATAAAGTATCCATCTAGTGCCATGACCAAGATTCTGTGGCTGCAATGTGAAGTGATTGTGGTGCCATGACCAAAGGTCATTTAGTTGCGTTATGAGGGCCTCATGGTGCCATAAACATGGCCTTCAGAAACTCATTGTGAGGGTCTCATGGTGCTATAATGAAGGCCCTCAGATCTCATTATGAGGACCATATGGTGCCATAATCAAGGCCTTCAGATCCATTATGGGGACCTTATGGTACCATAACCAAGATGATTTGGTTGCAAAATGAGGGGTCTAGTGGTGCTGCACCATAGTATGAGGGGGTCTAGTGGTGCTGTTACCAAGGCTTTCTGGCTCTGCCATAAAGGCCTTGTGGTAAAGAGGGCAGGGGCTTGCTGGAAGACACAGTAGTCCTACGGAATACCTAAGCAAAGCTTCTCCGAAAGTAACTGAACTCGCTTTGTGAATCATCCATTGTGTGTGAAGTCTTCTTCTCTTATTCGTTTTCTTTTTCAGGTCTTCCTCTCTTATTCGTTTTCCTTTTCAGGTCTTAATCGTTTATTCGTTTTCCTTTTCAGGTCTTACACTTTTATTCGTTTTCTTTTTCAGGTCTTTCTTTCTTATTCGTTCTCTTTAAATAGGGTAATCTGCGGTAAACGTTACATGTACGTTCAGATTTAAAAAAGAAATTCAAAATCACGTTATTTCTGTATCTCATTGTTTTTGTAGCATCATTGGTGAATTGCTAGTGTCATTGGTATAAAGAAAATCTCAGTAATTGATGAAGGAAATAGTCAAATATGAACCGCATCCCTTTCGTGAAAAGTAGTTGCATTCACCTCTGTTTTTTTTTTTGTGTGTGTGTCTACCTTATCTGTATATGTGTCTGTCTGTGTTACTTCATATGTTTATACGTTAAAAAGTACTGGAGAATACCTTCTCTTTTATCTTTCCCGCCACTTGCCCTACGTCAGTGTAGACTTAAAGGGTGGTTCCGTTCACACGTAACATTATGATAAGCGCCTTTCACATGTAGCTGTTATGATAAGCGTCTTTCAAATGTAGCTGTAACGCTCCCTAGGCTCGTAGTAAATAGGGGAAACTGTACACTCGCTTCATATAATGAACTAAACTTCTTTCTCATCCGACCCTTTGTGTCTTGACAACACAAATGAAGGCGTGTGCTAACTACATGGTCAGTGTAATGCAGGGAATGATACCGTACGTCCGTCAACACGAGTGAAAAATCATGTAGATATGACCCTTAGATCATGAAGACTCACTCAGGATCGTTGTTGGGCCAGTCACACTACAGACATCATCTCTGGTGGCTAACTGAATCCTCCCAGGTGGGGACACCATTTAAAAAAAGACGTGTCGGAACAGACCTAATCACTCAGACCTGTTGCAGTACACAGGTACCTCCCTCTCTCCAGTGTTTAGGGTGATTAGGAGTAAATTGAGTTAGTCGGGAAGGTAGAAGCAATTATCAATCTCAACTCCGAGTGGACGAGGGAGAACTGGTGTGGACGTGGGCATGCATGGCCAAATGCAATAAGTGAGTCGGTTGCCAGGGTAATCATATAATCAGATCAATAACTTTCATCACATCCTGTGTTGGAATTGTCTAATGTCTTCTGATATACCCAGTACGTCATCTACGTATACTTAATAACGATGTATTCTAGAGTTTATACAGTTTTGACTGATTCTAAAACATTTTGGCACAAGTAACTTTTAAGAAGGAGTTTGGAAAAAAAAAATGCAGAACTGTGTACTCTGTCCTGCAGCATTCTGATTAATATGCAAGTCACCAAATACGCTTGCAAAAGTTTCGTTTAAATAGTGTCTGTGTGGCGTTTACACAATTACCAGGCCGGAGGGAAGTTTCGCCGCGAATGAAAAGTATTTCATTGATGCTGTTTCTATAAAGAAAATGGGAAGAGAGTTGGAGAGATCCTTACCAATGTCCTGTCTGGAAACGTCCCCACCTTTAAGTCGTGGTTGAAAACATCCTAATCCAGGTCCTGGCTGGAAACATCCCAGTGCAGGTCGTAGCTGGAAACATCCCTACCCAAGTCCTGATGACTGGAAACATCCCCACCCAGGACCTGGCTAGAAACTTTCCTATCCAAGTCCTGATGACTGGAAACATCACCATCCAGGTACCATCCAGGTCGTGGCTGGAAACATCCCTACCCAAGTCCTGATGACTGGAAACATCACCATCCAGGTCCTGGCTGGAAACATCCTTATCCAAGTCTTGATGACTGGAAACATCCCCACCCAGGTCGTGGCTGGAAACATCCCTACCCAAGTCTTGATAACTGGAAACATCGCCATCCAGGACCTGGCTGGAAACTTTCCTACCCAAGTCCTGATGACTGGAAACATCACCATCCAGGTCCTGGCTGGAAACATCCCTACCCAAGTCCTGATGACTGGAAACATCACCATCCAGTTCTTGGTTGGAAACATCCTTACCCAAGTCTTGATGACTAGGAACATCCCCACCCAGGTCCTGGCTGGAAACATCCTTACCCAAGTCTTGATGACTGGAAATTCACCATCCAGGTCTTGGCTGGAAACATCCCTACCCAAGTCTTGATGACTGGAAACATCACCATCCGGGTCGTGGCTGGAAACATCCTTACCCAAGTCTTGATGACTGGAAATTCACCATCCAGGTCTTGGCTGGAAACATCCTTACCCAAGTCTTGATGACTGGAAACATCACCATCCGGGTCGTGGCTGGAAACATCCTTACCCAAGTCTTGATGACTGGAAATTCACCATCCAGGTCCTGGCTAGAAACTTTCCTACCCAAGTCCTGATGACTGGAAACATCACCATCCAGTTCTTGGTTGGAAACATCCTTACCCAAGTCTTGATGACTAGGAACATCCCCACCCAGGTCCTGGCTGGAAACATCCTTACCCAAGTCTTGATGACTGGAAATTCACCATCCAGGTCCTGGCTAGAAACTTTCCTACCCAAGTCCTGACGACTGGAAACATTACCATCCAGGTCTTGGCTGGAAACAGCCACCACTCAACCTCTGGCGTCAAGAAGAGGTTGTCATTCCTCCAGAGAGAACTTGATAAGACTGCTGGTTAAGTTTCCAGATTATCTCGTGGTCTGTGCTGACGATCCAGCGAAATCTTTATGAACCTTACGGGGAGGGAGGAACCACAAAGTGTTTTTCCAGTGCGTTGTGGTTTTAGTCTATTGTGGTTTTCCAGCACATTGTGGTTTTCCAGCACAGTCTGGTTTTCCAGTACATTGTGGATTTCCAGGATATAATGGTTTAACGTTGGTTCACAGCACAGGTGCCTGAAACATGTGAAGCATGTCACTAGCACTGACAGTGTAAAATGAAGAGATATAAGTCTTACTTGTCATGTCATAAAGTAGTAAATAGTAGTAGTAGTAGTAGTAGCAATAGTAACAGTAGTGGTAGTGGTGGTAGTGGTAGTGGTAGTAGTAGTAGTAGTAGTAGTAGTAGTGGTTTGGGGTGGTGGTAGTGGTGGGTACGGAACTGTGGCACACTGGAAATAGATTAGAAGGTCATGAACTCTCTTATACTCGAACCCTGGTATCCCTAATGTTTCCCTGTAATTCAAGATCCCCCACCCCCTTACAGCAGAATGATTCACAGGATAAATGACAGCCATTTTGTTTCCTTGTCACTCACATATACACAAATGAAAGTTCGCTCGTCGCCACACATATGCAGTTACGCGCATACACAAAAAACAGAAACAAGTGTGTATATATATATATATATATATATATATATATATATATATATATATATATATATATATATATATATATATATATATATATTATTCATTTATTCATTTATTTACTTACTCGTTTTTTTTTAGGCGAAAGCAATTTCACGTCTTCGTTGAAAAAGTCACACACAACACACTCCTGCCCTAATAGTATTGCTGCTAGGATCATTTATAGAACACTCTTCTTTTATCAAAGGTCAGTCCGGTTCCAGGTTATCCTGTTATCTTAGTTTTTCCTCCCTGATGTACCCTTCTCTCTCTCTCTCTCTCTCTCTCTCTCTCTCTCTCTCTCTCTCTCTCTCTCTCTCTCTCTCTCTCTCTCTCTCACACACACACACTTACACTTTCGCACAGATAGTCACACGGTGAATGGACGAAACAACTGTGTGAATTGCACACACCTTCCTTTCCTGCAGGTGGAGCGCCCCTCCCGCCTCACCTCACCTCACTATCTAACCGTCGACGTATTTAGACGTGCGTCCAGCCGCAAGTTCCTCCCTTGCAAACGTCCCCATTTCACCCCATTATTGTCTGGCAGTCTCCCTCCTCTCACCCCCCCCAAGCCAGTGCCTGTGGTAGACTCCGCGAATGGTGGTCAGCTGGGCGGTTGGCGAGGCTTCACGCCGAAACCATTTCCCTAATGAGGAGGCACAATGCACGAGTCAGAGCTGGGCTTTTGTGCCTCCCTTTTCTCTTCCACGTCTCCCGGATCCTCCCCAGGTATTGACCGCATTAACAGAGGCTTAACCGTCCGTCCCTAGGTTTATAGATTTACCCGAAGGACAATGGAGGCGCCGAGGTATCCTCCTCCAAACCCGCGGAGCGGAGTTGTGTCGGGTGGGAGGAGACCGTGAAGAGGGAGCTGGGGAGTCTGGCGCATTAAAGAAGGGGGTAGCGGGTTAGGTGGGAGAATGATGTTGAGGGTGTTGACTGTGGGGGTGACAAGATGCAATGGTTGTGGGTATGGGTGGTTGTAGTAGGGGTAGTAGACGTAGTAGTAGTAGTAGTAGTAGTAGTAGTAGTAGTAGTAGTGGCAGAGAGAGAGAGAGAGGGGGGGCGGGGGGAGGGAGGGAGGAAGGGTTGAAGTGTAGTAGGGAAGGGAAGGGGATTAGTTCCGACCTGTGAATCAGCTCTTACTGACTGGTTAGGTGAGGGAACTAGTACTGGTATGGACTGTGTAGGGGGGAGGGAACATGGCACTAGTACCACTACTGACTGGGAGGGGGAGGGAAGGGGTTTTTAGTCTTCGTGCCCACTGGGAAGGGGAAGGAAGGGGTCTCTAGTCTTCGTACCTACTGGGAAGTACTGGGAAGGGGAGGGAAGGAGGTGGCGCTAGTACTGGTACTGACTGGTAGTAAGGAGGAAGTGACAGGGGCGCGTAAACAATCATTACCTCCCACATTCCCCCACTGACATCTTTATCATCTCGACGTAATAAGCTGGCAGAGGAATTTATCCTTTGTTTACACGAAAGATAATTTCCATTATAAATTCAGCTGGGAAGCTTCAAATTATCTCTCA
Organism: Panulirus ornatus; assembly: GCF_036320965.1. Classification (NCBI taxonomy): domain Eukaryota; kingdom Metazoa; phylum Arthropoda; class Malacostraca; order Decapoda; family Palinuridae; genus Panulirus; species Panulirus ornatus. Next base: position 13,727,567 of record NC_092236.1, on the reverse strand, counting down.
TAAGAGATGAATGAAATATTTTCCACGATGGAAGCGAGCAGATTATGGACATGTTTTGCTTACTCTTGTTACGGTGTCTTCGGGTGTGTGTGTGTGTGTGTGTGTGTGTGTGTGTGTTATTTCGGTCTGTCCTGTTTACCTCCTTTGCTTGCATATTTCGTGTTTGTTTTTGTCTTTAATGTGAAAGCTCAATCAGCAGTCGACGATGACGAGCAATTACAGGCCGTATAACACACACACACACACACACACACACACACACACACACACACACACACACACTTACACACGCGCACGCGCGCGCGTTAATATTTAAAGACAATCTGCCCTTCATAATACATTCACTGAAGAAGAAGAAGAAGAAGAGGAAGAGAGAGAAGGCTTTGAAAACAGCCCCCTTGTTGTTATACCAGGAGGTGACACAGAGTACAAACAGACACTCGGGCAACGTCTATGAGTCACACGTTATGAGTCAGAGAACTTCGAGTCAGTCATGAGGGTCTTCGTACACGAGTCTGATTCTTGATACCATCGATTTCAGTGTAAGACTGAGAAGTGAGGGGAGGTGGACTCAATAGGAGAGAAGAGCTGTTGCACGCTTGGTCCAGCGTCCCTTGCGGTAGACGTGTAGCGTTACCCTTACGCCAACAGAACCATCGTCCACACACACACACACACACACACACACACACCACACACACACACACACACACACACACACACACACTTCGGAACCACCTGCGTCACAGCACTTGAAAACACCAGATCAATACCCAGACAGACAGACAGCCAGCAGCAGTAGATGCGTCACCCCTTGACAACACAACACTATTAGGATAACTACAGACAACCACTGCTTCGACACTGAATGGTCGTTATCCCCCGACGATGCACAACTATGGAGTCACCCCCTCTAACAACACATAACCATCTGGCAGGACGCAGCGGTCACCACTGACAACATCAGACTCATCAGATCTGGTAACACACACACCACCATCCTCCCCCCTGCCAACACACACTCACGACACCAGGCATCCAGTACCTCAGCACACATCACAACACACACAACCCGACACCACATAGCTGCACACGGCCAGCCATCACACAAACTACCGTCACCTCTGACAGCAGCAAGCGTCATCCCATCGCCGAACGAACCATACGATAAACACACTCAAGACAGACAAAGACAAACAAAAGAAAAAAATGATCCAGACACGACACAGCCCATACCTAACCCCGTACGTACAACCGTCCCCTTTGCACCTCATCACTGCCAACCATACAACAGGCAACCATAACCCTCAACCACCAGATAACCATCGCTGACATCACACACCCACACACACCCACACACACCCATTGCCACCATGATCACCGCCCCTTTTCAAGGAAGACCCGCGGGTCTCCACTCGTAAGGAATAGACTGGCATTTCACGTTGCCGTCTAAGGGATGGTTAGCATTATTTTGACACATATGCCTCATTAGAGGGGCAACATTTTCCCGCTGAAAGAGAAAATGGGGTGAGCTCTGGAAACAGGATTTCTGGGGCTACTAATCAAGATGAAAGGATAAAGGTCATGGATATATATATATATATATATATATATATATATATATATATATATATATATATATATATATATATATATATATATATATTTTTTTTTTTTTTTTTTTTTTTTTTATACTTTGTCGCTGTCTCCCGCATTTGCGAGGTAGCGCAAGGAAACAGACGAAAGAAATGGCCCAACCCCCCCCCCCCCCCATACACATGTACATACACACGTCCACACACGCAAATATACACACCTACACAGCTTTCCATGGTTTACCCCAGACGCTTCACATGCCCTGATTCAATCCACTGACAGCACGTCAACCCCTGTATACCACATCGCTCCAATTCACTCTATTCCTTGCCCTCCTTTCACCCTCCTGCATGTTCAGGCCCCGATCACACAAAATCTTTTTCACTCCATCTTTCCACCTCCAATTTGGTCTCCCTCTTCTCCTCGTTCCCTCCACCTCCGACACGTATATCCTCTTGGTCAATCTTTCCTCACTCATTCTCTCCATGTGCCCAAACCATTTCAAAACACCCTCTTCTGCTCTCTCAACCACGCTCTTTTTATTTCCACACATCTCTCTTACCCTTACGTTACTTACTCGATCAAACCACCTCACACCACACATTGTCCTCAAACATCTCATTTCCAGCACATCCATCCTCCTGCGCACAACTCTATCCATAGCCCACGCCTCGCAACCATACAGCATTGTTGGAACCACTATTCCTTCAAACATACCCATTTTTGCTTTCCGAGATAATGTTCTCGACTTCCACACATTTTTCAAGGCTCCCAAAATTTTCGCCCCCTCCCCCACCCTATGATCCACTTCCGCTTCCATGGTTCCATCCGCTGACAGATCCACTCCCAGATATCTAAAACACTTCACTTCCTCCAGTTTTTCTCCATTCAAACTCACCTCCCAATTGACTTGACCCTCAACCCTACTGTACCTAATAACCTTGCTCTTATTCACATTTACTCTTAACTTTCTTCTTCCACACACTTTACCAAACTCAGTCACCAGCTTCTGCAGTTTCTCACATGAATCAGCCACCAGCGCTGTATCATCAGCGAACAACAACTGACTCACTTCCCAAGCTCTCTCATCCCCAACAGACTTCATACTTGCCCCTCTTTCCAGGACTCTTGCATTTACCTCCCTTACAACCCCATCCATAAACAAATTAAACAACCATGGAGACATCACACACCCCTGCCGCAAACCTACATTCACTGAGAACCAATCACTTTCCTCTCTTCCTACACGTACACATGCCTTACATCCTCGATAAAAACTTTTCACTGCTTCTAACAACTTGCCTCCCACACCATATATTCTTAATACCTTCCACAGAGCATCTCTATCAACTCTATCATATGCCTTCTCCAGATCCATAAATGCTACATACAAATCCATTTGCTTTTCTAAGTATTTCTCACATACATTCTTCAAAGCAAACACCTGATCCACACATCCTCTACCACTTCTGAAACCGCACTGCTCTTCCCCAATCTGATGCTCTGTACATGCCTTCACCCTCTCAATCAATACCCTCCCATATAATTTACCAGGAATACTCAACAAACTTATACCTCTTATATATATATATATATATATATATATATATATATATATATATATATATATATATATATGTGAGCTCAAATTTGATTATATTTTCTTGCATATCTTTCTCCATGAATGTGTGTAGACTAAATGTTTATTTTTTTTTTCAACTCGTTTGTAAGTAAACTGTTCGTATTTATGTCATCCACGTAATTACTCCTTTCACGGTTGTCATTACCGTGTCATGACCTCCGCGCCAATTGATTTCGAGTGTGCTCGCACCGCTGCATCATCATTACCAGTTGTACGTAATGGAGAGCAGCATGCGTCGCCGTACCCTGGACGACGGTCGTGCATTTGAGAGGCTATCATCAAGGGGGGGTGTGTGTTTTCCCCATCACCACCGCGTCATCCCAAGGCGTCAGAACCCATGTGTGTCTTGTGTCAACTCCCCTTCCCTCGTGTTCCCTTATTTGCGATGGGATCGATGTCGATCATGTCCATTGACTCTACAGTTGACCAGCGGGAGGGGTATTGGCTCTCTCTCTCTCTCTCTCTCTCTCTCGCCTCACCCCTAGGCCTACCTGGCCCATCAGGGAAGGGCCAGACCTCCAGAGGTCCAGAGGCTGCCCATCTCCTCCTCCTCGTCCTCCTCCTCCGCACTTTGTCATCCTCGTCGGAGAGTTAACGGGAGGCGTCAGTCACACGGAAACAGCGACGGCCGGCCTTCTACTGGGTCAGGTTTTATCTGACGAGGCTCTAAATTGCCTTTTCTGGGGGGAAGGAGGGAGATAGTGCCTGGCTGGGCGGGCTGGTGTGGGCGGGGCGGGGAGGAGGAGAGAGAAAATTGTTTCTTCTCTTCCATTTGCTGCTGCCGTTTTGATGGAGAGGAGCCCGTCTTACTCTCTCTCTCTCTCTCTCTCTCTCTCTCTCTCTCTCTCTCTCTCTCTCTCTCTCTCTCTCTAACACACACACACACACACACACGCACACACATATATATATACCCCAACTTACGTTAGTTCTCAACGACACTTACCTACGTCCGACCTTACCCAGCAGAGTAATCATCACCTTGCGTAAGCCACTGAGCCACAACAAGACATTCTCACATCCCCGCTCTCCACCGTGGCGGCGGCGGCGCCTCTCTGTACACCCAGGTACCGTCCTGCGGCTGCGGCGCATATAAGGCCCTCTTCGCAGAGGCTCGTCGCTAGAGCCGCAGTGGTCAGTAACGCTAACCACTACACCACGGAGGTTGTGTGTGTGTGTGTGTGTGTGTGTGTGTGTGTGTGTGTGTGTGTGTATGTGTGCAGAACTGCGACATATGAACTTTAATCGCCAATTTTGTAATAGAACCCATTTCATATATATATATATTTTTTTCTGTACCATGGACGGAATAAGTGATGCGATATTTTTCGTCCGTCGCACATGAAGTGTTTCAAACGGAGAGAGAGAGAGAGAGAGAGAGAGAGAGAGAGAGAGAGAGAGAGAGAGAGAGAGAGAGAGAGAGAGAGAGAGCGCCCACCCTTGTCCTGAGTTACTGATGACTACCGTCCAGCGCCTCTGCTACCCTGACAGGTAATTGTAGGTAGTCACGCTTCACCTCTCCTCTTCGAGACCTGGGGGCGTAGCTAGAGTGTGGCGAGCAAAGTTGAGACTCTGAATTACACATCTCCTGGCTGAAGTCCCAGAGCACTTAGTGTGTGAGTGTGTGTGTGTGTGTGTGTGTGTGTGTGTGTGTGTGTGTGTGTGTGTGTGGTTCTCGCCGTACAGTGCTGACAAAGCCATAAACTCCGGCCAGAAATTATTCCTTCAACACTGACCGTGATTTCCCGTAGACTCACGCCAGCTGGTCATTATGCCGTGTTGCACAGGTCACGCGCTCTGATTGGAAGCGATGGAGGTGATGCAAAGTTTGTTTCCTCATCTTGTTGAGGTTCTTAGTTTGAATTTTCCTGTAGGAGGGAAGGGACAGAAAAAACGAATTGAAATGAGATTGCATTAAAACTTAGGTACCTCATCTTGATGTCTCTCTTTTTTCCCCCTTTTCCTTGCTCTTCTCTCGTTCTTTAGTTTCTATTTTCCTCCATGGCTCTTAAGTTCATGGCTTTCTTTCCCCCCTTATTCCTTTCCCAAAAGGTTCAGGATCCAATCTGCTTCTTTCAGTTGCTTTTCCCTCGCTCGGTCCTGCTCGAATGCCTTCCCAGGGCTTGCCGCGATAGGACCTAGGTGCTGGGAACGTCTGACGCAGGTTTAGAGAGGTTTTCATGGCATCGTCTTGGACGACGTGCTATGCGGTGCGGCACAAACCTGGGAGTCGGGTTGTGGGGATGGAGTAAGGTTTCGGGTGCCACACGGGGGAGGGGTATGGAGGTGTAGAAGGGTAGCGGGTGCAAGACAGAAGCGGAGTGTGTTTTCGTTCGCTTTCGTAGACGCCATTGCCTTCGACGAATTACCCATTTTCGTGTATAGAAAGGACTCTCGTCAGCTTTCGTGAGGGTAGTAACCCATCCGTCTACTGCGGTGTATGGAAGGTGCTCAGCTTCTTTGACATCAAGGACCAAAGATGTAGTGGGAAGGTATACTGTCTTGGAATTATCTTGAACACCTGACGTGTCCAAGAGTTTTCGATTGCTATCCATAACTTGTCAGTGATAGCCTTTATAAGCACACCTAAAGCCCAGATAACCAACCAGCAAAACATGTATATATATATATATATATATATATATATATATATATATATACAGTATTCTACAACGTCAAGGATTCGAACCGCTTCCCTTAGGCGTGATAGCAGCGAGGTTACGAAGCCCATGATAGATATATGATTATGAGACTACTAGTAATAGACTATTATTCGTCTTATCTAGCTTGGTTGATAATGCCTGCATGTGTGTGTGTGTGTGTGTGTGTGTGTGTGTGTGTGTGTGTGTGTGTGTGTGTGTGTGTGTGTTTGTTTAGATAATGCATGAATGAATAGTTAAGAAATACAGTTGAGGAATTACGTAATTAGGAGCTCATAATTGCGACTCGTTAAATAGGGGGTTGTAATTGTAATTCGTTAATTATTTACAAGAGAGATTAAGGTCAAGGTGAGACAGGATACTTCTACGCTTTGGTTAAGCGTATCAGTGAAGTGTGTCCACGTACGAGTACAGGAAGTTTTACTAGGCAAATCTTGTGGCTTTTACGTTGTACATTAAGCGATGTAACGTTGCATATTGGTCGAAGTGCAGTGGCATTGCGTTGACGACATACATTAAGTGACGTAGAGTTATGTCCTCGTTGAAAAGAAGTAGCACCGTGTTGACATATGTATTCAATGGTGAACGTTAAGTGACGAAAATTTCCACGTTGGTTCCGTGGCAGTAATGAAGTAGATGAAGCAGACAACACTGGGAAAGCTGAGCTATTTGCTTGCTCAGCTGTGTACTTATTCATGGTTTGTTTATGACGTTCACAGGAGTAGGTACAGGACGATTCCTGCGTCTGTACGAGCACTGGTTGGTACCATATGGTGATTGTGGTAGCAGAACGAGGAATGGTTGGTACCATAAGGTGATTGTGGTAGCAGAACGAGGACTGGTTGGTACCATAAGGTGATTTTGGTAGCAGAACGAGGACTGGTTGGTACCATAAGGTGATTGTGGTAACAGCAAGCACTAGTTGATACCATAAGGTGATTGTGGTAGCTGAACGAGGACTGGTTGGTACCATGAGGTGATTGTGGTAGCAGAACGAGCGCTGGTTGGTACCACAAGGGGATTGTAGTAGCGGACGTCGGTCAGTGGTGGTTCCTTCTGGTGGTACGGTGCTCCTGGTGCCTCCCAGTGTCTTGGTGTTTAAACTAGGCGATTGCCCCTCTGACTCTTGAGGAAAATTGTTATTGAGTCGCTGCGTCACGACTTCAACGGCCGGAGGTCTGAAGAATATACATCAACGTCATGTGTCAGCGTATGTATGTGTATGTGTGTGTGTGTGTGTGTGTGTGTGTGTGTGTGTGTGTGTGTGTTGGGGTGTGTCACAGATGTATATGTTCAAGGAAAACGTTATAGCACCATGGAATGAATGAAAGCTGGGAGGTTCGGTACATTCTTGCGTTCTTTGTTAAGTATACTGGACCGATGGAGTGTGTTTTGTGTACCTGTCTTGGTATCCATTTATCCACCGTCAGCACAAGCTTGAGAGTCAATATTCTTAAAAACTAAGTAAGCACTGACACTTCCGCCGCTGTGTTAGCCATGAGCATAAAAAATTCAACCCCCCTGATTTGGAGAGCGATGTGATATGTATTTCTGTCGCGAAGACAAATGAGAAAGTGGTGGGCTTTCATTTCGGGAAAAAAAAAAGAATATATTGCTTCCTATGTTACACACTGAATAACGTATGCAGGCGTGAGTTGTGTTAGTACGTGGATTGGTAGTTTATTTAACCGGTGACAGAGCTGGACATCGACCTGTTTTACTGTCGCAAACACTGTGGTTGGGTGAAGTTGTCAAACTGTGCTCTCACTGGCTCGGAGTTACTGTTCAGCCTCTGCGGTAGAAAGAAATGATTCTGTTGTTCTCATTTTCCGCTTCTTGTGTGGTTATTATGATAATTGTAGCAGAGTTTGCTTGACGATTCTGGTTTAACACACCGAAAGTCTCTTGATGTTCGCAGTTGTTTTCTCAAGCCCTAAGTCTTAGGACTACCCTTCTTAGATTTTTCTTTTTTTCAAGCTATGCAAAATACTTTAACCACATCAACAAGATTCGATTTCATCCGTTGGTGTTGCGCAAGCACAAAGCAGACACAGTGTTAGCCTCCACTCGAACGACTGTCCCATAAAGTCACCTTCTGAGGGAGGTTCCTTGGGACGCCTGCCTTCTTTGGAGAAGCTCAGTCAAGAACTGTGACTACGAGACTAGGGGAAGTACAGAGACAGAGACTCATCTAGCGGGAGGGATAGACTCATCTGGCGGGAGGGATAGACTCATCTGGCTGCTTGGGGAAGATGGTGGTCGAGACTGACTGACCACGAGCCAGCCACCTTTTTTTTCAGTGAGCTCTGAGGCGTTTGCCTCTTGTCTTGGTTGGGGGCGTACGAAGTGTTATCACAGACAGTGTTTACCAGTTGTCGATACAGAGGATACCAAGAATGTCCACAGACACCGTACACAGTCAACAGAGACAGTGTACAGTAAGAGTAACACATGGATATTCAACAGCATTGTATACCCACAGTGTACACCCAGGTCTGCCATAAAAGAGTGTACACTAAGGATCAGTACACAGACACCGATGATCGCGGGGTCCGACGTAGCACAGTAAGAGTAACACATGGATATTCAACAGCTTTGTACACCCACAGTGTACACCCAGGTCTGCCATGAAAAAGTGTACACCAAGGACGTCACGATAAGAGTCTTATCAGTAAGATCAACACACCACAGTTGACACAGTCAGCACATGTGTGTGTACGGTCATCATGATCATCACATATTCATCGCAGACAGTTACCCCTGACTGTCGATAGCAAGGATCGACCCATTTCGTCGAGAGAGAGAGTCAATATAGACGGCTGTTACAGCAGACAGTTAGGAAAGCCTAGGGCCAGCAGGTACAAAACACTGACAGGCGAAGTCAAATAAAAGTCTGTCAGAACAGCTATCTAATTAATTGCGTTTATTTTTATCGTCGGGTAATTAATTTCATCTGACACCAGACAAAAATCACTAATGTAGTATCGACAAACCGTTAAAAGCAGTCGGTAAACATTGCCCCTACGGATGGTCGCTCATGATCCACGGATGGTCGCTCATGATCCACGGATGGTCGCTCATGGGCTACGGACGATCGCTCATGATCCACGGATGGTCGCTCATGATCCATGGATGGTCACTTATGTGCTACGGATGGTCGCTCATGATCCACGGATGGTCGCTCATGATTCACGGATGGTCGCTCATGATCCACGGATGGTCGCCCATGATCCACGGATGGTCGCCCATGATCCACGGATGGTCGCTCATGGGCTACGGACGATCGCTCATGATCCACGGATGGTCGCTCATGATCCATGGATGGTCACTTATGTGCTACGGATGGTCGCTCATGATCCACGGATGGTCGCCCATGATCCACGGATGGTCGCCCATGATCCACGGATGGTCGCTCATGATCCACGGATGGTCGCCCATGATCCGCGGATGGTCCCTCATGATCTACGGATAGCCGATCATGTCCCATGGATTAATTATTTGTACTTTGCTATTTACTCCTTTCTCCTCTGCTCTTCATAGTTGTCTTCTATCATTTACTTATTCGTACTGTTCTCCTCTGTCTTGTCTCCTTTTGCCTCATTTCTTTTACTTAGTATAGTTCATTTATTCTTTATCCCTTTCCTTCATTTCTTCCTTCTTTTCTTTACACTTTGCTTGATATTTTCATCTATTCTTTTTCTTCTTTTTCTTCCATATTTTTCCTCTTTACGTAGCCAGGTTGCACCGCCCTTGTCCCCAGGGCACGAGGACAATCTTCCTCCTCTAACGGCTTATAACCTCTTCTCCTGAAGTGGGACTGAGGGTCAATAGCCAATAGGGGTATTGTTTGGTACATAACAGGGAGGCCTTCTCTACCCATCTGGAGGTACGACGTAGGACTCACGGGGTCTGCGCTGAGAGGAGCGGTGCATAGAACAACATTGATGTGAAAGGTATATACGCACATGGACAACAGTCCACAGGAGAACGGTGAACATAAAGTCACTTTTGTGTCCTTAAGATACTACTACTAATACTACTACTACTACTACTACTACTACTACTACTACTACTACTACTACTACTACTACTGTTACTACTACTACCACTGTTACTACTACTACTACCACTACTGCTACCACTACTGCTACTACTACTTCTGTTACTATCACTGCTATTACTACTACCACAAGTACTACTACCACCACCACCACTACTACTACTACTACTAGTAGTAGTAGTAGTAGTAGTACTACTACTACTACTACTGAAAAAAAAAGGAGTCAGAAGTGAAATATGAGACAAAAGTGTCCTCATTTTTTCCACCAGTGTGAGTTACGATAATTGAGGTTGCTAATACGCCACGAACCACAGGGACTCTTGAGGCGAGGGCCGGTCACTGTGTGGAGGGCAGGCAAGTGTTTGGGGGGATTGTCGTGAGTGTTTGGGGAGAAAAGAATATACGGGCGTAGGGGGAGAGTGGGGACCAGGAGCGGGGAGGAGAAATGAAAAGAGCACAAGGAAGTGGGAGAAAAGCACACCCACCTAAAAAAGGTTTTCTACAGTGCAAGGGGTCAGTGAGTGACTCGTGTGTGTGTGTGTGTGTGTGTGTGTGTGTGTGTATACACAGGAGGGGAAGGAGACGTTCTGGACGTGGATGGTGAGTGGATGAGGGAATGAGAAGGAGGTGGAAAGGGGGGGGGGGGGGTGTGAAACCTCATTAGAAAGGGTGTCGAAGGGTGTGGTGGGCAACTCTGGCTAATAATGAGGGGCAACTGGGAGTTAAGGATGAGGCGTTGGGTGTAGAAGGACATGATTTAGAGAGAGAGAGAGAGAGAGAGAGAGAGAGAGAGAGAGAGAGAGAGAGAGAGAGAGAGAGAGAGAGAGAGGAAGAACTTGAGAGGGGGATTGGTGGAGATGGTGGGCTAGTGAGTGGGAGAAAGAAGGAGGATTGAAAGAAAAGAAAGAGTGTGGATTGGGAGGCCAGTGGTTAAACACTGGATGAATGAGGCGGAGAGAGAGAGAGAGAGAGAGAGAGAGAGAGAGAGAGAGAGAGAGAGAGAGAGAGAGAGAGAGAGAGAGAGAGAGAAGAGAGAGCATGGCCGAGTGATCCTGAATAACGATCAAATGAACCAAATTCAAGCGAATGTGGTCACAGGTGGTTGGCTACCGTGAATGGGATAAGAATTTGTTATATAAAGTCTGACGAAACTCTAACGCAAGGTACGAATAGAGAGAGAGAGAGAGAGAGAGAGAGAGAGAGAGAGAGAGAGAGAGAGAGAGAGAGAGAGAGAGAGAGAGAGGCCGCTTTTCGTGAAGCATGACGTGGTTAGAATGACTTTTAAGTTTAAACCGTTCGCTAGTGTGAGTCTCTCCATGACACAGATCTGTAGATTCAGCTCTACTGAAGACTTCAGGACTCTATGACGAGACTTCAGTAACCCGCAGGTCTACTGAAGACTTGAGGACTCTATGACGAGACTTCAGTAACCCGCAGGTCTGCTGAAGACTTGAGGACTCTATGACGAGACTTCAGTAATCCTCAGGTCTGTTGAAGACTTCAGGATTCTGTGACGAGACTTCAGTAACCCGCAGGTCTTCTGAAGACTTGAGGACTCTATGACGAGACTTCAGTAACCCGCAGGTCTGCTGAAGACTTCAGGACTCTGTGACGAGACTTCAGTAACCCGCAGGTCTGCTGAAGACTTCAGGACTCTGTGACGAGACTTCAGTAACCTGCAGGTCTGCTGAAGACTGCAGGATTCTATGACGAGACTTCAGTAGCCTGCAGGTCTGCTGAAGACTTCAGGACTCCATGACGAGACTTCAGTAACCCGCAGGTCTGCTGAAGACTTGAGGACTCTGTGACGAGACTTCAGTAACCCGCAGGTCTGCTGAAGACTTCAGGACTCTGTGACGAGACTTCAGTAACCCGCAGGTCTGCTGAAGACTTGAGGACTCTGTGACGAGACTTCAGTAACCCGCAGGTCTGCTGAAGACTTCAGGACTCTGTGACGAGACTTCAGTAACCCGCAGGTCTGCTGAAGACTTCAGGACTCTGTGACGAGACTTCAGTAACCCGCAGGTCTGCTGAAGGCTTCATTCAGTCTGTTTGCTAAGGCTTCCTCGATCGCATGCCTGACGAAGGCTTCAGTCTGAATGCTACAGCGTTGCTGTGAAGACGAGGATACACAAGCCTCCCCCGGAACTAGTGAGTTGACTCGAACATGGAAAGAAAACGCGAATAGTCATTTACAAGATATTGCTAACACGGGAACAGTCATTTACAAGACGTGCTAATAAACGAATAGTCGTTTAAAAGACATGTTAATAGGCTAATAGCCATTTACAAAATATGCTATTAGGCAACTAGTCATTTACAAGACATGCAAACACGCCAGTAGTCATTTACAAGACGTGCTAATAGGCAAATAGTCATTTTACAAACGTAAACAAGCGAGTAGTGATTCACAAGAAACGTAAACAAGCGAGTAGTGATTTATAAGAGATGTAAACAAGCGAGTAGCGATTTACAAGAAATGTAAACTAAGAGATGTAAACAAGCGAGTAGCGATTTACAAGAAATGTAAACTAGGGAGAAGTCATTTACAAGAAATGTAAACAGCGAGTGGTGATTCACAGGAAACGTAAACGAGTGAGTAGTGATTGACAGGAAACGTAAACAAGCGAGTAGAGATTCAACAAGAAATGTAAACAAGGGAGTAGCCATTTACAAGAAATGTAAACACATAGTCATTCACAAGAAATGTAAACACACAATATAGACTTTTACAAGAAATGTAAACACACAATATAGTCATTTACAAGAAATGTAAACACAATATAGTCATTTACAAGAAATGTAAACACACAATATAGTCATTTACAAGAAATGTAAACACACAGTATAGTCATGTACAAGAAATGTAAACACACAATATAGTCATTTACAAGAAATGTAAACACAATCATTTACAAGAAATGTAAACACACAATAGTCATTTACAAGAAATGTAAACACAATATAGTCATTTACAAGAAATGTAAACACATAGTCGTTTACAAGAAATGTAAACACACAGTATAGTCATTTACAAGAATGGTAAGCACACACAATATAGTCATTTACAAGAAATGTAAACACACAGTATAGTCATTTACAAGAAATGTAAACACAATATAGTCATTTACAAGAAATGTAAACACACAATATAGTCATTTACAAGAAATGTAAACACACAATATAGTCATTTACAAGAAAAGTAAACACACAATATAGTAATTTACAAGAAATGTAAACACATGATATAGTCATTTACAAGAAATGTAAACACACAATAGTGTCATTTACAAGAAATGTAAACACAATATAGTCATTTACAAGAAATGTAAACACACAATATAGTCATTTACAAGAAATGTAAACACATGATATAGTCATTTACAAGAAATGTAAACACACAATAGAGTCATTTACAAGAAATGTAAACACAATATAGTCATTTACAAGAAATGTAAACACACAATAGAGTCATTTACAAGAAATGTAAACACATGATATAGACATTTACAAGAAATGTAAACACACAATAGAGTCATTTACAAGAAATGTAAACACAATATAGTCATTTACAAGAAATGTAAACACACAATAGAGTCATTTACAAGAAATGTAAACACACAATAGAGTCATTTACAAGAAATGTAAACACACAATAGAGTCATTTACAAGAAATGTAAACACACAATAGAGTCATTTACAAGAAATGTAAACACACAATGTAGTTATTTACAAGAAATGTAAACAGACGATATAGTCATTTACAAGAAATGTAAACACACAATAGAGTCATTTACAAGAAATGTAAACACACAATATAGTCATTTACAAGAAATGTAAACACACAAGAGTCATTTACAAGAAGGGTAAGCAGTGCAGCTGCTTGTCGCAATGCGGATCAGCCATATTATTTTTTTTGTCGTATATCGAACAAAAAAAAAAAAGAAATCTCTTTCTTCTGAGACTAAGGAAAAGGCGAACTAACAAGACAGACAGAACAAAGAAGGGGAAAAAAACACACACAAAAAAAGAAACGTTTTTGCTACGTCGAGATTTCATGAGAATATTGTATAAGATGAACGTGTAAGGTTGTGGCGGCCGCATGAACACACACACATACACACACACACACACACACACACACACACACACACACACACATACGCACAGAGTGACAGAGGCCTAAAAATACAGTCACACAAGGATCAAATTCCCGCCTCCCCCCTTCACTCGAGTTCACTTCTACCGTCCCTATTTCCTCTTTCCACTTTAATCACTCTTATTAGCGTTTCCAAGCGGGCTATGATAATCAGGCGTAATTACGCCAGAACACACAGACACAAGGCCAAGATACGCTCATCAGGAAACTGCCTTAAGTGTCTCATGAACGACCCAGACGTAAAAATGATGATTACGACGCCGAAGCAATTTAGCGTGTCGGGGGAGGGGTTTGGTGGAGAGAGAGAGAGAGAGAGAGAGAGAGAGAGAGAGAGAGAGAGAGAGAGAGAGAGAGAGAGAGAGTGGGGTGTGGGGGGGAGTGAAGTATGGGAGTGGAAAGGTTAGGGTATGATGAAAGTGCATAGCCCCTGGATTACGTCATGGTGAAATGCTCCAGCTGATAATTGCGTAATTTTGTTAAAAAAAAACGCGAATGGATTTCGAGGATAAACCTCCGAAATAATCCAATGAACCACGGAAACACCAGATTGAACAGGTTTATTAGTTAATTGGTTAGATACACGAATAGAGTTGAAATGACATCAGAAGCCGGTGAAATGATCCAGTGAACCACTGAAGCACAAGAGTGGACCGGTTCATTTAGATGCTTCATTGGGTCTTTTTCCCTTTGGTGATATATATATATATATATATATATATATATATATATATATATATATATATATATATATATATATATATAGTAAACTGGATCACTGGGGACTTGGATTCATTGGCCCATAAGATTGAAACCGACCCTACCACCCACACTATATAGGACGTTGGAGTATTGGGATCTTTGTTTCGTTGAGCCACACGAATGAGTTCTGCTCCGCCACCAACGACACCTCCAGAAGTGACAAGTAACAGAACTCGTCAACAGATCCTCAATCTTTTGTCAAAATTCCCACTCGACGTTGGAGCGATCAACTCTCTTAAGAGAGAGTTAAGGATGATTTGCCTTGAGGATCCTTTGTTTTACTCCCAAGCATTAACTGGAAGCCATTCCATCCTTTATAATGTACCGGATGAATGGCTTTGATGACCTTGATTAATATTTTCATGGTCAGGAATTAGGTATAGAGGTTAGGAAATATGAGGTAAATAGGGTCCTTGATGCAGTGATAGGAAGAATGAATAATCGAAGCAGCGATATATATATATATATATATATATATATATATATATATATATATATATATATATATATATATATATATATATATATAAAGATCAGTCAGGCAAACATCGGGGCGGTGAAACACTTGAATCATTGAAACTGCTGCAGGTGAAAATGAACCCGGATTCCGGCCACTCTGATTCACATAGTGTTTCACCTGCATTGTTCATTAAAATGCACCGAAATTTGTAGGGCAGATAACAGTCGAAAATATTTAATTATTACTGAGTTATTGGGGAATAGCTTGCATTTCATAAATAGCAAGCGTGAATTGGTAATTTTTTGAACATTCCGAACCGTGGTAATGCCGGGATTCAGTCGACTATCTCATTGCTTCGAACGAATGGTTCCAAGACTACTAAGTTTACGTCTGTTTTATACTTCCCGCTTTAAATCATTTTTTCGCCACCACACTATAAACTTATTCTCTCTCATGTAAGAAAACATGCGAGCCACTTATCATCTCTCATTTTAATCTCAAAAGTTTTTTTTTTGTTCATGCTAAAAACCGTCCGTTCTTATTCGCTCCATTATTATCACTGCCTTTAAACCAGGAGGGTAGTTTACCACAGGCTTCAATTACCTGTTCAGTTATTCTTTATGTTAAGTCGTGTATATTCAGTATGATCTTCTGGTAAGTGCATTCATCATCCTGGTCAACAAAATGCCATTTACACTTCTTGTTTCTTTCGTGCGTTTTGCGATTGTAAATATAAGTTTCCGACCGAGATTTGAAAAATCTGTCTTCGACGTTCTGTGTATTCGCGAAATTGTCAACAACATCGCAGGGTAACTCCATCTCTGCGAAGTCTTCTTTGTCTATTGAATATATAACTGTACCTCCTCCAGTCTGTAGATACAGCTGTCAGCTTGCCTGGTACTGATCATTGGTGCATTGACATGAAGACGAATTTGTGATGTTTGAGGTCAAGTTTGTGTGTTCTAACGGATCACTGTATGTTTGCTTATGTGTGTGTGTGTGTGTGTGTGTGTGTGTGTGTGTGTGTCTTTGTGATTAATACTTGTATGATACGAGGAGAGAGTTTTACTCGCTCTTTGCCCATTTCTCTTAATCTTATACACTTATACACGCGCCCAGCATATGCCAGTACCCCATTCGTCGACCAATCCTAAAGGGAAAGATGAACAGCCGGGTTGTTTGTGAGCTACCTGCCGTTTCCGGGATTCGAACCCATGCCAGTTTGACTGATGTTTTGCACTTTGGAGGTATGCATGTGTGTGTGTGTGTGTGTGTGTGTGTAATTACTTGCTTGTGCAGTACGGGAGAGGAGGCTTACACTAACGGGCTTCAACCTTTAAACTTTCTCAAACTGTCATAAAACTTTTCTGAAAAAGTTTGTGATGTCAGTACTCGCAGCTTAATCATCTATGTGTGTGTGTGTGTGTGTGTGTGTGTGTGTGTGTGTGTGTGTGTGTGTGTGTGCTTAAGTATTCGTACAATTTACGAAATCTATTTCTTTTAGATTTTTTTTCGCATACTTAACGTAATCAGTACCAATCATTCATGCATACAGAAGTCTGGGCTCAGAACGGATGGATTACCTGTGTGTGTGTGTGTGTGTGTGTGTGTGTGTGTGTGTGTTTGTGTGTTTATCTGTTATCACGACGAAAACGTTTCCTAAACGTATATTTCATGAACGTATACGTGACAGGTCCTGCCCGGATCAGCTTCCGCGGGCGTACACTCTCTCTCTCTCTCTCTCTCTCTCTCTCTCTCTCTCTCTCTCTCTCTCTCTCTCTCTCTCTCTCTCTCTCTCCTTCATGACGTACTGTAAGCGTGTGAATATCTCACCTGTGCGACGAGGTCGCACGGCGATGGAAAGGTCACCTCGGGCGAGGCCCGTCGCGTCTCATCGAAGACCTACGCATTCCAGGGAAGTCCACCGCCTAACTCTGCTACTGATTTCAGCGCAGCCTTAGAGTTTCAGTAGCCCCCCCCCCCCCGTAGAAGGGTTCATGTGGTTAGGTGATAAAAAAAAAAGAAAAGGAAAGTCATATATGATATAAGGAGGTCGTGAGTACAGTGAAGAATACCAAGTGTTACAAAAGTGTTACAGAAATCAGCTTCGCAAACTTGTGAAAACATTCCAGCACCCTCACCACCACCTCCCCTCCAAAAAAAAAAAAAAGAAAAAATCTGGGTACGAAGTGTAATTTTCTTCATCAATAAACTCTAGACAGAGAAGAAAAAAAAAAATAGAAGAAAATACGATTTATGTTACTGCCTGTAATATACCTCACATCTCCAGAGTGCTGCTACTCGCACGTAGAAAAGTATTAACATACGTTAAGGTGCAAGAATAAGTTTACGTCTTGTCGGGGGTGGGTTGGGTTGGGTTGGGTGTGGAATCGAACAGAATACGCGCATTGATACCAGAGCCGCGAGCTATCCAGGAAGTATTTTTGTTTGACGTCGTTACCAGAAAGAAATATATTAGCCTGTGTTCGTCCGTCGTGCGTTGCCCATTGTATGCGGGATCTTGGGGTAGTGATTATATATATATATATATATATATATATATATATATATATATATATATATATATATATATATATATATATATATATATATCTTCCCCAAGGGGGGTTTTGGGGTTTCATTCAGAGGACGCGAGAGAGAGAGGGAGAGAGAGGTGGACAAATTTCTCGTTCTTCTTCTGTCTTTTATAACGACTGCCTTCAGTTGCAATTGAAATGGTGGAGTTGGACTCTCTCTCTCTCTCTCTCTCTCTCTCTCTCTCTCTCTCTCTCTCTCTCTCTCTCTCTCTCTCTCTCTCTCTCTCTCTCCCGATCAGCGTGCTGCCCCATTACTGTAATGGGATCATCTTTAACGCTTTTTTTGGGACGCAAGGGTGGGGGGGGAGACAAGGTTGTTTGTGGCGAAGGAATGTCATCTCGGCGTAGTGTATTGTTAATGAGGATATATTGATCAGTTACGGAAAGTGTCTGTAATGTAGAAGAGCAGTGTGGCAGAGATTGTATTATTATTATTATTATTATTGTTATCATTATTATTATTATTGTTTATGTTGTTGTTATTGTGTAATCCTATGACCCCTTTTATGGGTCTCCCGAGACGTCGAGGTTGCGCTACAATCCGAAGCAGGAAAGTGAGGTACTCCTTTGTATTGAGTTCATCGAACAGACTGAAGGTGACATTACTCGAGGTGTAACCACAAACAGGCAGAGTTCGGTAACACCAAGTACACACACACACACACACACACACACACACACACACACACACACACACACACACACACACACACACACACACACACACACACACACACACCAACGAAGTAGAAGATATAAACACATGTAGAATAGAATGCCAGAATAAGGAGAAGTCATGCACAGATAAAGCTATGCATAAGGAGCCAGAGAGACTCGAAGAGAAGAATAATGGGAGAAATACCAAAAATCCAGAGACACAAACAAATTAAGAAAAACAAGCACGAGAGAGAGAGAGAGAGAGAGAGAGAGAGAGAGAGAGAGAGAGAGAGAGAGAGAGAGAGAGAGAGAGAGAGAGAGAGAGCCTTGGGAAAGCAAAGACACAAAATTTGAAGAAACGATTATCTGACAAACAGATAATTAAGAGAACGTGAAAGTAAGGCGAAGACTCGAGCATACATGGACGACACCTTCTTCGTCAGAGCCCTTAACGGACGGGAAGGCCTGCCCCTGCCAACAGTCGCAGGGGAGGACCATAATTATAACCCCTGGGCCTTCCCTAGGAATACAACATCCTCAAATATTCTATTAATAACAGGATGATATCCGAGGCAAACTCCACCCTTAAGTCCAGAGGCATCATAGTCCATTATTCCTAAGGGCCTTCACTTCTGCCCCTCAACCCCCACCTTCCATTCATGCTTCATGTGGGATTTCCATATTTCTCGTGTGTGTGTGTGTGTGTGTGTGTGTGTGTGTGTGTGTGTGTGTATGTGGTGCATTGACCTGTAGTTTTCTTCCCATTTTCTTATTTATATTTACGTGCCTGTTTTACACAGGTAATGTGATATACACTGAAGATTTTCTTTCTTCTGTTTTTCTATTATTCTGTGAATTCTTATGATTTTATCTTCATTGATTCACAAGTGACTTGTTTAGTTATGATAGATTTGATATAAGTCCTGTCATCGTTGAAATTCTGGGTTCCACATTATCAAAGTTGATTTCATTTGTTAATGATTATGCGTCAAGGGAAATATATAATTACATTTATTTCATCAATACGCAGTTAAGGGCTAGATTTGAAAAAAAAAGAAATGAAAAAAAATTCTTTTGGGTAATTTCTAAAAACTCGTAAAGTTGATTTGATTTCGCCACTTATTATTGTGTTATGTAAACTGAACCGCCAGATTATAGTCACTAGGGTAATTGAGAACAGTTATCATATCTACGCCACATCATTTATTATTATTCCCTGTGGCGACGAAAAAGCCCGATAACTGGGGTCAGTAATAACCAGAGGAGTTGGATATCTTTGACCTCATAAACAACGCTGACGACATCAACACCACTTCATCGTTCAGCCCTCCAAAAAAGTTCCTCCACGTAAATTGCAGTCAGCAGACAGACGTACCCCCTCAGGATAATGAGGGCTCTGAAAAGCAATCTCAACCCGCTCATTAACTAAGTCATGTGGCCCGGTGCAGTCACAACGTCCAACGTGAGAATTTCATTATGAAAGATCTCAGTACTCGGCGCCGACCCACCCACCCGACTCACCCACCCGACCCACGCACCCAAGCGACGTCCTTCGAGATATTGTGGGGGAGGCGGAGGAGGAGGTGACGAGTGATTAGAGGAGGAGGAGACGAGTGACAAGAGAAGGAGGAGGAGATGAGTTACCGGAGGAGGAGGAGACGAGTGACTAGAGGAGGAGGAGGAGACGAGTGACAAGATGAGGAGGAGGAGCCGAGTGACTAGAGGAGGAGGAGGAGACGAGTGACTAGAGGAGGAGGAGGAGACGAGTGACTAGAGGAGGAGGAGGAGGAGACGAGTGTCAAGAGGACGAGGAGACAAGTGACAAGAGAAGGAGAAGGACATGAGTTACCAAAGGAGGAGGAGATGAGTGACAAGAGGAGGAGGAGGAGACAAGTGACAAGAGGAGGAGGAGGAGACGAGTTACCAAAGGAGGAGGAGATGAGTGACCAGACCCATGGATGAATGGAACACAATTTCCGTCTCTGAGTTATGGTTCGTTTTTTCCCTTTTTTTTTCCCCATGTAAACTTTTCTATAGAGATGGCCGACCGTCCTATTTACCCTTCATAGAGACCCCTCGGTGGCAAAAAGGAAAAAAAGAAATGGGGGGATATTGAAAACTTGTGGACCGTCCGGCGCCCCCATCAAAACTTGACCAGCAACTTCGGGGAGCCATCGCGGGGGCATCGCCCCAGATCACTGACCATTACTACCACCTCCCCTCGCCCCCCTCGCTCTCGTGCCTGCCTCCCTACCCCTGACAGCAAACCCCCCCACCCCTTCCAACCTGCGAAGTAGTTTCCAGACTTGATCATCTTTTCCGAGGTGACCAAAACACCTGGTGTTTTCAATAATGGATGGCGTCTCGTGATGTAAAAGGACAGGGTATCGTGATATTAAAAAGGACGGGGTGTCATGATATAAGAGAAGAGATCTCTAACAAAAACAGAAATGAACGAGTTTGAAAAAGAAAACGGGAAAAATATAACTATAAATATAAGAATGAAGAAGACAGCCTCTCTCATAACAGAGGAAGACGTAATGAAGTAAACCTGTAGTGAGCGTAATGAAAACGCAAGGGAAAAAGTAAGCGAGAAAAGAGTAGTAGGCCACTGTATGAGGTACAGGAGACGGGACGGCAATATGAACGTCGTTCGACAGACGCTAATGATGCTCTGGGGACCCGACAAGAGACTTCAGACATTGGATGCTCCTGGAAGAGGTGTTGGGATACACGTAGGCTACTAGACGCGCAGGCGCGTGTATGGATATTCGCGCATGTTTTTCTCTGGAAACAGGAGCTATGGTTTGGCTTCCCCGACACTAATGTTTTGAGATGGACGTATGTGCGCTGGACGTTTGTACGCTGGACGTTTGTACGCTGGACGTTTGTACGCTGGACGTTTGTACGCTGGACGTTTGTACGCTGGACGTTTGTACGCTGGAATCTGGTTATGTATCTTGGACATCGATGCCACAAACTAGTGTTCGCCACGGGCGTTTGGTCAAGAAGAAAAAAAGGGTCTCTCGTTTTTTGTACCAGTACAGCAGCATTTCTTTCCCCGTCAGAGAAAAAACTGTTGTATGTGGCTCTTGTTTGCGTGATTATTGTCCATGTTACTGTGGCTCGTGTTTACCTCTGTAATGGCCCCAGCATGGCAGCTTCCTCCCTTCACCATGTCGAGTAGTAGGAAGCTGAGGGAGTGATGATATAACTTTTGTTGACTTTTATCATTATCCTGGACCCCCCTCATCATCATTATACTTATACCTTCTTCATCTGTTTCATCATCTCCTTTCTTCTTGCTACGGCTGTATTGGTCGGTCTGTTCCCGTGTCTTCCACCAGTGGTTCCCTTGTCTTCCACCAATGGTTCCCTTGTCTTCCACCAATGGTTACCTTGTCTTCCACCAATGGTTACCTTGTCTTCCACCAATTGTTGCCCTGTCTTCCATCAACGGTTACTGTGTCTTCCACCAACAGTTACCTTGTCTTCCACCAATGGTTACCTTGTCTTCCACCAATGGTTGCCTTGTCTTCCACCAATGGTTGCCTTGTCTTCCACCAACGGTTACCTTGTCTTCCGCCAACGGTTAAATTGTCTTCTACCAACGGTTACTGTGTCTTCCACCAACAGTTACCTTGTCTTCCACCAACGGTTACCTTGTCTTCCACCAACGGTTACCTTGTCTGCCACCCTTCACTGTTATCACCATTTGCTGTCTCCTACTGTCATACACAAATGCTTCTCTTTCTTCGTCAAAATCAACATTATTTCTTCTTTTTATTTTTAACCTTTCACTTCATCGTCGCCTTTCTTCTCCTTCGCCTCCAATTTTTTTCGTTGGGGCTCATCACCCCTGAACGACATGAAGAGGAGAAAAGATAGATAAACTAGCGTGTGCCTTAGTCACTCTGGTCATGAAGAACGTGGGACACAGAATGCTTCACCTCAAACCAAGTCTTGTGGGGTAAAGTGTGAAAAGATCTACATCCGAAGGTTTGTTCAAGAGGACCTCTGAGCTCATGCCTTATGAAAAGATAATCCCCCTCCTTCTCTCGTAGCAGGAGCTTGTTCTGAAGACATGATCAAAACAAAAGAGGTTCAGTGGATGCCAAGATATCACGAAGTCGTCTCAAAAGACGATTCTGGGTTTCACAGGCGAGATACCTCAAGAGCGGTGGAGGTGTTGGTGGCCGCCGCTACACCTCAGATCAGAAATACTGTTTTGGTCGAATGAGAACAAAAAATTACTGATACCGGTTAACGGGAGACAAAGAAAAAAAAAAATGCTACTAATTTTTTTTTTCTTTTTTGTGGGAGGAGACGCACAATCATTAGTGGTAATTGCACATTTGGAAAAGCTCGCCCAATTTATTCCGTGTTCGCTAGCAATTTATCTGGTGTTAACTCTGAGCTTACCCTGTGTTAGCTTGCAATTCATTTCGTATTTGTTCACTTCGTTTTTTTCTCTCTCTCTAACCTGTGTGAGTTTTATAATTCAACAGGTAGCTTGACCGGCAGTTCAGTTTGTACTGAATTGTAATGTATTCATTTTTCACTGCATGTTTGCCTGGTATGGAAAGCATAATGGTTTACAGTGAGTTATATTCACATGTGCCTTTAGGTTTTCGTCTATATGATGTTAATATTACAGTGTTAGTTTACATCTCTTCACTCTTGTTTATAAGTCGTGTTCATAGTAAGTAGTGTTAGTTCTTAGGTGTTTTTTTTTTTTAACTCGTGTTACCCCAATGTATTTGATGTTGATTACGAATTCATCCGAATATTCTGTTCCTCCGAAAACGTCAGGTATTAGATTCAAATAGTTTTCGTGTGTGCCTGATTTACACCGGGAATACACCTGGGTATTTGATATCATTTATTCCTGGTGGTCGTCCTCCACTCCTCCCAACGAATGTCAGATGTTCCGCATATCTCCCATGTACGTGTCAAGTGAGAAATATGGCTCTGTGTTTCATATTCTAGCTGGAATGATATAACAGTAATGGCTTATCAATTGTTACATTGTATTCCATAACTGAGTTCAACTTTTCAGTGTATTTTCGTTTTTGTGACTGTAAATGATAATCTGTGAAGAAGTTTTTGTTATTTCGTACAACAGTACCATAATTGGACCTTGGATACATGTGCATGTGTATCCAGATACATACATGTGTTGTACTCATTTGCTCTCATTCATATCTCTCCTTTGCTTATTTTTTACAATTCTGGTACTATTTCTCTTGTCCTCCTGCCGCTTTCTCGTGTACTCCGACCAGTAACTGGCACTCCTTCCCCACAAGTGCCATCACAAACCACACACACACACACACACACACACACACACACACACACACACACACACACACACACACACACCATCATTTTGTAAAGCCAGTAACCTCTTCCCTTCTAAACATCATACACGCCTTCTTAGGGATATAACCGAATTGATATGTTACAGTGATTATAACGAATTACCTCTTAAGATATTAGATTACACAGGTATGACATCTCAAGAAGTAGTCGTTACACATGAGCCCCCCCCCAAAAAAAAAAAAAAAAATAAATGTTTTGGTTGAATGAGAGCAAAATGCAAATACTGGTTAACGAGAGACGAAAAATGCAACTACTTTTTGGGCGCACAATCATTAGTGGTAATTGCACATTTAGAAGAGCAGGCCCAATTTATCTCGTGTTCGCCAGCAATTTATGCAATGTTAACTCTGAATTTAACCGGTGTTCGCTTGCAATTTATGCATTGTTAACTCTGAATTTAACCGTTGCTCGCTCACAATTTATGTAGTATGTTAACTCTGAATTTAACCGGTGTTCGCTCGCAATTTATGCAATGTGTTAACTCTGAATTTAACCGGCGTTCACTCGCAATTTATGCAATATGGTAACTCTGAATTTATGCGGTGTTCGCTCGCAATTTATGCAATATGGTAACTATGAATTTAACCGGTGTTCGCTCGTAATTTGTGCAGTGTTAACTCTAAATTTAACCGGTGTTCGTATGCAATTTATGCAATGTTAACTCTGAATTTAACCAGTGTTCGTTCGCAGTTAATTCCATACTTTGTTCATAATTCTTTGTGTGTGTGTGTGTGTGTGTGTGTGTGTGCTATGTAATTCAACAGGTGTCGTGTCTTTACAAGTGATCTGGTATCAACAGACTTGATTTTCCGATGTTAGTTTGAATTCAGTTCGACGTTCGATCTTAAGTGTGTCTGGTGTTAGCATTGTGTGTATTCGAGTGTTAACTTAGATTCTATTCGTTGTAGGTATTTATAAGCTCTTGGCACAATCCCTTGTTTACCCGATTCCTTTGCGAAGATGATGTATCCCTCAACCTTTCACTTCATGAGGACATGTCAGAGAGATGTGCCATCCAATATGTTTCTCATCATCTTACGATATTCTTGGCCGGGCTCATTGCTATCTGTAGCGGTATTAACCACAGGTTCATGTAAGGGGTCATCCGCTGATTTAACTGGTGTTAGAAATATTTCATACATGATTAAATGCTCATTGTTTCATTGCGTTTAATCTCGTTGATTTGGGGTGACCTTCACCCTCGTGTGTCATATGTAACTCCCATGTACATGTCAAGGGAGAGAAATATGGCTTAGTACTATATTCTTTCCCTGCAAGGTTGACACAACAGTAATTTTTACATCACTCTGTCACATTGTATTTTATAACTAAGTTCAACTTTATTTTTTTTTGGTATATCTTAGCTTGTGTGACCCTATGAGCAAGCATTTTGTATGGAGATATATTTGTTATAACAGTAACATATGTGGACCATGAGTACATATATACATATATACCAAGCTACGGTGATGATGTATTCATTTACTCACAAATGGATATACATTATTCATTTACACACGGTATTCATTCGCTCAGATACGGATACATAGTACAGAAGTTCTCTTACAGAAAACTTCTTTCGAACAACTCATGTCTCGTAAAGCTATTCATCCATTCCATCCCAGCGTAACACGAGCCTCCTCCTCATGGACTTGAACTGATTGAAATGAGGAAAAAAAAAAAATTATTTTGTAAGTTTCAAGGATTCTGGCTTTTACTGGACGTAGTATCTCAACAGATAAGCTTTTACTGGACATAGTATCTCAACAGATAAGCTTTTACTGGACATAGTACCTCAACAGATAAGCTTTTACTGGACATAGTATCTCAACAGATAAGCTTTACTGGACATAGTATCTCAACAGATAAGCTTTTACTGGACATAGTATCTCAACAGATAAGCTTTTACTGGACATAGTATCTCAACAGATAAGCTTTTACTGGACATAGTATCTCAACAGATAAGCTTTACTGGACATAGTATCTCAACAGATAAGCTTTTACTGGACATAGTATCTCAACAGATAAGCTTTTACTGGACATAGTATCTCAACAGATAAGCTTTTACTGGACATAGTATCTCAACAGATAAGCTTTTACTGGACGTAGTATCTCAACAGATAAGCTTTTACTGGACATAGTATCTCAACAGATAAGCTTTTACTGGACATAGTATCTCAACAGATAAGCTTTTACTGGACATAGTATCTCAACAGATAAGCTTTTACTGGACATAGTATCTCAACAGATAAGCTTTACTGGACATAGTATCTCAACAGATAAGCTTTTACTGGACATAGTATCTCAACAGATAAGCTTTTACTGGACATAGTATCTCAACAGATAAGCTTTTACTGGACATAGTATCTCAACAGATAAGCTTTACTGGACATAGTATCTCAACAGATAAGCTTTTACTGGACATAGTATCTCAACAGATAAGCTTTTACTGGACATAGTATCTCAACAGATAAGCTTTTACTGGACATAGTATCTCAACAGATAAGCTTTTACTGGACATAGTATCTCAACAGATAAGCTTTTACTGGACATAGTATCTCAACAGATAAGCTTTTACTGGACATAGTATCTCAACAGATAAGCTTTTACTGGACTTAGTATCTCAACAGATAAGCTTTTACTGGACATAGTATCTCAACAGATAAGCTTTTACTGGACATAGTATCTCAACAGATAAGCTTTACTGGATATTTTATCTCAACAGATAAGCTTTTACTGGACATAGTATCTCAACAGATAAGCTTTTACTGGACATAGTATCTCAACAGATAAGCTTTACTGGATATTTTATCTCAACAGATAAGCTTTTACTGGACATAGTATCTCAACAGATAAGCTTTTACTGGACATAGTATCTCAACAGATAAGCTTTTACTGGACATAGTATCTCAACAGATAAGCTTTTACTGGACATAGTATCTCAACAGATAAGCTTTACTGGATATTTTATCTCAACAGATAAGCTTTTACTGGACATAGTATCTCAACAGATAAGCTTTTACTGGACATAGTATCTCAACAGATAAGCTTTTACTGGACATAGTATCTCACCAGATAAGCTTTACTGGACATAGTATCTCAACAGATAAGCTTTTACTGGACATAGTATCTAAACAGATAAGCTTTTACTGGACATAGTATCTCAACAGATAAGCTTTACTGGATATTTTATCTCAACAGATAAGCTTTTACTGGACATAGTATCTCAACAGATAAGCTTTTACTGGACATAGTATCTCAACAGATAAGCTTTTACTGGACATAGTATCTCAACAGATAAGCTTTTACTGGACATAGTATCTCAACAGATAAGCTTTACTGGATATTTTATCTCAACAGATAAGCTTTTACTGGACATAGTATCTCAACAGATAAGCTTTTACTGGACATAGTATCTCAACAGATAAGCTTTTACTGGACATAGTATCTCACCAGATAAGCTTTACTGGACATAGTATCTCAACAGATAAGCTTTTACTGGACATAGTATCTAAACAGATAAGCTTTTACTGGACATAGTATCTCAACAGATAAGCTTTTACTGGACATAGTATCTAAACAGATAAGCTTTTACTGGACATAGTATCTCAACAGATAAGCTTTTACTGGACATAGTATCTCACCAGATAAGCTTTACTGGACATAGTATCTCAACAGATAAGCTTTACTGGACATAGTATCTCACCAGATAAGCTTTACTGGACATAGTATCTCAACAGATAAGCTTTTACTGGACATAGTATCTAAACAGATAAGCTTTTACTGGATATTGTATCTTAACAGATAAGCTTTACTGGACATAGTATCTCAACAGATAAGCTTTTACTGGACATAGTATCTAAACAGATAAGCTTTTACTGGATATTGTATCTTAACAGATAAGCTTTACTGGACATAGTATCTCAACAGATAAGCTTTTACTGGACATAGTATCTAAACAGATAAGCTTTTACTGGATATTGTATCTTAACAGATAAGCTTTACTGGACATAGTATCTCAACAGATAAGCTTTTACTGGACATAGTATCTAAACAGATAAGCTTTTACTGGACATAGTATCTCAACAGATAAGCTTTTACTTGACATAGTATCTCAACAGATAAGCTTTTACTGGACATAGTATCTCAACAGATAAGCTTTTACTGGACATAGAATCTCAACAGATAAGCTTTTACTGGACATAGTATCTAAACAGATAAGCTTTTACTGGACATAGTATCTCAACAGATAAGCTTTACACATCAAGCTAAAAAGACTGGGTTTTTTTTGGAGGGGGTTGGTGAATGAGAGCAAAAAAAATGCAAATACTGATTAACGAGAGACGAAAAATTGCTTCTAATTTTTGGCCGCACAATCATTAGTGGTAATTGCACATTTTGAAGAGCAGACCAATGGTATCCCGTGTTCGCTCGCAATTTATCCCATGTTAACTCTTGAGCCCAACTGGTTTTTCCCTCGCATTTTAGCTGATGTTAACTCTGTATCCAACTGGTGTTCGGTTGTAGTTAATTCTGTATATATGTATTTATTTTTTTTTTCATCATTCCTCGTGTGTGTGTGTGTGTGTGTGTGTGTGTGTGTGTGTGTGTGTGTGTGTGTGTGTGTGTGTGTGTGTGTGTGTGTGTGTGTGTGTGTGTGTGTGTGTGTGTGTTTTGTAATCTGTCAGGCGATGCAGACTGTAATTCCTTTGGCGTTAAATAGTATAGTATTCAAAGCTTCAATAGACTTAGATCTGTTATTAGGTTATTAGTTTTCGAGCGTATATATATATATATATATATATATATATATATATATATATATATATATATATATATATATATATATATATATATATATATATATATGTTGTTCATACTACCTGCCATTTCCCGCGTTAGCGAGGTAGCGTTAAGAAGAGAGGACTGAGTCTCTGAGGGAATATCCTCACTTGGCCCCCTTCTCCGTTCCCTCCTTTGGAAAACTAAAAAAGAGAGGGGAGGATTTCCAGCCTCCCGCTCCCTTCCCTTTTAGTCGCCTTCTGCGACACGCAGGGAATACGTGGGAAGTATTCTTTCTCCCCGTATCCCCAGAGATAATATATATATATATATATATATATATATATATATATATATATATATATATATATATATATATATATACATTTTTTCCTAGATTCTATTCATTTTTCAAATCTTCGTCCATTACATATTAACAGGATAAGTATACTCGTGTTACACATTAGCTCTTATCTCTGCGCCTCATCTTTGCTTCGCTACTAATGTTACACACAGTAATCGTTCTTAATTGACTCCGTGTTATCCGGATTTATTCGATGACAATCATTTCATTTATACGTATTTTCTGTGCCCCTGAACATATTAGAATTCAGTTCCAAATGTGTGTGTCACGTCACCTCGTGATATACCTGATGCTAATTGCTAGTTATCTCTGTATTAACTAGAATTTCATGGAGAGAGAGTGGGAGGGAAGGGGGAGTGTGAGTTCGTCAGCCAATTTGGCAGTTGTTAATTTTCATTTCACAGTCAGTTAATCGTTAATTGTTTAAAAGAGTGTTGGATAACTTTTTTTTTTCCGGGGTGGTTGTGGTGGTGTCGTCCCCCCTTCTCTCTCTCTCTCTCTCTCTCTCTCTCTCTCTCTCTCTCTCTCTCTCTCTCTCTCTCTCTCTCTCTCTCTCTCTCTCAAGTGTCAGATGTTGGGCATATCCCCACGTACGTGTGTGTCGCGTGAGAAGCGCGATGGGTTGATATAACAGCAGTTGGACATCAGTTATCACCGTGCGTTCGATTTTTCTTCTTTCTATTTTTTTTTTTTTTTTACGTACGTCGAATCATACAACCACCGTTGGGATCTGCGTACATACACCTCCGGAGATCTGTGTACGATGGTCGAGGGTGCCAGTTGAAAGTTTGACAGAGACGCTTATTTCCAGACAAAATTGAGAGAGGAATGAAAACCATACAGATAAATGGTGTATTACAGATGACGGTGCTAGACACACACACACACACACACACACACACACACACACACACACACACACACACACATTCAAATATAGAAATCGATATACATACACACGTACACGGTCGCACACACCTAAAACACACAGACACAGATGTGCCAACAGGTGTGTATATAAATGACGGCCTCGACTTTGACCTGAGCTGGTTTTTACGGATGATGACGAGGTCATGAGAGAGGACAAGAATGACGACAATTGCATCAGCTGACACGGTAGTTTAGTCAGACTCTAATAATGCTGGTCTGATTAGTCGTCGGTGAGATTCATATCCCGTAAGTTCGATGCAGCAGGATGGATCGCGGTGGTGGAAGGCGATGATCTCGTCAAGGGGAAATGAGAGCCACGGGAACCTGTGTGTTGGAAAGAGCCCCGAGAGGAATGCTGTTTACCAGAGGTTCAAATCAAGGAGAATTGTGATGGACGAGGAGGCAAACTGCTGTCGTCTGATGAGGAATATTAGAATCAGGTGGAATTGCATTATGGAAATATTTGGTCAACTGCTACACGATGCACAGTAGAAGGAAAGTGGATCACGCCTCTCCAAAGTCTAGTATACTGCACGGAATGTGAGGAACAAAGATGTGATGGAGGAGGGGGTCGATGGGAGAGCATCTTAGATGGCATCTGAACGAAGAGGGTTGAGCTACAATGAGAGGCTTGAGAGATGCAGATTTGTCCACTCCGGAGAGACGAGAAAGAGAAAGATAGATAGATAGATTGAGAGAGAGAGAGAGAGAGAGAGAGAGAGAGAGAGAGAGAGAGAGAGAGAGAGAGAGAGAGAGAAGGGGGAGGAAGGGGTTGGGAGGTGTGTGGTTGTGAACTATGTTCGGCCTTCAGTTATTCAAACCAATCGGGCATTGACGGAAAGGAACAGTTCCACCAAGACATGCCGTGCCATGGTAACCAAACACCACGGCAGGAAGCTACGCAGCGACCTCTTTAGGAAGGATGTCCAGAGTTGCTATCATAGCTTAAGGATGGATGGCCGATGGTTCGAACAGAGTGGAGAGTGAGAATGTGAATGTCGGCGGCAAAGGAACCTTCAAAATATAACTTGATGGTATGGATAGTTCAAGAGACGGAGCCCTACAAGTGCACAGCTCTCTCTCTCTCCTCCTCCTGTTCAGATGCGAGATTACAAATTGGTGATGATCTTGGCTGTGGTGTGTGAGTGTGTGTGTGTGTATGCGAACACAAAACCAAACACATGTTACATATGTATATATACAAGGTTATGAGACGGGCATGTAAAACTACCTCCCCGCAACACACAATAGTAATCATGAATAGTAATCGCACAAGCACGCACGTCCCCGCGCGCACGCACACCCTGGTCCGAGACCAAACTCGACCTTAAAAGCGCCAAAGGAAATTACATTGGCCAGCCTGTGCGGCCCGTATGCCAGTCATGTAGTCATCACGCCCACGAAAACCCCGTCGACTGAAATTTGTCATGTGACCCCCAAGGAAGTCCGTCTTAGCTGGAATTTAATAATCAAATGCCAGCTTCATCGATCGTGTGCCAAGGTCATGAATAAGCTATTGAAAATTATACCAAAGTGGACTTAAGGAATTTGGGCGTGTAGCGGCGGGGGCAGTGCTCTCTCTCTCTCTCTCTCTCTCTCTCTCTCTCTCTCTCTCTCTCTCTCTCTCTCTCTCTCTCTCTCTCTCTCTCTCTCTGTTGCTCAGTCGATGTCTCTCGCTAATCACTTTCAATCAGAATTAATTGCAACAAAACGTGGAAACTTTTTTTTTTTTTGATACATATTACAGTATGTATGATATTGTTTTCCCTCTTATTCCAGAGCGAATTTTATATTATGTTATTGGCCTCTTCATTTTGTCGTGGATGTACTTCGTAGGACTGTATTTTGTAGAGATAATGAATGATCCCCTCCCCTCCTCCCTAAGCAAGCCCAAAGCTAAGCCCAAGATGACCCAGGATGAATCCCAGACTAGTGTGTCAGTTGATGATTACCTTCGTCTCTCCATCTTTGGTCTTGTTGGCTCAGCCCGCTCTTGCGGACCACAGTCCTCCGTTGCGGGACAAAGGCACACCGTGACGTTTGAAGATGGTGAGGATGATTCCTGTCTGTGTCACCTGCCGTGTTACCATGCATGCAAGACGCGAGATGCAGACCTGGAAACTCCAGGTGGGGGACTCCTGCTGAGGTCCTGGAAACCCCAGAAGGGGGACTCCTGCTGCGGTCTTGGAAACTCCAGAAGGGGGACTCCTGCTGCGGTCCTGGAAACCACAGAAGGGGGACTCCTTCTGCGGTCCTGGAAACTCCAGAAGGGGGACTCCTTCTGCGGTCCTGGAAACTCCAGGCGGGGGACTCCGGTTGCGATCTTGGAAACTCCAGAAGGGGGACTCCTGCTGCGGTCCTGGAAACTCCAGAAGGGGGACTGCATCTGCGGTCCTGGAAACTCCAGGCGGGGGACTCCTGCTGAGGTCTTGGAGACTCTAGAGGAGACTTCTGGTCCTGGAGACACTGGAGGAAACTCCTTGAGTAGTCCAGGAGACTCTAGGCAAGACTGCCGCCGCTACGGTCCTGGTCCTCCCTCCTCTGACGGATCTGGAACTCCAGCTCCTGACTCAATGATCGTGGACACCCCACGTTACGCCAATAGCTAAGTCTGCTTCTAATAAACTGAGAGAATCCCGTTTAGATGTCGAGATTTCTTTTCTTCTGAACATTTGTTCCGTTTATACAAAGGATTGATCCGTCTTTGTAGGGAGTACTGCTCTCACTTCTGGGTACATTCTAGCTCTGCAATCTTGCTTGACATAGTGGAGTCTTAAAGCGGCTCGACTTACCAGCTCTCCCAGACTAACCTCAAAACTTGACCCGCTTGCCCTACGCCACCATGTTGGTTCCCTTTCCCAACTTCTTTAGTTATTACTTTGGTTTTTTGCAAAGAGAGCTGGCTACTTGTGTGCCCCTACCACCTAGCTAGACTACAGAATACTCTGTGCAAGTTGCTGCGTCACATAAGAGCATGAGTACTGTGTGTGGCTGTTGTCAACTCAAGGATAGGCCGTTTTGATAACTTTTTCTTTTCATACACCTCGAAGTTTTGTAACTTTCAACAATGTCATGTCTTTCCTTTAACCTCGACCTGGCACTTTTTGAAATAAAGGTTTTTTTTCACTTCCTCCTAAATTTGTAAATACTTTTCCTTGTGTCCTCATTAACATATTCATATTTAGATTAAGGCCTGGCCTTGATGTGGACTTTTGTCTGTAACTGGAGCCTCCAACATAAAGAAAAGAAGAAAATGTTTTAGTGGTATACCATTATATCCATGCGTCGTTTGTTTGCTGTATATGCATGCGTTTGCACATATGTATCCATGTATATTTGTGTTTTGACAGTGATGTGTGCATGTGTGTCTGCATATACGCGTGTACCTGTAAATAAATTAGATGAATAAACAAATAAATATATAACGGTTTATTGAATTAAGCCAGCCGTTCGGATGCAAATATACAGTTGAGATATTATCGATATGACAGAGCTGGGAGACCATAATAGTTACGAGTTAACTTATCTTACTTAAGATCAGGATGAGTTGGATGTTTCCACACTTTGGATAAGGACGTTGGTGAGGTACATCTAGACAGACAGGATAGCAGATAAAGAGGGATGCTAACAGAGTAATTGATATCGTTTATACATTATTTGAACACTTAAGTGATGAATAGGTACAGTAATACAGTAGTTGACATACTACATAGCTTACCTAAGAGAAAACTGAGGTGTTCACTTGCATAGCCATGCACTTGTTATGTCTGTGTGTCCTTGCGGGCTCTGACTGGAGTAGATCGATTGTGGTGACGAACAGCGGTCAGTGGTAGAGGGGAGGTGGAGGAGGTATGTGACGGGGGTGTGTCAGCATTTCATTGCGAAACTGCCGTGCGAGTTGCTGGTGTTGGTCG
Source organism: Panulirus ornatus (assembly GCF_036320965.1). Taxonomy (NCBI): domain Eukaryota; kingdom Metazoa; phylum Arthropoda; class Malacostraca; order Decapoda; family Palinuridae; genus Panulirus; species Panulirus ornatus. The sequence goes on along the minus strand of NC_092236.1, from coordinate 13,693,605 downwards.
AAGAGGGTGTGCAGGTCCAGCGAGATGAGGGCCTCTCGGTACGTGAGTTATGAAGGGGCCAGGATGATTCTGCTTTTCCCCTTTTCTGCACACACTTCAGCTGGTCCTTCTGTGTACTATTGAGGCAGAAGGACCAGGCTTAGGAGGCGTGGGGTAAGCTTAGATAGAATGAAGATGGGAAAGACTTTCTTGAGCTCAGCTAGTGGGACGCCTAGTAATTTCAATTGGCGGAAAAGGTACAGATGGTATGAAGAAGATATGATGATAGTGCTAAGATGACTCTTTCTGTATAAAAACAAAGTTTGTGATCAGGTTACAGGTTTCGTGTCTCTCTTCCATAATGAACAAACGAAAAAACCTTTAACTTTTTCATGTTATTCATCTTTCTTCATTATGGTTTCATTTCTGTTATCCTTCACTGGACTCTGTTTAGTTCTTTTGCGTCTTTTGATAAAGTACGGTGACCAAACTTTAGTAGCCTATTCTAGTTCTGGCCTAATGTAGGATTCGAACAGCTTGCTTAATATTATCTTATCGATATAACCGAATCCAATTCTAATATTTGCCAGCAGATAGCTTGTCTCATGTACTATTCTCCAAAGACTTGGTACTTGTGTAGTTTTCACGATTATATTTCCCACTTGAGTCTCGTTTCATCTCCGTTCTCTTTACATCAGCCGTACTTGAACCAAACTTAAGCATTGCGTGATCCCTTCCTCCACTTGGTGTATCACATACGATATTCTGTTTCCGTGCTGGTACATGCGAAGGTAAGCTCTAATTATGATGGCGTATTGGCTCCTCCGACCTTAGTGTGTTCAGTGAACATAGGAAGCTCTCCAGAAGCTCTCCAGTATACACTGGGAGAACTTGTGTCTCGGCAACTTGGTCTCCATGCTAATCTACTTTCCTCCAGTCTTTGCCTGCTTGTAACTGAAAGCACATTGTTGACTTCTTTACCACCTTTGAAAAATAGGGTCATTTCTGCTTCATGTACCTTTGTTGATTGTCTCCGTGTTATCATTGTATGTCTATTTCAGTTCATTAGAATTCTTGAGGAAATAACATTTCACTCCATATGTGTATGTAAGTGTGAGTGTATATATGTAAGCCCGTTCCTGTCTTTATTTGAATGAATATGTGCATAGGGTTCAGTATGTATTTGTCTGAATGTATGTGATTGTATCTATATATGTGTGTCAGTATGTGTGAGCGGGGTTTTGTATATGTGCTTGTGTGTGTGTGTGTGTGTGTTGTGTGTGTGTGTGTGTGTGTGTGTGTGTGTGTGTGTGTGTGTGTGTCAGTTTATTTGTTTGTTTGTTTGTTTGTTTTTGTGGATACGCTACGTGACATACTGCATGTCTGTGAGAGAGACAGAGAAGGTGTATGACTTCAATTACAAAGGTACAATTAGAAGCGCCATGTTATCGCTGGAATATGAGAAATGATAATCACGAAATATGTTATGATAATTAACGTCACCTGACGTCATATATAATGATAATTAATGTCACCTGACTTCATATATAATGATAATTGATATCACCTGACGTCATATATAATGATAATTAATGTCACCTGACTTCATATATAATGATAATTGATATCACCTGACGTCATATATAATGATAATTAATGTCACCTGACGTCATATATGATGATGATTGATGTCACCTGACATCATATATAATTATAATTAATGTCACCTGACGTCATACTTGATGATAATTGATATCACCTGACGTCATATATAATGATGATTAATGTCACCTGACGTCATATTGTTAATTCGCTCGCTGCCACCCACGGAAACACCAAAGTGAAGCTTTGACCTTATACGAAAAGCTTTGACCTCGTAGCGGAAGCTTTAACCACACGAAAAAGTTTCCACCTTATAGAATAAGCTTTGACATCATGGGAGAATGCTTGACCTCATGAGGGAAGCTTTGACCTCACAAGGTCAATTTGTGACCTCAGGGAAGGAACCTTTCATCCTAACGGACAAGTTTTGACCTTGCAGGGAAAACGTTGACCTCACAGGTGAACCTTTGGCCTTACTAAGAAGCTTTTTGAACTTACGGGGGGTAAACTTTGACTTCATGAAGAAAGTTTTGAGCTTAAAAAAGAAACTTTGACCTCATGAAGCAAGTTTTGAGCTTAAGAAAGAAGCTTTGACCTTACCAGGAGAACTTCTAGCCTCACTGTCAGAGCTTGTTGGGAAAGCTTTTTGTCTTCCTCAGAAAGCTTTAGCCGTGCGAAGGAAGCCTACACCTCTCTCAAAGATAAGCACGATACAGCTCAGCAGCTTTGAATATTGACGTCTGTCCGTCTCGTAGAACTAAACAGTTTAATGCCTCGCTGTGTAGCATGGCTGAGTTTAGATACAGGTCGTTGGAGCAGTTTATGGGCGCAGTTTAGATGCGGATGACGGACGCATTCCACACGGTAAACGGAGAAGAGACAACTGTTTAATAACAGAGAAATACGAGGATGTCAGGCGATCAATACCGGGGAAAAAGAAACTTCACAAAAGACCTCTTTTTTTTTTCCACCTGGCTGGATTTCCCTCTCGTGTAATTCAGTGTGAAATACGTGTTTAATATCTGAGTCAGGGAGAGAGAGAGAGAGAGAGAGAGAGAGAGAGAGAGAGAGAGAGAGAGAGAGAGAGAGAGAGAGTGAAGTGGAGAGCGGGTGTAGTTCATCATAGCTTGGTCACAGGGGTTCTTTAGTGAGGATGGAGCGAGTTAGGACTGGCTTAACTAAGCCAGAGAGAGAGAGAGAGAGAGAGAGAGAGAGAGAGAGAGAGAGAGAGAGAGAGAGAGAGAGAGAGAGAGAGAGAGTGGTTTTGACTGGGAGCAATGACGACAACAGTGCTGGCAGAGTGGGAGATGAATGAGTGGACGGAATTAAGGTCAGAGAATCGCTTCATATATTCTAATCTAATCATCGAACACGATTAGTCTGCCGGTGATAATATTTTCCATTCATCAATCGCGCGAGATGATTGTGTAGTTGAGCTCCGGTGGCATTATGTATGCTCACTGTCCGCCAGGATGAGAGAACAGTGAAAGACACTGGAGTCAAACGGTAGTGAGACTGTGACATCCCTCTCTTGGTATAGGAGAGGGAGACTGGTGCCGCCTCTGAATCGACCTAGACACAGTGAGAGGCGCAATTACATGTAAGAGATGAGGAGATGAACGTTGAGATGAGGGAGAGAGAGATACATCCAGTGTTAACGTGTGAGGGATCGTCTCGAGTGAAGGTTATGAGGAGAGTCAATGAGGTGGGGTGAAGGATTTAGAGTGTGTGTTTTGGAAAAAGAAGGAGGGGGGGAAAAAGTGTGGACTGTGGTTGGGCTGATGAGGTAGCTGAGTGAGAAGAAGAAGAGAGACATAATGGAATGATGAAAGGAAAAGATAAACTCAGAGAGACGTTGAGGCATAAGGATGATCAATGTAGAAAAGAAGGGTAAGTGAAGAAATCAGATAATGACGCAAGTATAGACAATAACCGACAAATAAAGTAAGAAATGAGCAGGGAATGATTGAAAGAAGAAGCCTAAGAGGGGTAGTTGATGGCTTGAAAATGGCAAGTATGCTGTACAGTGATAATGATGGGATATACTGGAGCAGTATTAAAGGAATGAGAGGGGCTCTGTGTAGCAGGGGGAGGAGAAGACAGAAAATGGGGACGATAGACAGCTGTCGAAGCGAATGACATGAGCAGGAAATGGAGGGAAGTCTTTGAAGAGCTATTAACTGTCAGAGACGCAGGGGAAACTAAACTATGAACATAGGGTCTAGAGGGAAGCACATTAGGGGGTCTAGTAGAGGGAATGACCCCAGGCATAGTGGGTGTAGAGAGATAACACAGTATTAATGAAGCAGTATGATGTGGTAAGGCAACCAAAGGAAACAGAGTTACCGGAGGGGCGTTGAGGCAGGGGAAGGTGCAGGGGTTGTGTTGGTATACCAAAGGAAACTAGATTAACCGAAGGGGTGTTGAGGCGGGGGGGAGGCGCAGGGATTGTGTTGGTATATAAGAACTTTCAGTTTGTTCGTATTAGTGTTTGGATTGAGGACAATATCCCCGCTGAACCTTAAGAGTTCAGTGACCTAGTCCTCGTAAAAAGAAATGGGGGGAAAGGATTTAGAAAGGAAATGAGACAGGGGATCAGTCAGTTAGCTGTAGGAGTCAAGATATACAGCAGCGAGGCGATGGAAAGAATCTAGGGTCATTACAAGAAGCCGAGGGAACGATGACTGCAGTGGACTGTGTGCATCAGTCAGTTGCCATGTGCAGCGTAGATAAGATAGGAAAACAGTGTAGCCATAAAACTGGAGAGAGCAGGCGACGGAAGCAACAAGAATATGCTGTGGAAAGCGTGAGGCAAAAAACAATACGTATTGGAGGGGGATCAGGGGCTTGTATAAAAGAAGAGGACATTTCTGGTCCACCCAGTAGGGGAATAAGTGAGTGGTCTGTGGCAGAAGTTTAGATGAGGTGGGGGAGCCTTGCCTCCGCCTGATTGCTTAATGTTCACATAGAGGCAACTGGAGGTCGTGGCTGGTCACACAAGTAAAGGGATACGATTTGAGGGAAAGAAAACGGAAGGGAATGAGAGTTTGGGATGTTACTGTATGCAAACGATCACAGTCGTAATGGGTGACTAGACAAAAGGAACGTGGGGACTGTGCAAGGATATCAGGATGTGTGTGCGAACGGGACTGGATTGATGGTGATGGAAGCCAGTGTTAGATGAGGGGGTTGGTGCAGGATTCGTGTATTCGGATACATGAGCACACATACGCATCTTGAAGACGGAGGAATTAAGACATGAAAGGTGGGGACCAGGAGGGTGTAACTCAGGGGAGAATTGTGGGGCAATGATTTCGAGCATTGTTAGTGTGGCGGGGGACAGTGATAGAAGACATGGGGAAGTTCATTCTGATATGCGTGTTTTGAGAAGGGTGCTTTATTGAGAGAGAGAGAGAGAGAGAGAGAGAGAGAGAGAGAGAGAGAGAGAGAGAGAGAGAGAGAGAGAGAGAGAGAGAGAGAACAGTCCGTCTGGTGATCTGAAGGTCCGAGACTGAGTTGAGTGGCCTCGGAACATGTGAAACACACTTGAGATGAGACATATGCGAAAAAGAAAGAAAGAAAGGAACTTCATTTGAAAGAAAAAAAAAAAGAGTAATGAGCCTCTGTCATGCACCAGCTGCATTAGCTGGTGATTGAGAGGAATGTACGTGCACCACCTGCCGAAGCTGGTGAGTGAGAGGAATGTACGTGCACCACCTGCCGAAGCTGGTGAGTGAGAGGAACGTATCTGAGATGACGTTCCTCCTTTGTCCGGAAAATGTATTGGTTGTGTCAGGTGTGGGTCTTCCCATGCTTGCGTCCTGGGGGCATCCTTGGTGCCCCGGGGGAACCTGTGATTGGTCGTTGCTCTCCTGTTTAACATGTCGGGGGTCTACCAGCATGTGTGCGTGTGTGTGTGTGTGTAAGTGTGTGTGTGGGTGTGTGTGTGTGTGTGGGTAAAACTCCTTTTTTTATATTACGTTTTGTGTTATGGCTTTACACTCGTGTTGCCCCGTCTCTCATAACTTTGTATATATATATATATATATATATATATATATATATATATATATATATATATATATATATATATATATATATATAGTGTGTGTGTGTGTGTGTGTACGTGTACCATACCATTACTCTCAGTTTTATACAAGCACACGCACATACCAGACTAAGCCAGATATCCATTTATCGACCAGCTCTGAAGGGAGGATAAACAGCTGGGTTTGCTGTGGACAGACTGTGGCGGCAAGGATTCGAACCCAGCCGTCGTCCCTGTGTGCAAAACTATGTACATATTGTCCCCTTGTGTTTGTATCGGAAATATATTCGTGCACATATGTATATGTCTGCTATTATGTGTCTCCTTCTATATAAACTGCAGCTTGTATCACCGAATCTCTTATATTCTCTACGTAACCTTAGATGACATCCCAGACCATAATTAAAGAACACGACCATAGTCTATTCTATTACTGTCTTGGTCTACTTCATGAAGATATCCTCCGTTTTCTACTATAACCATTATTTTTGTTTTATGCTCATTCACACTGCCTCGAACACTGTTGCTAACATTCCATTACCTTATCTTGCAGGTAAGTGTGAGATTGTACGACGGCGAAACGAAGTCTCTCCGCTGTGGGTGTAGTCACAAAGATGCCGGGCCCCGTATGAAGCGTCACGGTAAGTGTGATGAACACGATATTGTCTGAGACTCCGGGAGTTCCGTGCTGTTGGGCAAGATATGGAACCGAGTAACATGGAGGTATACACGGTTATGTGGTTCTCTTTATCTATATATGTTTACTAAACCAATAGATTCCGCCGAGCGGGTTCAATATCTTTATACATATATACACTGTATATATGTATGTATATATATATACATACATATATATATATATATATATATATATATATATATATATATATATATATATATATATATATATATATATATATATATATATATATACATATATACATTCATATATATATATATATATATATATATATATATATATATATATATATATATATACATATATATATGAGTAATGACAGGGACGGATAACAGAAGAGCTGATGGTCTGTGACGAGATTGTCCACAGTGGAGGACGATTAGAAGATCATAAATTCCTAATCTGTGTAGGCGGAGACAGGATAGTAAAGCAGAAGGTTCCCTCCACACACCACGCCCTTTGGCACGTCAGCTGGCAGGATGATAGCTATGAATGAGCGCCATACAGTACGAAGAACGTATACTGACGAGCAGGGAACGTGGAGGAATGTAAGTATGAATGTAAAACATAGGGAGTCGAATACTCTTGAGAGGAGACTTCGAAGAAGCAAAACAAGTCAGAATGTGTACGTGTCGTACTGTCATCTTTTTCGCGACCAGACGTGTTTATTTGTAGCTGACATTGTTAGCTAGTGTGGTAGTTTATTCCAGTGTTGTATAATTCTGGAGATTGAAAAAGGAAAAAATTCCGCGTACACATTGTATTGCGTCTCTTTCCCATTAACTCCATAGCGTTATATCGTTATCCAAGTTGAGGAAATTATCATAAATTACGTTGCTGAAATTATTTATTCTGGGAACTTCAGATAGTCTCTCCGCGGTATCTCGCTTTCTTGGAGTAATTCATTTTTGTGGATCTCTGAATCCTCCTTCACACCATATATTTCCGAGTGACGGAATTAGCTTCGTCGCTCTTCTCTGTATTTGTTGTGATTCTTATTCGTAATAGGTGAGGTTTTGGTAACCAGAACCGAACTGTACATTGCAAAGGAGATTTGAATAGGGCTTCGTAATGAGTGAATATTTTTTTCTCTTTTGTACTCTGTACTACGAGCTGAAAGACATAACGTTTCTGCTTGATTTATTATAATCTAGGCAGCCATATACTCTGGGAAGGAGACTCGTATGTGTGTGTGTGTGTGTGTGTGTGTGTGTGTGTATGTGTGTGTGTGTGTGTGTGTGTTTTGGTTTGTAGATGTTGATGCAAGTATGTAATGATTTCAGTCAAAGATCACATCAATGGAACTACAGGGAACTTGACTTCATTCCCTGAAGGTTTAATCGGTGATTAAATCAAGCGCCTGAGTCGAGAGAATCGTAAGAACTGACGTAACTGCTGAGCAGGTGCCGTCAGCATCAGACGAGATGAAGGAGGTCGCTCCCATGACCTCAGCGAGAGAGAGAGAGAGAGAGAGAGAGAGAGAGAGAGAGAGAGAGAGAGAGAGAGAGAGAGAGGGGAACACACATCTCGGTCAACAACAACAATAACAACAAGTTACCTCCTCTGAATTAAGCCATGAATAAGTAAGACGCTTGGATCATGTAGCGGAGGAGGGCGGTGGTCCTTGGTGGCGCCCTTGAAGATGGACTCTAGGCCGAGCCGAGCCTTGCTTGCCACCGCGTCACTCCCGACTGATAACAAGCCTCCTACACTTGAGTGTGTCGCCGGACTTGGTTAGGGGTTGGGACGTGGTGCGGTGGACGAGGGAAAAAAACCCTGCAAATATCGTGACGACTCGCGCAGTTGGCTGTGTGAAGGGGGAAGATACAAAGGAGATAATAGGGTTTAAGATTAAACCCCCTTGAGAAGGTGTGGTAATACACTGAGAGGAGGATTGAAGTTCAAGGTAGGGGGATTAGAGAGAGAGAGAGAGAGAGAGAGAGAGAGAGAGAGAGAGAGAGAGAGAGAGGGGGGAAGAGAGATGGAGTGAGGATGAAGAAGTGAGATATAATGGGGATTAGATAGCAGTGTTTTAAGTGGGTATTTTATGACAGGGACGATAGTTACTCTTACATATTTGTCTGTATGATTAGTTACCTGTTGTTTTGGACCTCTCTTATGGGGCTATGTGCACCTTCAAGGCTGCGCTCGGCTCAGGAGCAGAGGAAAGTTGGACTCCTTTTGCTGTGGAAACGTCTTCAGCGACTCCGCATTTCTTTCCGATTGTTGATAATGATACACCGTCTTGCTAAGGGGTGACTTCTCACTGGCAGTGCTACACATTGCAGGTATATATGTACGTATATGTGTCGTTTGTGCACTTGTATATGTCTTATTCTGCGCGTGGGCATGAGTACGTTTACATATGTATGGGTCGATTATCGTGCAGATTCGTATGTCATTCATACACATTACTGCTGGTATTTATTGACATCTAACTAACTGCCATGTGAGCGCGGTCAGCACCTAGCAAACCCTGACTTATTGTCAAGCCCATGCAGAGCGGTGAGGGTAGGTAGGAGAGTGTGAGGGGTTGAGATGGTGGGGAAATAGCACCTCACAGCGTTCTCCACACACACACACACACACACACACACACACACACACACACACACACCCACCTCCTTTGCCATCAGCACCTGAGAGCCACCTCCATCCAGAGAGACCATGGGGGGTAAATAGCCCCCAGTGAACCTGCCAGAGCCCTCGCTTCTTTGTTCTGGGAGGAGAGGGTGTGTGTGGTGCCTCAGCCGCTGTCGTGCCCAGGTGGTTGGGCAGCCGCAGCCGCTACTGTTATACCGAATCTACTACATTGCTGTTGTAGCTCACTTGCGTTATTGTCACTGTTGGAATTCCCTTACGTTTTCCAGTTTGCAGTTTTTTATTTTTTCCTGGGTGGGTGGCGAGGCATGGCTGTGTGAGAGGACCTCCTTCTCTTATTATTATTATTTCAGTGGGAGTTCTTGTGTCGCTAAAACCTGTGATTTCTTCTTTTTTTTCTCTCTCTCTCTCTGTCGTCTGGTCTAGGAATCAGTGTCTCTGTTCCCGTGAGAAACTAGAAGATATTTTGTTATCAGAGATGAGATATTCGGTTGTCAGAGATAAGATATTCTGTAATCAGAGATAAAATATTCTGTTATCAGAAATAAGGTATTCTGTTATCAGATATTTTGTTAGCAAAGATAAGATAGATATTCTCTTATCACAGATAAGGTATTCTGTTATCAAAGATAAGATATTCTGTAATCAGAGATAAGATATTCTATTGTCAGAGATGAGATATTCTGTGATCAGAGATAAGATATTCTGTTATCAGAGATGAGATATTCTGTGATCAAAGAAAGGATATTCTGTTATCATAGATGAGATATTCTATTATCAGAGATGAGACATTCTGTTATCAGAGATAAGATATTCTATTATCAGAGATGAGATATTCTGGTATCAGAGATAAGACATTCTGTTATCAAAGATAAGATATTCTGTTATCAGAGATGAGATATTCTATTATCAGGGATGAGACATTCTGTTATCAGAGATAAGATATTCTATTATCAGAGATGAGATATTCTGGTATCAGAGATAAGACATTCTGTTGTCAAAGATAAGATATTCTGTTATCAGAGATGAGATATTTTGTTATCAGAGATGAGATATTCTGATATCAGTGATAAGATATTCTATTATCAGAGATAAGATATTCTGTTATCAGAGATCACTGCATTTACACTGAAGCTGTTCATAACCTTCCCCTGCCGTTTTTAGATTCAGTGTTGCCCGGTTCTGATGCAAGGGGGGTGCTGCTGTTCTATCATTACCGGAGGCCGGTTAAGGTTGAACAAACCCGAAGACGGTGGCCGCTCACAGTGGAGGCTGAACATAACATACTACCCTTTAAAAGTCTTCACAAGACTATCACCAGTAGAAAGATTTTAACGTAGCGCCTAGCGGATTATCATACTGGCTTAATGCGCGTCACAAAATTACATTTGCCTCTCTCCATCACAGGATAGTGGGTGACGTTTACGACCGCAATCTGTGATGTACTTGAACACCGGGCTTAGTGGAGCAGAGACCCCTGGTGAAGAAGGAAGGCTGGGGACTGACTGCTGACTGGTGATGGGGGAAGGAGGAGGAGGAGGAGGAAGAAGAAGGAGAGGAGGCGATTGAGATTGAGGAGGAGGAGGAGGTATAAGATAACAAAGAGGGAAAGAAGGAATAACAAGAAGAAGAGGAAGTTGAAGATAATGAAGGATATGAGGAGAAAAGCGAAGAAGAGGAGGAGGAGGTATGAGAGAACAAAGAGGGAAAGGAGGAATATAACGGAGAAGAGGAGGTTGAAGGTAGTGAAGGATATGAGGAGAAAAGCGAAGAAGAGGAGGAGGAGGAGAAGGAGGAGAAGGAGGAAGAAGAAGAGGAGGAGGCCATTGAGATTGAGGAGGCGTAGGAGGAGGAGGAGGAGGTATAAGAGAACAAAGAGGGAAAGGAAGAACATAAAGGAGAAGAGGAGGTTGAAGATAATGAAGGATATGAGGAGAAAAGCGAAGAAGAGGAAGATGATGAGGAGGAGGATAACGACATGGTAAAAGAAAGAAAGGAGAAAGAAGGAATAAGGGAAGGAGAAGAGGAGGATAAGGATTGACAAGAGAAGAAGGACAAGGAAGGTGAGGAAGAAGAGAAGGATGAGGAAAGAAAGGAGAATTAGGACAAGAGGAGGAGGAGGAGGAGGAGGACAAGAACGAGGAAGAAGAAGAGGAGTAGGACAAAGAAAAAATAAAGTGGGAATAGGACAAGAATGAGGTGGAAGAAGAGAAGGATGAGGAAAGAAAGGAGAATGAGGACAAGAGGAGGAGGAGGACAAGGACAAGGAAGAAGAAGAGGAGCAGGACAAAGAAAAAAATAAAGTGGGAATAGGACAAGAATGAGTTGGACGAGGAATGACAGTAGGAACAGGACAAGGAAGAGGAGGAGGAGTAGTAGAGTCCCGGTTCTTATCCTGGGACACACCTCACCACAGACTGGGAACCTCCCCAACCTTTCCCTCCCCTTTAATTTTGATTCCAACTTTAAATCCAACATGTGATCTGTCGGCGGTGCTGGGGGGGAAAAAAAAACATGACAGAACACATGCTTTACGGGGGGAAAATAAAGGGAAAGTGGAATCACCTCGGGAGGACGAATGTATGCAAATATGGATTAAACCACAACGGTTTCAATTCTCCTGCGGAGATCATGCCCCCCTTTGAGAACGACAGTACGACCCTTGAACGCGAGGCCGCGCGAGGGTCTAGGATCAAATGAGCTGGACGTTAAGGTCCTTGAGGTGTGGTGGCGAGTCCTTCAACCCGACCAGTAAGGGCCAGTTCCAAAGGTCTCGCCATCGTACCCAAAGGGACGAATCGTACCCTCGTTGTCAAAGGGACGAATCATACCCTCGTTGTCAAAGGGACGAATCATACCCTCGTTGTCAAAGGTCTTCCTGTCGTGCTCTTGGGTTATACATACGCTAAAGCATCAGGCGTCGGAACTGCCAGAGAAGCGAGCAGTCGTACAGAGAATCACCACAATTGCTCGTACCCGTCTGTTTGAAGGTTAATTACTGTCATGTAAAGCTTTGACTGGTCAGCCATCAGTGAGGGTAGTAAGTAGGTGGATTGGGAACTTCAGGGATATCTTGGCAGTGTTCATCTTTCACCTTTTTGCTTTTAAACCTTTTTAAGTATCATTTTTTTCTCTTTTCTCCATAAAATGTAAACGCATACATTGAACTTGTAGGAGAAAGTTGCTGTAATGTACGAGTCACACTTCCTCATCTGCGATCTGGACACAAGCTTCGTCCATAAGTGTACATCACTATGAACACCATTTCAAAGCGTACAAGCTCCTCATGCCCAAGAAGTGGTCTCCGTACTGGAGACAGAGAATGCTCACTCCTAAATTGTCCTACGCTCACCACACACACACACACACACACACACACACACACACACACACACACACACACACTGACACTATATATATATATATATATATATATATATATATATATATATATATATATATATATATATATATTTATATTCATTTATTTATTATACTTAATCGCCGTCTCCCGTGTTAGCGAGGTAGCGCAAGGAAATAGAAGAAAGAATGGCCCTACCCACCCACATACACATGTACATACATAAACGCCCACACACGCACATATACATACCTATACATTTCAACGTATACATTCATATACATACACAGACATATACATATATACACACGTACATATTCATACTTGCTGCCTTCATCCATTCTCGTCGCCACCCCGCCACACATGAAACACATGACGCCTGTGTGTGTGTGTGTGTGTGTGTGTGTGTGTATGTGATGCGCCACACGAGAAACCTAGTGAGGCGTCAGTATAACAGAAAAGAAAATGCTGTCGCAACACCAGACAGAAATATAAATTTAATTTCCGCGTTAGACACAGAGCTGCTGCTGCTGCTCCTCCTCCTGCAGTAGTGTAGTGAAGGTCACCGTCACTACACAAGACCTCACACCATCACCCTCTGGACCCACGCGAGCAAACCCGGATCTTGTATCCGCTCTGCTCCCTCTCTCTTGTGATAGACATTAGTGGAATGATTATCTACCCGCAGACACCTGCAGAATAGATAGATAGATAGATAGATAGATAGAGAGAGAGAGAGAGAGAGAGAGAGAGAGAGAGAGAGAGAGAGAGAGAGAGAGAGAGAGAATTTGAGATATAATAAGAGATAGGAAAATACGGAAAGAATGAGACAAGTGATGTGAGAGAGAGAGAGAGAGAGAGAGAGAGAGAGAGAGAGAGAGAGAGAGAGAGAGAGAATTTGAGATATAATAAGAGATAGGAAAATACGGAAAGAATGAGACAAGTGATGTGAGAGAGAGAGAGAGAGAGAGAGAGAGAGAGAGAGAGAGAGAGAGAGAGAGAGAGAGAGAGAGAGGATATTCTGTACTGGAATGATGTCAGTCTTCAGGGACAAACACACACACACACACACACACACACACACACACACACACACACACACACACACACACACACCGTCGGTTTTGCTAATAAAGAAATAATCTATTTCCATAATGACCACTGCAATGACGCCAGAGTTTCGTAGCGACGGGGAATGGTTAAATAATTCCTCGAGCTTCACCGCCTTGACCCCCAAAAGTTTATACAGACGGCCCGGGGAATAGCCAAACATTTCTCGTTATTAACAAAAGTCGAACATTAGGATAGTTTCCCCTTTGATAACGTAAACATCAGCTGAGGAGACGCAAAACTCTTGAGACTGGCTCCCCCCCCCCCCCCCCCCCCCCTCTCTCTCTCTCTCTCTCTCTCTCTCTCTCTCTCTCTCTCTCTCTCTCTCTCTCGTCATTTCTTTCATTCTTTCCATATTTTTCTACTCTCTCTCTCTCTCTCTCTCTCTCTCTCTCTCTCTCTCTCTCTCTCTCTCTCTCTCTCTCTCTCTCTCTCTCTCTCTCTCCTGTCTTTCTTCTACCTCCTGGTCGCCGCCATCTCCCCTCCTCCCAGTCATCCCCAGTCAAGACCCAGGTCCATGCTGTCCGGCCCCTGTCGTGTGCACGCGTCTCTCTGGCCCGAACACCCTACCTGATCCTTTACCCCACCAGGTTCTTCAGAGACATAAAGGACCCCATTCTAATTCTTTTTTTTTTTCCTCCCTCCTCTTTCTTGAACGTCTATTAGTTTTCAAGGATAAGGTGCATCCGGGACGCTTTAGCGACGTGTTTGGGGAAATCTTCAACTGCCTCAGAACTCTTTAAGGACGCCCTGGATCACAGGATTTTATGAGAGTTCTTAATGACTCGTGTGGGAGTGCTGTGAAATGATGTTTGGGGGGGGGTCGTCGTCATCGTCTCACAAGACCCCCGCGACACACATGTACGGATGGAGCGGAGAGCATCGCAAGGGATGGTGCGAGGCGAGGATGGTGCGCGGCTTGTACGACACAGTCCAGGGACGATGACGACCAACACCCTTACGTCTGACACGCTGCTCTCTGGCGTCCAGAAGAAGAAGAAGAAGAAGAAGAAGAAGGAGAAGAAGAAGAAGAAGAGAAGAAGAAGAAGAAGAAGAAGAGAAGAAGAAGAAGAAGAAGAAGAAGAAGAGAGAAGAAGAAGAAGAAGGAGAAGAAGAAGGAGAAGGAGAAGAAGAAGAAGAAGAAGAGAAGAAGAAGAAGAAGAAGGAGAAGAAGAAGAAGAGGAGGAGGAGCAACAGCCTGGAACACACAGATTTTTTTACCCCTCCCAGGGGAGTGTATCAGATGCGTCGTCACAAAGTGCGACGTAGGATCCGACAGGTATGTTATGATTGCTCTGCAGGCTCCCCGAGACCATCGCCTGACGCTTTGGGACTGGAAGATGACGTGAGGCCTCAGACGACACAATCCTGGAAGTTAACGAGGACTTTTAGAATTAGGACTGATGCTGCTCGCTTGTTGATACTGGAACCCCGCTCACGCACACCCGGTAAAAGATACACATATGTCACGCAATGATCGAGTTGGACCCGGTCTGGAATACCCTCCTGGAACCATCAGGGGAGAGTGGCGGGAGTCATTACGTTGGCCGAGGGACTAGAGGGTATGAGGGGGAATGTTCCATATGGTCCATATCTACTTCTGAAATTGTGGGGGGGCGCTCCAGTCCATATCTTGCCCTGAATGAAAGTTTTGGTTCGTTTCCTGCTCTGGAAGGGAGCGTTCGTCCATGTCTTCTTGAGCTGAATGGAATTCTTGGTCAGGTTTGGGCGGGGAATGGAGTTCTAGTCTATATATATATATATATATATATATATATATATATATATATATATATATATATATATATATATGTGTGTGTGTGTGTGTGTGTGTGTGTGTGTGTGTGTGTGTATCCTATTCCGGAAGGAAAACTCCGATCCATGTCTTTCTCGGAACCATGTCTAGTTATGAGGTCTACCACTTGCTCTGGACAAGGGTTGCAGGAGCGCGTCTTGCTGTAGGCAGAAGCTCTGGTCCACATTATGCCCAGAGCATGGGCCGTGGTCCGCGTCCTGCACGGATCTAGAGGCATTCTGCAGAGCCAAACATCACCATGATGTTATACGGGGACATCCATGATATCTACATCACTTACCTCATACATCAAATGTTCCCTGGTGAAGGACTCATAGGGTTTGACTCATATTATTTCTCTTGAGACACTTCATCTTCGTGAGCTATAGCCAGCTACTGGCCCTCACCTTGTGGAGTACAGGTAACGTAAAGCATTAATCCCTCTCCTTTAAAAATGTACCAGTTATTATCTGACCTGGATTACCTAAAAGAACGGGAAATATGTCATGCACAAAACAATTTCACAAATAGAATTTTCAAGTAGTAGAACGCGTATGAATAGAGAAAAAAAAAACCAGGGTCGCCCTTCAAGTTACAGGATACGAGTGCACTAGATTGACAAAATATTGCGTAAAAAGACACTCCTATGTTTTTATACCATTACTTATTGTCCGAGGTTATTGAATTCTGTCATATATATATATATATATATATATTTTTTTTTTTTACCGCTGATGTTGTGTTGAACTTTTAAAAGTATTAATCTGTTTTTCGGGAGCTTAACAAAGGTATTAATCTGTTATTTGTGACGTGATGAATGTATTAATCTCTTGTTTGCCTAACAATAAATGACATCAGTCTCGTTGTTTGCGCCACGGGAAAGTTACTGGTCTGTTGTTCGCACCTGAGCAAAGTGTTAATCTGTTCTTTGTGGTGTGGTAAAGGTATTGCCTTGTTGTTTGAACCCAGTGAGAATATTGATCTCTTTGTTTTTGAGCCACAGTACAAGTATTGTTTTCTTTTTTTTTTTGCTCGAACTGAAATAAAAGACACAAGAGCTCGTAAAGAGTGGCTGTGATCTGATGAGGCCATTCTTCGTCTGTTCCCGACGCTACCTCGGTAATGCGACAACCGACGGATGAATAGAAGGGAGGAAAGAAAAAAAAGAATAGCTATTCTTTGAGCCATGATAAAGTTATTAGACTTTTGTTCCTGCCATAAGCGAGGTAACTGAACTCTTTTATGCACCATTAAAGGTTGTCTTTTGTACTGCCATCCTGTTTGTTGTTAATTACCTCTCGTACAATTGGAATACATGCATTTAACACGGCCAGCTCCACCCCTTGCTCAAGGTGTTCTATTCACGTCACGCCTCAGCCATTATATTCCTTCCCATTTTCTTCGTTTTCTTCATGTAACTTCTGGGCTACCGTCCACAGGTCAACCCGAATATATTCCGTGCCGTCTAATTATTCTTCGGCGTCTGTAAGTCGGCGACGGGGAGGAAGGAAGATGGTCAGATCCCCGGAGACTGCATGTGATTTCATCTTTATTAAGCCCCTGCTCGGAAAGGGGGGTTGAGGAGAGAGAGAGAGAGAGAGAGAGAGAGAGAGAGAGAGAGAGAGAGAGAGAGAGAGAGAGAGAGAGGGAATGATAGTCGTCTGCTAAGGTCAAGGGTAGGAAGGTCACTGCGTAGAATCCGTTATCATCACAGGCGAGCAGATGCGAAATAAGCGTCGAGAGAGAGAGAGAGAGAGAGAGAGAGAGAGAGAGAGAGAGAGAGAGAGAGAGAGAGAGAGAGAGAGAGACTCGGGGATTTTGTGTGTCGTGTCCAAATTGTTTTCTGGGTTTTTTTTTCTTTCTTTTTCCTTGGGACATTCCGGCCAAAAGCCTCAGGCTTTGTGGATATGAGCGACTCTGTTAGTTCAAGGGTCGAGAGTGCCTTTATAGAGTCGTGTGCCTCTGTAAGTTACGTCAGTAGTGCTTTTATAGGGTCAGGGGTGCTTCTGTAAGGTCAAGAACGCCTCTGTGGTGTCGCGAATGCCTCCCTTAGGGTCAAGACAGAGCCTCCCTTCGGGTCAAGACAGAGCTCCTCTGTTGCTGCCTCTATTTCCCATGCTTGAGGACGCATCTTAAGTGTATAGTCCAGAAGTAATCGAGTATTCCTTCTTTTTTTTCCGTACATATGTATATATATATTTCTAAAGTCACACTTGGTCTGCTACCAATTCATGACATTTCACAAGTCGATCTAATTAATACTTTCATGACCTTTGCTGTGATGAGAGGAAAAGCGTGGCAGAAACGAGAGAGAGAGAGAGAGAGAGAGAGAGAGAGAGAGAGAGAGAGAGAGAGAGAGAGAGAGAGAGAGAGAGAGATCAGTTAAGCGAACCAGCATCATGAGAGAGAGCAAGAGGAACAGACTGGCAACACCTTCCTCCTCACATGAGCTGACCTCCATCATGCGTCGGGTCCTGTATGCACTCAACATATACCACCTCCTGCCCTGCTGTGTCTTCGAAAATCGTCCCTCGTTATCTCTTATCGTTCGTTATCTTACCATATATATATATATATATATATATATATATATATATATTGTTACGGAACACGTGTGTTTGTATCTATTTCTTATCAGGGCGAGGAGTGATGCCAGAGGCTGGCTCGGAGTTTCTGTCCACCCAGCATTTTACGAGAGTGTAACTACGCCGAGACACTGGGACCCTCCAACCAATGAGAACTTCCCCTATATTTCTATAGCCAATCGAAATGTAAGGTTTATAGTAACAAGGGCGAACGCTTGTCTTCTTGTACCCACAACACCCGCTGAGACTTGATTCCTTTCTCTGAAGCCCAGCGAGGTGGGTGGTGTCCCCTGTTGTAAGTCCTGCTGTGTTGTAAGCCTGTAAGCCCTGCTGTGTTATAAGCCCATTACCCAAGTGTTGTGCTGTAAGCCCGTTATAATTATCAGTGTAATGTTATCGAAGAACTGCCTTAGAGGAAAGAGAACTCCTGGCTTGAAATCTTATCTGGAATGTTAAGTCATGTACGAATGTTATCTCAAGTTCAATGTTAACTCTTATGTTCAGTGTTAACGTAATGTTTCATGCTTGATTTATGTGCCTATCTTTGTACACTTGAATTCTTTCATTATAAGTAGATTTAATGTAATGCTGGTCTTTAATTCAATCCCATAACTTTATTATTGTGTTATCCTGAATTGTGCAACTTGACAAATCTATAACGTCCTTGCAAGACAAGGAACAGTAGTATTTGTAACATATGTTACTTACGACCTTGCCTGAATAAGTGTTGAATTCGTAACATATGAATTGGCGACCTCGCCAGGATTTTTCTTGCCTTAACGGAATCTCTTTCCTTGATTCATTAATCATGTCGTTGATCAGTGGTGACAATACCGTTCGATCATTAACGTCGGCCAAAGTCTCGATCCTTCCCCATATCCCTAGTGATATTAATGTTGATCTCAGTTATTGGCGAAAGCAGCTAGAGATAGCTAAGGTCAATGCTCAAGTACAGTTACAAGTGCAGAAGAAGAAGACTGAACAAGCTAGGTTAGCTCTCGAACGTGAAAGACTTAGACTTAACGCTTCACCATCAGGACCAGTGTCGTCCCAGTTGGGTAACTTACATCTCGTACCAAAGTTCAGTAAACTTGACGTGGGCAGGCATTCAAAGGGCTACGACAGCAGAGGGAGGACCAATGATTATGTAATCCCACCTGAATCTGCTACCTTGCCGGTAACTCATGAAAGTAAGGGGAAATACTCCAACAGAGTTAAGAGTTGTTTTTATTGTGGCAAGGTTGGGCACCAGGTGAGGGATTGCTGGGCTCGAGAGAAGGAATCCAGAGACTCTACCTTTTTTTTAATATAATTGTAGGCCATTGGGTCTCTTCTTAATTTTAGGGCCAATTTAGTAAAGTAGGTGAGGCTGTTTCTGCTCTTAGGAGAGTGAGGGGTTGCGAGACTGCTGATTAATTATGTCCTTATTATAGGATCTGTCATGTGGGAACTACAATGCATTCCTGTCTAAGGGCTATGTTAGTAGATGTGGTGTACGACGAAAAGTGACTGTATTACGGGAGTCTGGTGCGCTACAGTCCCTAATGGTGGATGGCTTGGTGCCGCGAGAAGAGTCTGGAGACCGAGTCTTGCTAGACAGACTGTCTGGTCCCAAGGAAGCTCCACTAGTCAATGTGAGGGCAGAAATAGATTTCTTCACGGGCCATGATCTTGTAGGGATTGTAGATAAGTTCCTGTCTTAGACGTCGACTTAGTATTAGGCAGTGACCTAGCGGGTGGGAAGATGAACCCAATGCCGGTGTTGCCTACGGGCCCGGTAAAGTCCACGGAGGCGGTGCAGCTTGACGAAGAGGTACCAGATATTGTCTACAACCACGATGGTGCCAGGTCCATGACAACTGGCACGGCAGGCCGTGTGCCTGAGGACATAGCTGTTGAAACGCAGGGAGTGAAGACTCTTCCTGAGGGTGAGACCTGAGGAAGTGGTGTTCAGTGTCATGTAATGGGGAAGGCGAAGAGTGGCAGGCAGTTCACCAGGTGTTAGTGCCGCGTCCCTACAGCAGGGAGATTTTTGAAGCTTGCGCACGACTCAAGCTTTGCCGGTCATTTAACTGGCCTGGTGTCCGCCGGGATGTCGCTCAGTGTTGGGAAGCATACTCAGACTGTCTCGATTCAGAAGCGTAGAGACAAGCGAGTTCCTACTCCCCCATTTAAAAGGTCGGTTTGACCGAGTTAATTGACATTGTGAGCCCATTGCTAATAACCTCCTCTGACCACTGTTACACTCTTCTTGAGAGTGAGACCAGTGAGAGGGAGCTGTGTGATACCCTCTCTCCTGGTGTAGCCTCCGTTGTGACAGAGGAATTGAGGATTTGTCTCGA
The DNA here is from genome assembly GCF_036320965.1 of Panulirus ornatus. Classification (NCBI taxonomy): domain Eukaryota; kingdom Metazoa; phylum Arthropoda; class Malacostraca; order Decapoda; family Palinuridae; genus Panulirus; species Panulirus ornatus. The sequence continues at coordinate 13,673,482 of NC_092236.1, read as the reverse complement.
GCCCATTCAAGAGAGTCGTGGATGAAGGACGAGGTGGCGTGACAGACGGTCTCGATTTAGAAGTGTAGAGACAGGCGACGAGGTGTGGCTTCTACAGCAGCCAGGTCAACCCTTGGCTGTCCGTTTTCAGGGTCCCTATGAACCGACGGTATCAGTCTGCATCATCCAACGTCCAGCGGTAGCCGTGTGTGACGAAGTTGACGACGTAGCTGTGAAGGCCTCGGAGACCCGGGGAGACGGAGACGCTTTAGCACCTGCCTGGGAAGTGACGGGTAGAAAGGTTTGCCCTCCTGTCGACGTACCCAGAGTTTTGCCAGAGGTTTGTCAGTCCCCGCCTTCCACCGACCGTAAAGGTCCAAGTATTAGCCCGTAATGAGTTCCCCCCGATCTCGGAGAGAACCGAGACGTTTGTGGGTACAGTTGGGTATTACAGAGTGTATTAGTAACTTTTCTCGCAGTTACAACCCCCTCTCATAAATCTGTTGATAAATGTTAGATATGTTTGAAATGAGCAGTGTGAGACAGTCTCTCTTATTAGTTAGGAACCCTACTTTTCAACTGTTTTATTTTGCAGGCTCCAACCAGATTAGCTGTGAATGCCGCCAGTGTTGTAAAGGCTGGTAAGGTCCCCATGCAGGAGGACAAGAAAGAAGGTTGAGCCTAAACAGATAGCCCCACCACGAAGAGGGAACTTTTGTTTTGCTATTGTATTGTAGCACTTTGTGTATGTGTTATTCAAGCAATTATAGAAGTAACCTTTGTTTTCCTATTTGTATTATAACACTGTATATTTGTGTTCTTCAGCCAATCAGAGTGTACTGACTACCAAACCTTTCAAAATGTTCACAAGTTATGGGAACGGAGTCAGTATTAAATAGGTGGGCCTTGTTATATCATGTATAATTCTTACGTTATATTATTTTCAGCACATCTCATGTGTTAACAGATTGTGTTAGCTGATTGTTTATCCCGCTCTTAAGAAAATTCTTCTTCTAGGAATTTTCTCCTTTAAGGAGGGGGGTGTTACGGAACACGTGTGTTTGTATCTATTTCTTATCAGGGCGAGGAGTGATGCCAGAGGCTGGCTCGGAGTTTCTGTCCACCCAGCATTTTACGAGAGTGTAACTACGCCGAGACACTGGGACCCTCCAACCAATGAGAACTTCCCCTATATTTCTATAGCCAATCGAAATGTAAGGTTTATAGTAACAAGGGCGAACGCTTGTCTTCTTGTACCCACAACACCCGCTGAGACTTGATTCCTTTCTCTGAAGCCCAGCGAGGTGGGTGGTGTCCCCTGTTGTAAGTCCTGCTGTGTTGTAAGCCTGTAAGCCCTGCTGTGTTATAAGCCCATTACCCAAGTGTTGTGCTGTAAGCCCGTTATAATTATCAGTGTAATGTTATCGAAGAACTGCCTTAGAGGAAAGAGAACTCCTGGCTTGAAATCTTATCTGGAATGTTAAGTCATGTACGAATGTTATCTCAAGTTCAATGTTAACTCTTATGTTCAGTGTTAACGTAATGTTTCATGCTTGATTTATGTGCCTATCTTTGTACACTTGAATTCTTTCATTATAAGTAGATTTAATGTAATGCTGGTCTTTAATTCAATCCCATAACTTTATTATTGTGTTATCCTGAATTGTGCAACTTGACAAATCTATAACGTCCTTGCAAGACAAGGAACAGTAGTATTTGTAACATATGTTACTTACGACCTTGCCTGAATAAGTGTTGAATTCGTAACAATATATATATACACACACCAAGAGGCTGACTATAGGACATTCTCAGTGGTCTTTGTCCATCCAATGCTTCTCAGGGCCAAGAGAGGCGCCAATTTAAGATAAGTCCTCTGTGTGTGTGTGTGTGTGTGTGTGTGTGTGTGTGTGTGTGTGTGTGTGTGTGTGCGCGCGCTCCTTTACGTCCTCGAGCTCGGCAAGCACTTCGGGGGGTAAGACGCTGTTATCGCCAACTCTGAGAGGCATCGGTATCGCAAAGACTAGTATCGTTGCATTACTTTGGAGAGCGAGAAACATGAAATATCGCAGTAACGAAAAAAATCGGATCATATCTACTCAATATATTTTGGATATAGATATGTTTTCTCTTCATTTCATGTAATTCGTCAGTTCCTAAATCGGTTGTTCTCTTGTTCAGAGAGGAAAGTGTGTGATGCAGGCTCTCTCTCTCTCTCTCTCTCTCTCTCTCTCTCTCTCTCTCTCTCTCTCTCTCTCTCTCTCTCTCTCTCTCTCTCTCTCTCTCTCTCTCTCTCCGGGGCGTCCGCTGGGCCCAGGGATTTGCGAAATGGTCTCTGAGTTCTCAGTACTTTCCCCCTTGTGAGCTCAGCTGTGACCATCAGACTCTCTAGTTCACAGAGCGCGTGAAGCAAGGAAAGGGGGAGGAGGATGGGTGTTACAGCAATGGACTGAGACGCTGGATGGAGTTGGCTGAAAGAGTGTGTTTCGGTAAAGAGTGTGTCGTCCAGACAAAGTGTGTGTGTGTGTGTGTGGCCGTAAGATAACGCGTCTGTTATACCTTAGCGTACGGCACGGCGCCTACCGAGAGGCGTGTGGTGGCCCACCTGTGTCCCACCACCTCTCTGTATATAGGTTGACCAGGACTGGGAATGGCACAGAAATGGCCGCAGAACGTGACACAGGCATCAGGAGAATGTCAAAGACACAGCAACGGAATGTCATAGACACGGCAGCAGAAAGACACACACGCCCATGGTGTCTGCTTCCATCACCCTGAAAAACAAGACAGACACAAACTGTATAGTGTTCACCAGGGTAATGATGACACCGTGTAAGCTCTGTGTGATATTTGTCAAAATAGAAACTGATTTTACTTTGATTCTCTACATAACAGCTGGTAACTAAAATTGAAAAAAAATATGTATATATTACGAACACGTCGGCAAATTTGACCAACTTCTCACACTGGGAGAGTAAATTTTCCTCGTAATACAGGTAATGGTCAGTGTAAAATATCAGGTACTGATTAGAAGGGATATATTCAATCCATTAACCATAATACTATGTTGGCATCAATTCAGTTAGAGATATTGTAGTGTTTTATGGAAATATTTAAAAGGTCTTGGAAGTTAGAAACAGAATTTGTATGATTGCAAAAAAAAACAAAAACGTACAAGAGCAAATGTTGTATTGCATATTTTGTTTCACACACATACACAAAAAATTGTTATCTCAGACACATACGATGAGTCGCTGTCAAAGAAGTCATCAGACAATAAGTCCACAAAATGTCGAGTCTTAACATCGACATGATTGGAAGAATCTTCAATGATTCGGGAGGATGTCATATTCGCCAATCATGCGTACCTCTAGAACCTATTTGATCTCTCTCTTTGTATTGGACCCAGACAGGAACTACGGGGCGCCTGCCTGTCTTGTCTTCCCTCTCGGTCCTTAATGTTATGTATCTGATAATCACTTAATGTTTCCTCCGGCGACCGCCTCTCCTTGGTAGGGGAACTGGTCTAGGAGCATGGCGCCCTCTGCTAACTCTCCGTGGAGGAGGTGTGTGTGTGTGTGTGTGTGTGTGTGTGTGTGTGTGTGTATGTGTGCATGCCTGTGTGTGTATGTGTGTGTGTGTGTGTGTGTGTGTGTGTGTGTGTGTGTGTGTGTGTGTGTGCGCGCGCGCGCGTGTGTCCGGGCCATTGGGTGGCCATACAAGCGGAAATGGTGACGATAGATCACGAGGGGTATGGCGTCGAGGCCTGAGCTATGGTGGTCATTAAGGTCTCTTGGTCACCAGGTCTGTAAACTCTCTCTCTCTCTCTCTCTCTCTCTCTCTCTCTCTCTCTCTCTCTCTCTCTCTCTCTCTCTCTGAGTGGCTATTTGCATCACGGCTTAATACTTTTTTATTCCATGGTTTTGTATTATGTATTAACCTGCTTCTGAGGGACAGCTTCTCATATTTTCTTTAAAAAAAAAGATTGCATGACATTTCTTCGAGTTTTTTTTTTCTTGTATTGGAGATTCATGTACTCATATCGACAGCACGTCGACCCCCAGTATACCACATCGTTCTAATTCACTCTATCCCGTGCACGCCTTTCACCCTCCTCCATGCTAAGGCCCCGATCGTCCTAAATCTTTCCTTTCCCACTCCATCCTTCCACCTCCAATATGGTCTTTCCGTTCTCCTTGTTCCCTCCACTTCTAACACATATGTTCTCTTTGTCAACCTTTTTCATCTCTCATTCTCTCCATGTGTCCAAAGCTTTTCATCCCTCCACACGCTCTTTATTAACCAAAACTCTCTCTTACCCTTTCATTACTTAATCGATCAAACCACCTCACACCACATATTGTCCACAGACATTTCATTTCCGACACGTCCACCCTCCTCCATACACCTATATCTATAGCTCATGCCTCGAACCCATATAATATTGCTGGGACCATTATCACTTCAATCATACCCGTTTTTGCCGTCCCAGAAACTTCGCTCCCTCGCCCACCCTATGACTTACTTCCGCTTCCATGGTTCCATTTGTTGTCATGTCCACTCCAGGTATCTAAGACATTATACTTCCTCCAAGATATATATATATATATATATATATATATATATATATATATATATATATATATATATATATATATATATATATATGTAATGATAAAGAATCCTAAGCTACTTCCAGCAGCAGGAAAATGTGAACTCCATTGGAGTGAGCACTTTGATGAGACAGTTCTCCCATTGATACGGCCTCGCTAAAGGTGACCGTTCACAAGTTGTGTAACCTCGTCCAGGCGAAGCCCAGTAAAACAGACACACACACACACACACACACACACACACACACACACACACACACACACACTCACAGAAAATGTATATAGTGGCCTTTTTTTTCATTCTCTAGTAAGGAAGGTGGTTTAGTATGTTTTGTGTTTCCTGGGTTTTTTTTTCCTACTTTTTTCTCTAAATCTCTTCACACATATTTTATTGACTTGGTTTTCTCTTGCCTTCCACTTCCACCCCACGTGTTTCTTTCAACTACGTATATTCTTCGTGTCTTTTTTTTTTTTCGCTACTTTTCTGTGTCGTTTTTAATATCCGTCATCCAGTTTTTGTTTGAGGGTAATTTTTCTCTCTCTGTCTTGTTTTACTTTGTTTTCGCGACTCCTCTCCATCTCTGATGATCCTTCCAGCTCTCTCTCTCTCTCTCTCTCTCTCTCTCTCTCTCTCTCTCTCTCTCTCTCTCTCTCTCTCTCTCTCTCTCTCTCTCTCTCTCTCTCTCCCTCTCCACATCTCTCACCTTTCCTATAATCCCTAACCTTTCCGCTTACAATCCCTCCCCCCACACACCCCTGAACTCTCTCTCTCCCTCATCACTCTCCCATTCTCATCTCCCACTCCTTACCTCATCCCCACACTCCCCCACCGTAAGCCCAAGCTCCTCCCCCTCACCAAAAAAACGAACGGAACACCTCGTCCTCCTTCCTCGTGTGCCTGTGATGGCGTCTTCCCAGAATGGCTAAAACAAAGCCCCACACACATACACCCACACACACACACACACACACACACACACACACACACACACACACACACACACACACACACGTAGGACAATGATGCTGAACTTTTCCAATCAGAGCAGCCAGAGAGGGAGGGAGGTTAGGCAAGGGGCTCTTTTTGGGGGGAAGGAGAAGGAGAGGAGGAGGAGAAGGTGGTGGAATGGAGTGGATATTGACGGCCACGCCGCCATCACAAGGCCAGAAGTGGATAGAAGTGGCGACCGGAACACCGACCCTGAATAACTTTGTGACCCCAAGGTGGCGGATAGGTAGTTGTCTGTTACCTTCAGACAATCGGTGTGCGATGATGGACAGTAGGTTGTGGCAGTAGTGATAGTGGTGGGTGGTGGTTGTGGTTGTAGTTGTGGCCGCTGAGTGGCTAGTGGAGATCACTAGGAGGGGGGAAAAAGGGAAGGGGTAAACTGTAGTGATAGTGGTGGGTGGTGGTGGTAGTTGTAGTTGTGGTCGCTGAGTGGCTGGTGGAGATCACTGGCAGGGGGGAAAAAGGGAAGGGGTAAGCTCTGGCGGTGAGGTGATTGTGGTTGTAAGGGGCTCAGCTTCTCCGAGGGCAATAATGGTTGTGACGTCGTTAATAAAAGAAAGTCTCTCTCTCTCTCTCTCTCTCTCTCTCTCTCTCTCTCTCTCTCTCTCTCTCTCTCTCTCTCTCTCTCTCTTTATCTTGATTTGGAGGTGTGGGTTTAAGAGTTTTCTCTCCCTCCTGCAAAAGAAGAAAGTTTTTATATTTTTTTTGGAGGAGTGGGGAAGGGGAGTTCTCTCCTAAATATCTACTGATGAGGGTGATTTTCCTTTCGTCTTTTGGAGGTAATATGTGAGTGTGACAGCTATTCTTCTAACGCGTTGACAGAAGATTAAAAAGGGATGTTGATGCTTATATATATATATATATATATATATATATATATATATATATATATATATATATATATATATATATATATATATATATCCCTGGGGATAGGGGAGAAAGAATACTTCCCACGTATTCCCTGCGTGTCGTAGAAGGCGACTAAAAGGGGAGGGAGCGGGTGGCTGGAAATCCCCCCCTCTCTTGTTTTTTTTTAATTTTCCAAAAGAAGGAACAGAGAAGGCGGTCAGGTGAGGATATTCCCTCTAAGGCCCAGTTCTCTGTTCTTAACGCTACCTCGCTAACGCGGGAAATGGCAAATAGTATGAAAAAAGAAAAAAAAAAAAAAATATATATATATATATATATATATATATATATATATATATATATATATATATATATATATATATGTATATAGGTGTTACCGGACTTCACCTGCTGGTGATTACATGGAGAGTTAACGGTCATCCTCAGCGAGGCTGTATCATCGTCAGTGGACTTCTAAGAATGTAGCTTTCTGGGGGTCCGTCATTCCCTTGCACCTTTTTGTAGCGCAGGAGCCGCCATCCCCTTAAAAGGGGTGTAATAATGATAGTAGAATTAATAACAATGATAATAGAAATAATAATGATAATGATAATGATAATGATGATAATAATAATGATAATAATAATGATGATAATAATAATGATAGTAATAATGATAATAATAATAATAATAATAATAATAATAATAATAATAATAATAATAATAATAATCCCTGGGGATAGGGGAGAAAGAATACTTCCCACGTATTCCCTGCGTGTCGTAGAAGGCGACTAAAAGGGGAAGGAGCGGGTGGCTGGAAATCCTCCCCTCTCTTTTTTTTTTTTTCCAAAAGAAGGAACAGAGAAGGGGGCCAGGTTAGGATGTTCCCTCAAAGGCCCAGTCCTCTGTTCTTAACGCTACCTCGCTAACGCGGGAAATGGCGAATAGTTTGAAAAAAAAAAAAAATAAAAAAAAATGATAATAATAATAATAATGATAATAATAATAATAATAATAATAATAATAATAATAATAATAGTAATAATAATAATAATAATAATAATCATAATAATGATAATAATAATAATGATAACAGTTCACGTAAGACCGATCCCGATCCATCAACATTCCCCACATACTTCACCAATGAGTCGTGGCTGTGGTGGTGCGGCCTCCCTCCTCCTCCTCCCTCCTCCTCCTCCTCCTCCTCCTCCTCCTCCTCCTCCTCCTCCTCCTCAGCATTCCTGGCGTCGGTGATTATGAAGGAGCCAGACGCCTCTGACTGAGGACTTCCTGGAGGAGCATTTTTATTACGAATCACATCATGAGCGGGTCTCACGTCCGCTGATGTTATATGTGTGTGTGTGTGCTACCGGGACGTGTAGTAGGGGGAGACCATTGTGGTGGTGTTCGTGTGGTGTAAGTGGTTCTGTGTAGAGATGTTCTCTTTTCTTTTTTTCTTTTTTGAAGGGCTTTGAGTCTCTCTCTCTCTCTCTCTCTCTCTCTCTCTCTCTCTCTCTCTCTCTCTCTCTCTCTCTCTCTCTCTCTCTCTCAGTCCCTTATCTCGTTGTTCAATCTCTTTCACAGTTGACTTCGCCCCAGCATTACCTCTCTCTCTCTCTCTCTCTCTCTCTCTCTCTCTCTCTCTCTCTCTCTCTCTCTCTCTCTCTCTCTTACGCGCGCGCGCGCGCACACACACACACACACACACACACACACACACACACACACACACACACACACACACCACGAACGTGCCGAGCGAAAAATGATGAAGGTAATGCTCTCTTATCTCCCGCGGGGGCGCCCCCTCCCCCTCTCCCCCATAAACACCTCTCACGGGCAAATTTAAGACGCGTTGAAAAGTCCAGCATTGTTATTCGCTGAGGTGCGTGGCAGGGGTCGCCCAATCAGACGCTCTTTACGACTAGGAAAAAAAATCATATATATATATATATATATATATATATATATATATATATATATATATATATATTCCTATGAGTCCACGGGGAAAATGAAACACGAGAGGTTCCCAAGTGCACTTTCGTGTTATAATCACATCATCAGGGGAGACACAAGAGAGAAATATAACAGTCAGTTGATATACATCGAAGAGACAAAGCTAGGACGCCATTTGGTAAACATGTGATTATCGTGTTTCATATGCCCCGTGGACTCATAGGAATATATATATATATATATATATATATATATATATATATATATATATATATATATATATATATATATATGACGATGAAATGAAGTCTTATTTTTCCTCATGTTCGCACCAGAAACTCTTAAGAAGCAAGTGGCCATGAGATACTTAAGGGTTTTTGAGGTTTTGTCCCCCGGTTCCTGGGAACGGTACGGGTGGACGCTGTGTATTGTGACACCGCCGAGTGATGGGGAGAGAGAGAGAGAGAGAGAGAGAGAGAGAGAGAGAGAGAGAGAGAGAGAGAGAGAGAGAGAGAGAGTGAGAGAGAGAGAGAGAAGTACGTACCTACATATTTACTTTACAAGTACCTACGACAGGAATTTACCCCTGAGGGAGGGCCAACGCGTAGTTTTCGCCGAGAGAGAGAGAGAGAGAGAGAGAGAGAGAGAGAGAGAGAGAGAGAGAGAGAGCTCTACGCAAAGGCGAACCCACCCCCTTCCCCTACGATTCAGTAATTCCTGATATGAATTCATTTTAATGGTGCTCTGCGCTTTGGCTTTTTTTTTTTCTTTCTTTCTAATCCTCGTTCGAGCTTGATTAACCAGGAGAGCTGTCACGCGCACGTATTAGCACATCAAACACAGTGTCTGGTGATCGGCATTAGGTCTTCATATGCAGCAACAAAAACCCCCGACGGCTGGATACACTAATGTTCAAAGAAAAAAATGCTCCCGTGTTGATGTGAATAAATGGTATTATGGCTTGCGTGTGTTATGGGGAGGGTTTTACATTTGTGGCTCCTCCTCCCAACCTTTATGTATATATATATATATATATATATATATATATATATATATATATATATATATATATATATATAATATATATATATATATGTGTGTGTGTGTGTGTGTGTGGGTGTATGAACAAGAATATTGTGCATATGAACGAGCACTTTCATAGAACACATTTTACCCTCCAGCAGCCAAGACTCCATCGAACCCAGGACCATTTGCGTGGTAGTCGGGAACGCTAACCGCTCGGCTATGATCGCCCCTAATAGGGAAATGTGACCATTCGATTACAAGTGATCGAATGACCCTCGTCTCACACCCATGAGCAACGGGGATCGACACCGGTCATATCCCATCATGATTAGGCAGCTAACTCCCGTTTAACGCCCAGCCTTAAAGCAGAGGATGAACAGCTTTTTTGGCTGTTATCTTATGATGTGTATGTATGTGTGTGTGTATGTGTGTGTGTGTGTGTGTGTGTGTGTGTGTGTGTGTGTGTGTGTGTGTATTTGTACATCAAGGCGAGAGGGGATGTAGTTCTTCACGCGTTCTTCACCTTTATAATCATCTGTGTACTGTATTCCCATCAAGAGATAGGGTCCCACAAGTGTATGTAGAACTCCCACCTCCCCACGTTATTATACTGGGCCCTGCGGTACGCCAGTGGTAGCCTTAACCCCCATACGAAAAGGCTTCTCTTCTCTTCCCTTCCAATAAAGTCATTTTAGATCACCTGAAGAGGATCTCCTTCCCCTTAAACCCGACTGCAAGTCTTAAGTTTTTATCACCCATGTCAAATGCGTTCCGGCCGTCCTAGAACACATTGATTTACTCCTTTCTTCATTTGTCCTCGAAAGAGCCCCACTACCATATTAGTCTGGATGTGCAGTGTATGACCATTGCTGTCCGCACACAAGTCGTCATCCGTCCGTCCTCTCTCTGTTATTATGTTTTCCAGCCTATGACAGACCACACACTCCTCAGAGTTCAGAGTAAAATTCTTCCTTCTCCTTTCTGAAAACTGGTCATGATGGTATTGCAACCTTCCTTCAGAGACCCATTAGGATGAAATATCCAGCGTCCTGCACACCCCATCAGCACATAAGGAGACTTTATAAGGACCATGTGACATTAGGATCAGAATCCTTCAGTAGCCCATGTATATCTTCTTTTTATGCCAACTGCAGTGTATTCCTCCTACTCCTCCTCTTTGCTGTTCATCCCATCTCAGTGGTGCTCGGGTTACTGTGTCCTCCACTGTGAATTCGCTTTTGAACTTATCGTTTAATTCATGTTTTCTCGTATTCTTAGTAGCCATATCAGCCTGATTAGCATTCCTTTGACTGAATGTTTGTTCTTCATGTGTTTATGGAGTAGTTCGGGGTTATCACCAGTGCTTTGTACACGGTGTCTATTTCAAAGGGCCTCTGATCCTCCTCCTTCCTTATCATTATATACTTATTTCCTCTTTAATGCTTCTCACATGCTCACTTACTCTTGTGCCATCTATATCATGGTAGCACATCACTTTTGTTCCTTGCTTCGTAGACATGGTCTAGTAAGCCAGGTCTCTCTTTCTTCCAATCTTTTCCTAAGCCAAAACTATCCATGTATTAATCCACTTGTTATAGATTTAACATAGCATTCTGTAAACATGTTCCAGTGGGTGTGATTATTAACTTTATATTACTGGAAGAGAGCTAGACACTTGTGCTTCCTCGTCTCTTAACCTTGTATGTACGTATCATGTCTTTATTCATATGTGTGTATGCACATCAAACAGTCGCGTGTGTGTATTTCTTTACTGCTGGAGAAAGACTGTTATATCTTGACTGGAGTATGCCTGAGAAAACGGTCTTCAGTATGACTATTGTTACTGTGGAAGATGGCTTCCGGCACCCAGTGCTGAGGACAATGGTCCCCTTCATTGCTGCCGAAGACGATGGTGTTCGAGAGCTGGCGAGGTCGTCACGGCGTCTACATGCCTTATGCCTCCTCTCAGCGTATCGCTGAACCAATTCACAGCTCCATCACTGTGTGTTCTGCAGTTGCGAGGG